>NW_022195981.1:600000-1200000 GCF_008641045.1 Pistacia vera
TTATTATTAATATTATTGTAATTACTTGTTACGCCTAGGAAATCAAGGGTTGACATGAAAAATCACGTGATGGGGTGTGACCTGCTCCCGTCAGAACGGTAAGCACACGTCAGGCCTGCCAAATGATATGGAACTCCCACGTGTCCATTTCCCTACTCCAAATCGCGTGAAATCAGTTTAGAAGGTGGGCAATGTGATGTAAAGCCGGTTTTAATCCTGACATTCACATCAACCCATGGATTTAATGATGATTACTTGCACTCATCTCACTATAAAAAGAGGAAGACCCCTTCATTAAGGGGATTCGGCTATTTTACACTCTGAATTAGATTTTTCTCTCTCTCTTATAACTTTGTATTTAATTTCCTCCAATCATTTGTAAGTCAGTCCGCTGTTGCGACCTGACCCACTATATTAATACAAATCAGTGGACGTAGGACTTGCTACCTTAGCATCCGAACCACTTCAGAAAGCTCTCATTGCATTTACTATACATTCTATCCATAATCATGTGTATCTCTTGACCAATCAACGTTACGCATGTGTGGTGCCAAAAATCACGCATCAACAGTTTGGCACTAGAAGGAGAGACCAGATTTAGTGTTCATCCTTCATCAGGAGAATCTCTAACCTACTGGTCCTACAGCAACAAATGGCCTGCCAATCTGAACCTGAACAAGCCAACCAGTGCGCTGAGGGAGTTCCCCTGACCCAAGGGGATACCTCTTCCAGAATACTTCCAGCCCCACAAATTGCTGCGGTGGATATCCCAGCAGCTTCGCAGCTTGACCCCACCATCAGAAGCTACCTGGAGAGGTTCGACAATACTCTCTAGACGGTCAACCAAAGGTTGGACCGTCTGGACCAAGGCGTGCCATCTAGAATAGTTGGGGCGGTGCAACCGCCAAAAACGCCTGCAGGTCACGCGAAAGCGCGGCAAAGGGAAATAGCCCGTGCTGCGAGCACTGCAGTGCGTAGACGTAAGGATAAACAAGTGGCAAAAAGCAAGCCTATAGGCTCCAAAGGGCTAGCGAACACAAACCGTGCCCCGAGCAGGGTGCCGGCAAAGCTGAGACTTGGCAAAAAAATAAATCCCGAGCTGTCCCATGCCACGTCGCAGGTGAACCCAAACAAAAGTGCTAGGCGGGGCGATTCTTATCACCGCCAGCAGAACGATCCTGATTGCTATCGTGAGGATGGTTTTTACACCTCGCGGGGCAGTTCGTACCACCGCGAGGGTCGTGAAAATACCCCGCACCATCCATCGCCTTCACACGCCTCTAGCCAGCATGTGTCGAGAGCGGCCGAAAATGCTGGCCGAGGCGAAAAGGAGTCCGACCTCCGGACTCTCCTGAACCGTAATCGCAAGGGTCGGACTCGCATGGGTGAAAGCAATCCCCAACTGGCTCCGTTACCGCAAATTGAGGAGCTGCAGCAAGCTTTGGACAGGCTGAGAGAGCAGCAAAACGAGCAGACCCAGGTCGCCTTTGCATCCCCCTTCTCTCCCGAAGTGTTAGCTGCTCCATTCCCACTAGGTTTCAGAATGTCCGACATGCGGCCGTTCGATGGGAACCATGACCCGCAGGATCATTTGTATGAGTTCAATGACCTGATGGAGCTCCACCAGGTTTTGGATCTTGCAAAATGTCGTTGCTTGGCCGTGACTCTAACTTCTCATGCCAAGCGGTGGTTAAGGTCGCTCCCAGCGGGAACGATCAGTTCATGGCCTCAGATGAGCATGACGTTCCTACGGTATTTCCAAGCAAATCGGAAGTTCTCGATGCCTTTGAGCTATCTCAGCAACATAAGGCAAGAAAGGGACGAGTCCCTACAATCTTATATCGACCGTTTCTACAGGGAACTCAACAAGGTGGCTCACGCCCCCGAAGAGTCAATCTGAACACTCATAATAGTCGAAGTTCGCCTGCAAACCGACCTGTGGAAAGAATTACAGGCTGAGGACGATGTTTCCCTCACCAGATTCTATAACCTCGCGGAAAAGTATCTCCGCATAGAAAATTTATTGGCGGCACTACGACGTCGCAATCACGGATCTTCGGGTAGTATGTTTGGTCGGGGAGAAAGTAGAAGAGTTGATCGCAAAGGAGACATTAACGATCAGCGAAAAGAGAAGAAATCCCGCTACAAGCACAAAAAGTCCTATGCCCCCGTTCCTCGTCACGACCGCGACAGACCCCAATATACTCTACTGAACGCCTCTTATCTGCCATTCTTGATAAATCCGAAGAGGCCAGTCTGCTCAGAGAACCCGAACCCATGAAAACCCCTGTGACAGCCAGAAATAACAAAAAGTACTGTCACTATCATCGGGACAATGGGCACCATACTGACGAGTGCCGAGCCCTGAAACAAGCGATCGAAGAACTTATCCAGAAGGGGCACTTCAAGGAATACATCGATGACTCTGCTCCCCCGAAAGAGAAAGATCAGGAAGAGCCAAGTAAGAAGCGTCGCGATCAGAAAGGGGTGCTCGGTCTCAACTTGATTTTCGGGGGACTGCACTTCGCTAGAAATTCACGAGGTGCCCAAGAAAGGTATGCTCATGAAGCATATCACGACCCCATTAGAGTGATGAGTGCGGATCAGCGACCACAAAAGGTTCGCCAGGAGGAAGAGATTTCCTTCTCCGAGCAGGATGCGGCCAGGTTACACCATCCCCACGACGACGCCCTTATAATCACTCCCCTGATAGGGCGCTATAACACCCAGAGAATGCTGGTGGATAACGGGAGTGCTGTGAACATCCTGTTCGCATCCACCTTCGAAATGATGAATCTGGACGAGGCCGACCTGAAGCCTGCCTCGTTCCCGCTATACGGATTCACAAGAGACCATCTACTCCCCAAAGGAACAATCTCACTCCCAGTCACGCTGGGCGATTTTGACGAAGTGACCAGGATGATTGAATTCTTAGTGGTAGACTGCCTGTCAACCTTCAATAGGATCCTTGGGCGACTTCTACTAAGACAGTTCAAGGCGGTCACATCAATTTACCATCTGAAGATGAAGTTTCCCACCCCGACGGGGATCGGGGAAGTCAGCGGGTCTCAGCGCGCATCGCGTGATTGCTATGTAAAAGCAGTCTAAATGGCGCACAAAGGAAAAGGCATTCCGCGAAATGCACCCCGCCAGGCCATGGCGATCAGCAGGATCGACCCACGACCTGGCCTGACCGAGGACAACCTAGACCCTCGCATTCAAGACTGCCCCACCAGTGGGCCAGTTGAGGACCTGACTGAAGTGATGGTCGACCAAAAAGAGCCGAACAGGGTGTTAAGAGTCGGTAAAAATCTCAATCCTCAGCTCGCTAACAAACTGACAGGTTTCCTCAGGGAAAATGTCGATGTGTTTGCCTGGTCGCATGCAGATATGGTTGGGATCAGCCCGGACGTTATTTGCCATGCGTTAAATGTCGACAGCGAGGCCAAGCTAGTTCGTCAAAAAAAGAAGAGCAATGGATCCGAAGCGGTATGCTGCATTAAAATCAGAGGTGGAAAACCTGTTACGAAATGGGTCCATCCGAGAGGCACTCTACTTGACGTGCGTTGCCAACCCGGTCCTGGTAAAGAAGCCAAACAGAAAGTGGCGAACCTGCATTGATTTTAGCGACCTTAACAAGGCCTGCCCGAAAGACAACTTCCCTCTGCCAAGAATCGACCAGCTCGTGGATGCCACCTTAGGGCATGAGCTGCTCAGTTTCATGGATGCATACTCGGGATACAATCAGATCCCTATGTATGGCCCAGACGAGGAGCACACATCCTTCATTACAAACCAGGGACTGTATTGTTACAAAGTTATGTCTTTCGGCCTCAAGAATGCTGGCGCAACCTACCAGCGGCTGGTTAACCGAATGTTCTCCGACCAGATCGAAAGAACAATGGAGGTCTATGTGGACGACATGCTGGTCAAATCCCAGGTCACCTTAGAACACATTGAACATCTCGCTGAGATGTTTGACATCCTCCGGTTCTACGGAATGAAGCTGAATCCTCTCAAGTGTTCATTCGGGGTATCATCAGGAAAGTTCCTGGGGTACATGGTTAATCAGCGAGGGATAGAAATAAACCCCGAGAAGATTCAAGCTCTGCTCGATATGGAAAGCCCGACCAACAAAAAGCAGGTCATGAGCCTAAATGGGCGAATAGCAGCACTAAGTCGCTTCATATCGAGGCTAACAGATCGTTGCTTGCCATTTTTCAATGTTCTAAAGGCCAATAAGAAGTTCGAATGGACTCCCGAATGCGAACAGGCGTTCCAAAGTATAAAAGAACACATTGGGAAGCCACCTCTCCTCTTTAAGCCTCTCCCGCAAGAGATTTTGCCCCTGTACCTGTCCGTCTCACAGTCCGCGGTTAGTGCAGCCCTAGTTCGAGAAGAGAAAAAAGTCCAATGGCCTATCTACTACTCGAGCAAATGCTTGTCGGATGCCGAGATACGGTATCCTGAAATGGAACGATTAGCCTATGCTCTGCTGATCGCTTCCAGAAAGCTGCAACCTTACTTCCACGCCCATACGATCCATGTAATGACTAATTATCCCCTCAGGCAAGTCCTCTAGAAGCCGGAAGCCTCGGGTAAACTGCTTAAATGGGCAATGGAATTAAGTCAGTTTGACCTGAAGTACAAGCCCAGGTCGACCATCAAAGGGCAAGCTGTTGCTGACTTCATTTCAGAATTCTCCTATCTCCCAAATGAGTCAGACCAACAGCCCAGTGAAGTGATCCAAGAGACCATTCAGAACCTATCGACCTGGAACCTCTATGTCGACGGATCATCAACTAGAAAAAGGGCAGGAGTAGGTCTCCTCCTCTTGAGTCCCGAAGGGTCTCGCATTCATGGCATCCTGCGGTTCGGATTCAAGGCGACCAACAACGAGGCTGAGTACTAAGCTCTGCTCGCCGAATTACGGTTGGCCAGAGAAATGGGCGCAACTGCAATCAGTGTCCACAGCGACTCTATGCTGGTCGTCAACCAAATCCTAGGAGAATACCAAGCCAAGGAAGAGAACATGATCCGTTACCTAAAAAACGCTAAGGCCACGCTCGAGCAGTTCAAGCATTTCACGATCACCCAGATCTCCAGGGGTAGCAACTCTGTGGCGGACGCCTTGGCAAAGATAGCCTCATCGTTGGACTCTGAGGCACCTGATAGCATTCCTGTTTGGTTCATCGAGACCCCGAGCATCAGTTCAACCGAACAGGCCGTGAGTGTAACGCAATCAAACTCCTGGATGACGCCCATTTACAGATATCTCAAGGATGGCATCTTGCCCGATGACAAGGTCGAGGCACGGGTCCTGTGAACAAGATCTGTTCGCTACACACTCATCGGGGATCAGCTGTACAGGAGGGGATTCAGTGCCCCTCTCCTCCGATGTGTAACCAGCGAAGAGACAGATTATATCATGAGAGAAATCCATGAAGGGATATGCGGTAATCACACCGCCGCACGATCTCTCGCAAACAAGATTGTTCGCCACGGGTATTATTGGCCCCAAATCCAAGAAGATACCCACAATTTTGTCAAGAGGTGTGATAAGTGTCAGCGGTTCGCGAATATTCCGTGAGCCCCCTCTCACGAGCTGGTAACGATGTCTAGCCCATGGCCATTTTCTATGTGGGGGATCGACCATATCGGTCCCATGCCGGTCAGAAAATGAGGAGTTAAGTATGCCATGGTCGTGGTAGATTACTTCATAAAATGGGTGGAAGCTGAACCGCTAGCCGCGATCACGACCAGAAAGCTGAAAGACTTCATTTTCAAGAACATAGTGTGTCACTACGGAATTCCTCACACCCTCATTTCGGATAATGGAAAGCAATTCGACAACGAGGAGTTCAAGCACTTCTGCTACGAGCTGGGCATTCATAAAAAATTAGCCTCAGTCGCCAGACCGCAAGTAAATGGCCAAGTTGAAGTTGTCAACAAGACCATCAAGCACACTCTAAAGGCCAAACTTGGGGCAGCCAAGGGAAATTGGGCTGACGATCTCCCCGAAGTCTTATGGGCATACATGACAACTCCAAGAACCTCCACCTCAGAGATGCTCTTTTCGCTAGCCTATAGCTGCGAAGCAATGATTCCTGTGGAGGTGGGAACTGGTTCTCTTCGGAGAGACTTGTACGATGAGGTTGAAAACGAAGCACTTATAAGGGCAAGTCTGGATCTTTTCGAAGAGCACCGCACCAAGGCTTCGCTAAGGATAGCAGCCTACCAGCAATGTGCAAAGAGGTTCTTCGATTCAAAGGTCAAGCGAAGAGACTTCCAGGTCGGAGACCTTGTGCTAAAAGAAGTTCTCCTTGGAACCAGGGAGCCAAGTGCGAGGGTACTAGGACCTAACTGGGAAGGTCTGTACCGGGTCGACAAAGTGATCAGACCGGGGACTTACCATCTCAAAAGGTTGAACGGTTCCAAAGTACCCCGAGCTTGGAATGCCAAGCACCTCCGACCATACTATCAGTAATCCCGAACTCAACCCTCGTTATAAATTAGTTTGATTTTGTTAGTTCCCTTTTTATTGTAAAGTATCATTATGTTCGCTTGCAACAGTTCGCATTTATTCTGCTCACTTGTAACGATTCGCGTGTAATATTGCCTATGTAAACAAACTGAATTGTAAATTGCACTCATGTATGGTAAAGCGAACAGCAATTGAAAGCCAAATGTATTCTCATTTATTTACAAAAAAAATTATCAAGACCCTATTAATTCCAATGGGGGCGGTCTCATTGCGCTATGCCTGATCGGTGGGGGGATCCTTCGAAGCAAGACCCGAACCCTCTACCTGGTCGGATCCTCAGGCGGCTGTTGCTGCTTGATCATCTTCCCTCGCCAAGATCTGCAAGGTCTCTTGCCAGCCCTGTGGGAGGTCGGGCATATCCAGATCTGGGTTCTTTGGTCGCAGCGCATAAATGGACCCGATCGCCCAGTCGGCGGCCTTATCCTCAATCTCCTCAGACTGGATCCTCATTTCTTCGGTCAAGGAAGCAATTTTTCCCTGACTCTCCTAGAGTTCGTCCTCGAGAGCTAGCTTTTCATTTTCAGAGGCCTCCCTCTCTTGTTCTACTCGCTGAGCCCGTATGAAGGTCGTCTGGAGCTCCTGGTCCTTCTCTCCGATCTCCTTGGAGAGCCTAGCTGTCGTCCTCTGGAGCTCTTTTATTTTCTCCGCACATCGCTCAAGCTTCGCTTTTTGGAAGTCAACTGTCCGCATAGTGGCCATCTTCTAGTTCAGATATCTGTTCGCTGCCTCAGCGGACATCGCTCTTTCCGACTCAACGTCGTCCAGGCTCTGTTTGAGCTTCGCGATCTCATCTTTCAGATCATTTTCCCCCTTCGCGGCCCCCAGCCGAGCTTTCTCTAGGGATATTCTCATGGTGAGCAGAGCCTGCGAGCAAAAAAGAGTTAGAACTCAGAAGGCGGACATTCTTACAGGGACAATTCATTTACCTTACTTAAATGCTAAAACGACGTGGTCATCAGGTCGACATCGCCCGAATCGGCGAACTGATCATATGACTCCGATAGCCCACACTCAAGTAGAGAGTAGACCATCGGCTGCAGGTATTCGGGCAGGCTCCCAAGTGCGTCCAGCATTGGTGTGTCCTTCGCCTTGTCGGCAGCCACCGTCTCTTCCTTGGGTTCCTTGCCCGACCTCCTTCTGACGTCCCGCCTCGACCTTAGTGGTTCTTCCTCAGATTCGGTCTCTGACTCGTCGGCCTGAATCTGCTTCTTCTTCTTCGACCGCTGGGCTGGAGCCTTCCGCTTCAGGCGAGCAGGTGGTGGCTGTGCGACCTGTTCTGTTCTGGTCGTTTCTTGCTCAGGACGAGTCTGGGAAGGCGCGACAGTTCACACCGGTTGTACCGCCGTGGGGCGAGCAGCTTCGGCCGCCCTTTCTCTCCTCGATCGAGGGAAATTGAATGGTGTTCGTCGGGGCTGCTCGGACTCTTTCGGAGGCATGGTCGCTGCATGCAAGTACGTTAGTAACTAAACAAAAATTGTTCTACGACTAGAAGGGGATCAGTGTAACTTACATTCTGGGGACTCTAAAGACGCGTTCTCACTAAGAAAATCATACTTTCGCAAGTTCACGGTCGTCACGAGCTTCCTCGCGTCTCGACTTTCTTCGGGGAGGACTCCAAAAGACACGAGCCTGTCCGGGTCGGTGAGCAGGTCTTGGCTGGTCATCTTGTTAACTGCAAAAGAATACAGGTCGTTAGAATAAAGGAAGCCTACAGCCAATGAACCTAGCGAAGAAGAACCTACTTGGTTTTTGAAAGCGGCAGTGGCCGTCGTAGCAGAAAAAGAAGAACTTCGTCTCATAGGCCACCGCGTTGCTGGGATAGCTGTGTATCCCTTCGGCGATGGTAGGTCGTCGGGACAAGTAATAGGAGTCCTTGTCCTTACTTTTTTTAAGAAAATATGCGACACCGAGCTCTGCTGCCGTTAGCTCGCCCAAGCCACTCTCGCGGCACGCGATGTACATCGCGACGGCGATGACATACGCGTTTGGCATCAACTACATTGGTGCGATCCCGAAGTGATCCAGGACTGACCTAATAAACGGGTGGAAAGGAATCATCCCTCCACCCTTGAAGATCTCTTCGGAGATCGCGGCTAGGCCATCGGAAGGATGTCACGACGACCGGGTGGCGTCGAGGAACACCTCTGCTCGGACGTCAAACTGTCTTTTTATCCTCTCGAACACTTCTCGGGTGAGAACCGAGAAGACATCGAGGGATGCGTCCACGGGAACATCCCGCGAAGACGAACCAGCTCCTTCCTCGGGTCTGGACGTTGAAGGTTTCATTCCACAGTTTGCAACACCGACAAACAGAAGGTCATTTTAGCCATCGCATGTTGCCCAGCACGACGGCGTGGAACAAAGTCCCTAAACCCTAACAGTAACTCGAGCCGCCATTCACGGCTCAAACCCGATTCCGGTGTCACGTCTCTAATGAAACACCAGGAGACCCAACACCGTTGCACCCCCAAAATAAAGAGAAAAAGAGAGACCTTACCTTCTGGGGTGCATGACCGAGGACGGTTCTTGTTTCGGATATCAGAGAGATGCCAATTGGAAAAGAAGAACTTTCGGTTTGCAAAGATCTTTCACTCGGGGCAAAAAGGGTTTTGGTGGCATCATCTGAAAAAGTTCGGCTTTTATATGGACTATGAATCGACGGTTACCACCCCTCGGAATCGAAACGACGCACTTCTCTCTCTCCGCATTAAATGCGCCCTACGTCGCATTCAATGTTGTGATGAGGGTTGTCGTTTCGAGTATGTCGTGCAATTAATGCTCTGTCAAAACAACGCCGAGTCAGCACACAACGCATTTAATGCGCCTGGCAGACGCCTGACACACGCAGAGCGCCTGTCAGCGCAGAGACGACCTCATTTAATCCTCATCTCTAAAGCAATAAGGAGCGCCCAATAAAGCCAAGTCGCTTGGGTGATGATTGTCAGGTCGTTTTGGCGAGGCTTGTGCAAGGTCGTGTTCGCAAAAGGCCCTGTCCCGAGCTTCTTCCATTCAGGTCGAAATTATCAAGACCTCCAATTACGGCATGGTTTAGTTTCCAAGGTTCGATCCTCAAACCTTAAAAACTAGGGGACTTCTGTTACGCCTGGAAAATCAAGGGCTGACGTAGGAAATCACGTGATGAGGTGTGACCTGCTCCCGTCAGAATGGTAAGCACACGTCAGGCCTGCCAAACGCTATGGAGCTCCCACGTGTCCATTTCCCTGCTCCAAATCGCGTGAAATCAGTTTGGAATGTGGGCAATGTGACGTAAAGCCGGATTTAATCCTGACATTCACACCAACCCATGGATTTAATAATGATTACTTGCACTCATCTCACTATAAAAAGAGGAAGACCCCTTCATTAAGGGGATTCGGCTATTTTACACTCTGAGTTAGCTTTCTCTCTCTCTCTCTTATAACTTTGTATTTACTTTCCCCTAATCATTTGTAAGTCAGTCCGCTGTTGCGACCTGACCCACTATATTAATACAAATCAGTGGACGTAGGACTTGCTATCTTAGCATCCGAACCACTTCAAAAAGCTCTCATTGCATTTACTATACATTCTATCCATAATCACGTGTATCTCTTGACCAATCAACGTTACGCACGTGTCGATTAGTTGGTGNGTTCAAGCAATCTCAATCCTCAACACAAATGAGACAATTTCTATAGCCAGAAAATAGACTGTTCAATAAATCATTTCTTTAGGGTGAGAGACCCTTTTATATACTGCTGCTTTAGTGGACTTACTGGTGAAGTAACCCTTACAGAAAGGGACATGCGGCCTAGGGTAGTCTTGTACATGAAGTAACTCCCCCATGAGGTGACATGTAGCCTCACTATCAGCACAAATTGATGCTTACTAATGAAGTAATATTTGATAAACTTGCAAGTGAATTAGCTCTCTACCAGGGTGAAATGTGGCTTGGTGACAATGCATTCTTGAGACACATGGCGTGGAGCCACGATGGTGGATTTACTGTGCACAATATATTCATTGATTTGATGCCTAACAACTTGAAGTATTTATATAAAGATCGACTCTTCTTCAACGAAAAATGATGGGGATATTTGGAGGAACATTGAACTTGTGCCTAAGTTTTGTAATTAATGTCTCATATTCATGTGGCTGCGGAAAGATCTGTGTTAGCCCACCAAGATGTAGAAATGTCACCTTGACTAATTGTGTCTATGCTTATTACTGAGGTACACTCATTGAATTTTAAAAGCAATGTACCTGCCTTTTGTTGGCAAAAGGCATGTACATTGCTTTGAATTGAATGATGGAATGGGGAATTGAGCAAGAATAGTCAACCATACATCATTGTTTTAAAATTCGGATGGAAGCACGGGTCAATCGGTCCAATCAAGTTGGATAGATGACATCAATCATAATTTTATTTTTAAAAAGTGACATATTAATTACTTAAATTTTAATATATTATAAAAATTTTCTTAAAAAGTTTAAATTCGCCTCTAAAATTTTTATTTATTTCAAAAATATTTCAAAAAAATTTCATTAATCCCTAAAATTTTGACATATCCTCCAAACACCCCTATAAAATTATAAATTAACCCTTATAATTTAGATGTCCAACTTTGGTGCCAATATCCATTTTATTTGCCAGGTTTCATGGGAAAAGCTTTGACAGCGTCAAAACTACTAAACAGACCACAGGATTACAAAATGCTACAAAAGCAGGTACACGTTGGCTTGACAATTGCAGCTGATATAAGCCACCTCTAAGTCCTCCCATTGATATAGTTCCCCCTATCCAAAAAGTGTCATCAAATAATTCTATGAGAACAAAATTATCTTCAAGCAATTTATACACAATCAATTTTTTGGTAATTTCAGGCACATGAAGTACTTGTCGTAACAGCAAAAATTTTGAAGAAGCAGTTGTACGCAATTTAATAGAACCAATATGCACTATAGGTAAGGCTGTTACCTTTCCAACAGTCAATGTATCTAGACCTTGAAGGCTGCGATGACTGATGTTCTAGAGAAGAAAAATCAGTAGTCTGCGTCTGTGACTAGAGCCAATGAAACTTATATCATATCCGTGATAGCGCTGCCAAGCACCATGATCTGACTTTTCTTCACAATCAACAAATTATTTTCCCTTCGTTATTATTTGAACGTCCTCCTTATCTCTTCCTCTAGAAACATTCTGATAGCCACCTCTATTCACATTTCAATTAATTGAGTGCCAGGAATAATCCAAACTTATTCGCAGCAATTAGATGAGCTTGAGGAGAGTGTGTTTTTGAGATACTGGATTTACTTTACAGCAGCATTGTACCGAATTTTCAGAATGCAAATCAACCGTAAAGAATTGACACCATTCGAGATGTTAGATTCTATAATACTTCAAAATCTAATCCATATAAGACAAATCTACCGCTTATCTCATCAATAAAAGTTACTAATTGACAATGATCCTTCCTTATATTTTATAATTGATGTTTAAAATGACGTGTATTACTTTGCAACTATTCTGATGAAATTTTGCAGAGTAATCCAATTTCAGATGAAGTCTGACATCGAGAAATTCTATACTTTAGCTCTGAGATAGAAGCCATAGCCAGCTGAACAACGAATTCTTTGTTTTGTTCCAATCGACATATCAGAGATTAGGTTTTTGATAGAATCATCTAATACTTTTTCTGACTTCGAGATCTTCACTATCACAAATGGATCTAGACATTATATTAAACCAAGTACGAACTACTTAAGTTCATGGTTGTGAGTTGTAGAGAGAACAAGAGAACTACAATATAATAATCGTCACGAATCAGTTTAATAGAAAGAGGACGAGAATGGTTAAGTTAATTCGTGGAGGAGTTATAAAAACGAATTTATCAATTGTAAATTTGCAGAATTCTTAAAAACAGAAGAAATTTTCTCATCATTGTTTGGAAGGTGGAAAATGATGAAAATTTTTCCATGACTGAAGACGTTTGTCAAAATGCTCTAATACCAGGTGGAATAAACCTCAAATTGAGGAAACTTTTTATTATTAACGCTTTCAAGTACAGCACTCTTTTATATTAAGCTTAAAGCGGACCATAAACGACTTCTAACATCTCTTTATATGACTCAAACTCTTTATTATAAAAGTTTATCCATAAAAACAAGAGTCCAACAGATTCATTATCTTTAAATATAAATTAAGAGAAGTTTGACTCTCCATTTTAGAGAGTCAAATTTTACTTTTTATTCTAATTTAATTAATAAACTACAATTTTTATAATTTTATTCATTAATTCTTTCTCTCATTAAGTTTATTTTTTAAAAATAAAGATATTCATTCATTTAAAGAGTCTATTAATTTAAATAAAAATTATGTTTTTTATATTTAAAATAATAAAAATATTTTTTATTTATATAATAATTCTTCAAAATAAAAATCATTATGCTTTATTAAACGTAAATGGAATGCTGAGTAAGCATAGTCACAAGTCAACTCTAAAACTTGACTTTCAAGTACTCGAAAATCATGTTAAATCACTTTTCTTCAACGAAAAATGATGGGGTATTTGGAGGAACGTTGAATTTGTAGCTAAGTTTTGTAATTAGTCTCTATTCAGCCCTCCAAGCTGTAAAATGTCGCCTGACTAGCTGTGTAATGCTGATTACTGGTTGAATTTTAAAAGCAATGTACCTGCCTTTTAATTGAATGATGGAAGGGGAACTGAGCAAGCATAGTCAACCGTCCAATTGGATTGATGATATCAATAATAATTTTATTTTTTAAAAATTACATATTAATCCTTAAATTTTAATATATTACAATTATTTTTTAAAATTACATATTAATCGTTTAATTTTAATTTACAAATTCTCTTAAAATTTTAAATAGTCCCTAAATTTTTATTTATTTAAAAATGCTCCAAAAAAAATATTAATTAATCCCAAATTTTGACATATCCTCCCAACACCCTTATAAATTGCAAATTAACCCTTAAATTTAAATATATGAAACCCCCCTAAGACTGAACTGGACCAGAGAAGCTGTCGAGTCCCACTGGTCCAGTCCGATTTTAAAACAAAGCCATACTTACCCATTTTCGCATATTAATTGAAAACTTATCTTAATAACAATATCAACTGATTTGATTTTTCACATGAGGGCAATTTTACATACTTGTTTTAAAGCTTAAGCAACATTTGATTTTTCCCAAGTAAATTAGTACATATTTCTAGGCCTTTACAGAGTATTTCAAAATTGAATATAAATTGTTTGAATTCAAGGGTCAAACCATGCACGCCCCTTGACTTTTGTAATTCTCAATATAAGGGTCTCCATTATTTGACAGAAGTAAATTCACCTAAAAATCTACTGTAACTGTTTTTAAAGACAAATTTGATGATATATATACATAACAAAATATTTTATAATGTATGTTAATGGGTCGTTTTCCTTTTTCTTTATTTTTTGGGTGATAAGTTGGGAGAATGGACAGAAGTTTATGAAGGGCTAACATTTGCAACGGTGAGAGAGGCAGGTCATGAGGTGCCACTCTTCAAGCCAAGGGCTGCTCTGGCGGCTATTCAAATCATTTTGAGAGGTGAACCTCTTCCAAGTCTTGATGAAGAGGACAACAAGAAAAATGAAAAAAAAATTAATTCTAAGTCTTTGTATTGAATTGATGTTATTGTTATGAACAAAGAAATTAATTAAGTTAATTCGTATAGAGAGAGAAGAGAGGAAAAAAGAGTTTGTTTTGTGTAATAGGAAAATTAAGAATTGGAATGATCCATTTCTTTGAATGAAATAATTATAGTGGAAACCATTGAAATGATCTCATCACTTTATTCAAACAATTTGGTATGGAAAACACGAACGATTTGTTTTGACTCAATTTGTCCCCCACCTTTTAATAATTAAAGTCTGAATTTTGAATCCATGTCCAGAAGCTGGGGCGATAATTGCGAGAACAATATAAAACTGGATGCACCTAAGAATGTAGCAAATGGCACACTCACATGAACAACTCCATATTTAAAAGAACTATTCTATTCCTTTTTATTTTTCTTTTCAGTTTTTGCGCATCTCAATTAATTCTTTGGACCTTAGAACTATTGATCTGGTAAAAATTTCATTGACTATCTGCAACTGAAGAAGGACTCAAGCTTATCAAAATGTTTCTATCAAATCATTCGGTCATTCGAAGTATTTATCAAATTCATCTTTACTAATCTTAATTTGTAAAAATGTAATGTATTTATTTAAGGACAAATTTAGTCATAAAATCACATTATTTAATTAATATTAAAAATAATTGGAATGCACTAAACTACCAACCTAACATGGCCTAACATTTTTTAACTAAACTATTAAAACTCACCCGGTAGTTATGCACAACCTTTTTGGTTCACTTTATCGTTGGATCCCATGATTTATCGTTGGATCCCTGATTTACCTGGTCGGACACCTCAACCAAATCCTATACATTTTAAGAAAAAAATGTGATTATTGAGTTAACTTCATATACTAACCCCTTAAACAGTTAAACTATTGATCCCCATGTATTATTCTTTACATCCTGATTCTATTGGTTACAAAGTCACTGTACTTGATGCAACGATTGATATTATGGAATCATTTGTTGGGTTATTATTTATAAGTCTAATTACGTGTATTCTCCCCTATAAATAGTACCAAATCAAAATCTCGTCAACACCCATGTAGAATCAAGAAAAGTTATCACGGTAAGTATAGGAAAATGGTCAAAGCCACGAGGCCTCCCCAACCCCAAGTGTATCAAAGGCCAAATCAATAAACAAAGACTAAGAACAGAGGAAGGAAGAAGTTTCACAGAAACTTAAACGAAGACACTCAAACACCACAAAGAGAAAGAGAGAGAAAGAAGAAGCTAAGCTTAACCGAGAGAAAGCTAACAGCTTAAAACGATTAATTATCTTCAAAGCATCCGGGAAAACTGGTCAGTTTCATTAGTACTCTCCGTACAAAGTCTCCTTTTTATTTTAATATTATATATACTATTTTCCATCTTGGACTTTGTATTCTTAATCTGATTAGTTGTTATTGTTACTTAGATCTGGCTTAAACTTGTTGCTGATCTTCTTCTGTTTGTCTTTTGCTTCTTCTGGTTATTGTTACTGTTAAAACTTTGAAATCCCATTTCTAGTTTCATGCATTCATGTATTTTAGTTTTGGATTGATTGATGATCAATTTCTGCTTTGTGGATATTTTCTGATATTAGTGGGTTCTAAAGATGGGACTGAAGTTGATTTCAAGTTTCTGTTCGTTTTTTATTGATAAGGTTGTTTTAATATGTCATTTGTGTTCTTGTTTTTCTGTCATTGTGCAAGTTTTGTGTTGACTTTGTTTAATCTTTAGTTGAATATGTTCCGATCATGCAAGGAATTATTTTACTGATTTTGATTTAGCTAGTTTGAGTTTCTTTGTTGGTTATATGAATTTTTTAGTAGTTTCATTTCATTTGTGAGGAAGTCTTGAAGCTATTTTTGCTTAAATTATCATTGTTTTTCTGTTTGTTAAATTTAAGGTGGGCAAGAGCAAAAGGGAAGAAGGCCATGGCTATGGGGACTGTCAGACATTATTCCGGAAATGGAAGAATAAGAAAACTTGATTGCAGCGAAACACTTTTCAGGGCTTAGGGTCAAATGAAAACCACACGAAGGATATGAAGAAAATGGTGCAAGCTTGGTTCCCAATTGTCCACCATGGCAACATTGATGATGAGAAGGTGGAGGGAGTCAGTGAGATTAAAGAACAGCTTAATGTTGTTTCAGGAAAATTATTGGTCGGGAGGAAATCATCTTGATTTGGGACTCAGGATAATGAAGGTTTGATTATCTGAATGCTGCTGTGAACTTCGAAAATTGATTAGATTAGGGTTTTTATGTTCGAAGAAAGATGAAGAAGGGAAGGAGCTGTTACGAAGACGCATAATGTTCTTCAAATAGCTATGGCAGACTTGAGAAAGAATTCAGACACTTGCTCTGCAAAACGGCAACCTTTTGAGCCAGAACCAGTCTTTTCGTTCAGTGAAGATGATGCTGTAGATGATAGCTCAGTGTTTCTTTTGGTATCATGTCAGACACACAGCAGACTCGAGGATTTCACAGTTGATTTGGTCAAACCAAATGTGATTACTGATCTCAGTTGCATTGCCAATTTATGTTCATCTTATTATGATCATGAATGTTGCCAGGCTTCATGCCCGGAGATGCCTTGGATGAATGTCTCTTCTTCTTGAACTGGAGAAACTGATTATTGAGGATGTGCCTAAGATGAAATGGGCTAACTTGAATTCCAAGATCAAAGATGGGTTTGGGCTATGAAGATCTTTGTGCGCATCTATCTTGCGTGAAATATGCTCAGCGTGCAAATATTTGGGGTGTTTGGATCAATTAATTTATCATGCTTTGTGAGGCTTCGAAGGCTTCAATGTTGCAGCTTCTGAATTTTGGTGAGCTGTCTATTGGCCCCCACCAGCCAGAAAAGTTATTTTACCTTCTTGACATGTATGAGGTACAGCAATCTTCTTCCAATATACATGGAATGTACTTTGATGAAGTTTTTTCTTCGTTAGAATCAAGTATCATGAGGTTTTGAGGAGATTGGGATTCGGTGAGATCACATTTCTGGAATTTGAGAATGCCATTTCTTCATGCAAATCACTAGCCCATTGGCAGGGAGGAATTCACCTTGACCAATATTGTGTAATTACATCAGGAATCTAACTGACTACCGTAATACCCTGAATTTGCTTTTGAAGAACAATGATAAAGAGGATTCTAGTTCACAATCATCTAACATGAGTACGGATATGGAAGAGGAGGACACAAGTGAAGGTTTTTCATGCAATTCTTCACCAATGGCTCTCCGATATCGATCAGTTGCTTCAGTTCTAGAATCCAAACTTCATGATAAATCAAGTCTATACAAGGATATTTCATTGCAGCACTTCTTTTTGATGAACAATATACATTACATGGCTCAAAAGGTTGAGAATTCAAAACTTAGGCCCATTTTTGGTGATAGCTGGATTCGAAAGCACAACTGGAAATTTCAACAGCATGCAATGGGCTATGAAAGAGCTACTTGGAGCTCAATCCTCGCTTTATTTAAGGAGGAGGGGAATTCTATTTGGGGAGGTGCTTCGAGAACCCAACTCAATGAGCAGTTCAGGAACTTCAATCTTGCATTTGATAAGGTTTACAAAACCCAAACAACATGGCTCATCCCAAATGCTCAGCTTCGAGAAGATTTACGAATGTCAATATCCCAAAAAGTGGTTCATGCTTACCGCTGTTTTTTGGGTAGACACATGTATCGTCTCAGACACATGTATCAGATAGGTCTCAGACACCTGAAATACACTCCTGAAGATCTACAGAATTACTTGTTAGATCTCTTTGAGGGATCCTTAAAATTCTTGCATAATCCATACCGGAGGTGATAGGAGCGATATAACTATATCAATCTTTGTGATTTTTTTTTTCTCTAAGAAATTATAGAGGAATAACTTTTTGTAATTGATAGACTAGTTGTTCTTGTGCAATTTTTCCACTTGGTATCTCCACTCTTTTTCTCAGTTCCAAAATATTTAATCTTATATGAATGAGTAAAATTTTTCATATGCAGTATTTCTGTACTCTCCTTATAATCCACCACCTGAATATGTCATAAAGGCCAAAATGGTTTTCTAACAGCTACTTTCTTTGAGTTGAGACTGAATGAGGAGTCAGTGGTAAGGGATTCTTCGCCGGTTTCCTCCAGGTCATCATCATCTTCTCCGTACTCCATCAGCTTGACCAGAGTATCTGAAACAACTAATGATTTGGATAACAAAATAGAACAGATTTAGGAGGACAACAAATGTGACCAACTAAAGAAACCTTTTATCTTGGAGATAAGAGGAGGCAAGATAACCTCTTCCATGTGCATCATAAATCTCATAGCATTTGTTGTTGATATGCCTAAAAGTGCCGCTCCAAAAACGTGAATAAGAAGACCGATTGCTAGCAAAACACCCAAACAACATGGCTCATCCCAAACGCTCAGCTTCGAGAAGATTACGAATTTCAACATCTCAAAGTGTGATCCAAGCTTACCGCACTTTGGAGTAGACAAAGAATCGGATATGCACACATTAATACAGTGCTGATGATCTACAGAATTCTTGTTAGATCTCTTTGAGGGATCCTCAAAATCCTTGCATAATCCATACCGGGGTGATGGTAGCAAAAAACTTGATCATCTCTGTGATTTTTATTTTTTATTTTTCTAAGAAATTATGGAGGAACTTCTTGTAATTTGATAGACTGGTGGTTCTTGTGCAATTTCTCCACCCTACTCCTTTTCTCAGTTCCAGATTATTTAATCTTATTGAATGAAATTTTCATATGCAGTGTTTTTGTACTCTCTCCTTTAATAATATCATTAAGCAAGAATTTCATGAAAAAAAGAGATGTTATGTGTGTAACATGATAATTAACCATAATTTATTATAACAACATGATATATGAAATATGTTCAAAATATACAAATAATAGAATATCACGTAATTCTTTATCACTAGTTTGGAAGAAGATATGTTTAATTATGATGGTCAATTAAAGTTGTAGGCTAGTAATTAATGGCCAACTTGGCATATGATCAAAAAGATTTTTGTTAGCCCATCACTTTGGAAAATGAATTTTCGCTTATCTCCAACTTGAAATAATTGCCTAAAGAAAGAGATTTGACTTAATAAACCATTTTTATATCACCGAGATTTCCGGGGAAGTCACGCTGATCATTATAAAACAAAGCAAATTGTGTTCATAGGAACATATAGGAAACTGAAAACTAAAATGAGTCCTCCACATATTCTTGTTATTCCTTTTCCTGCACAAGGCCATGTAATTCCTTTCCTGGAGCTTTCATTATGCTTAGTTAAGCATGGCTTCAGAGTCACATTTGTCAACACAGATCATCTCACAACCGGGTCATCAACGCATTACCGGAAAATTCTATAGGGGATGGAATCCGTCTGGTGTCGATTCCAGATGGATTGGAAGCCGGGGAGATAGAAATGATATAGGGAAGCTATGTGCAGCAATGCCGAGTGAGGCCGGGAAGCTGGAGGAGCTCATTGAAGAGATCAACAGAGTGAAGAAGATAAGCTTGTTTGTGTGATTGCTGATGGGACGGTTGGATTTGCTCTTGAAGTTGCAGAGAAGATGAAAATTAAGAAGGCTGCCTTTTGGCCTGCATCAGTCGCTACTCTGGCTTTCTTTTACATATCCAAAGATGATTGATGATGGATAATTGACAGTAATGGTAACACGCCTAACTCGTTTTCTACCCTTTCCATCTTCCTCTGTAAACTTTTTGCAAGTTAAAAGTCACTGAATCACCTCTTTGTTGTGTAAATTTGTTTCCAGGGACTCCGTTCAAGAAACAAATGATTCAGTTTCACCCAACATACCTGAAATCAACAGTACAAACTTTTTTGGGCAAACATTGGTGGCGGCGTAGCCCAAAAATACTTTTGACTATTTAGGAGCCCACAGAAGCTGTGAAATTTGCAGATACCCTTATTGGCAACTCACTATGGCTTGAACCTGGGCATTCAACTTGGTCCAAATATGCTTCCATAGGACCTCTTTTGGCGAGCAACCGACAAGGAAATTCAACAGGATACTTCTGGCAAGAGACTCAGCATGCTTGGAATGGCTTGATCAACAACAGCCTAACTCAGTCATTTATGTTGCATTTGGCAGCTTCACATTATTACACAATCCAATTCCAAAGCTGGCACTAGGACTTGAACCTCCACAAGCCATTCCTGTGGGTTGTTGGCCAACATTACTGATGGTGCCAATGAAGCCTTCCCAGATGGGTTTGAAGAAAGGTAGCCAACCGTGGGAAAATGGTGGGTTGGGCGCCGCACAGAAGGTTTTAAGTCACCCTTCCATTGCCTGCTTCGTTAGCCATTGCGGTTGGAATTCAACCTGGAAGGTTTAAGCAATGGGCTTCCTTTCTTATGTTGGCCATACTTTGCTGACCAGTCATCGATGAGAGCTACATTTGTGATCTTGGAGGTAGATTGCGGTTTAAAAGAGACGAAAGTGGAATCATTACAGAGAAAAATTAAAAGTAAATAGATCAAGTGGTTGGTGATGAAAAATTTAAAGAAAGAGCTTTAGCACTCAAGAAACTGCCATAGAAACTGTTAAAGAAGGTGGTCAGTCGAACAAGTGTTTGAACAAATTCATTGAATGGATCAAGGCATAGGAACTGGCCACAAGTGATGATGGATCATTGTTGGAAAATAAAATGATGGATCATTGTTAGAAATCTCTGCCATCACAACCAGGGTTTTAATTCCATCGTGTATTTCCTTTTATCATTTATTCGAAGAATCAAAGTCATTGTTTTTTAATTTGTAATAGTCTTTTGCATTGCGAGGAATAAGCTCATCATTCCCTTTTACTTGATTTGGATCAATCGATCTTAATGGTTTGTAAACTTTTTCAACTGTTCTCCTTGATTCTACTTAATTATTCAAACTTTAGAAAGAAGAAAAGTCTCTCTCCCATCTCTTTCTCCCGGAAAACCACAGTACGGTGCCTCTCTCTCTCTCTCTCTCTCTCTCTCTCTCTCTGTGTCTGTGAAATGAGTAGAATAAGGACGAGGAAGTCTTTGAAGAAGCATCATTTATAGTTAAAACAGAAGAACCCAGCTTCCAATGCCTGTATGATTAATAACCCCACTTCCTTTCAGAACAACTTGTGCTACGTGTAGTGCTACAGTTTAGGCTTTCTTGTGTTATTTTATGCATATATTTTTCATTATACCATAACTTTTTTATGCTCTGCAGAGAAAAAGTAGAAGAAGTCTTTCAAGACTAAGCATTCAACAGATATTAAAAATATAATAATTTTTTTCTGCAGCCCATTTTGAATATTGACAAATCTTTGAAAAATCACTTTCTATTTTGTTATATCTGTCGTGTCTTCTCATCACTTAGTTTGTATGTTGAATTTTCTTGTTTTCTTTTTAGCATATATCATTTTCTGCTTGCCTAGCTTGGATTTTTATACTCAAATAAAAAAAATAAACCTCTGTGTTCTTTGTTTTTGCACATTAGAATGCTTGAGTTAACTTTCAATATAGAGATTCTACTTAATTATGCAAATGGATCGAGAGATTACCATGTACTTTTGTTGCTTTCAAGGATTAGGAATTGCATTATTTTGCGTGTTTTGCTGTCGAAGTTATCTACTATTTTAGTGTAAAGTAAAGCTCATAAATTCCGGATCAAACAAAGACCCCCCATCTTTAATTTACTCATTTTGGTTGGAAACAATTTCCAAATTCATAGACTGAAATCCACAAATTTTTTGGCTATATTATTCTTGTTCCCTAACATTAGTGTGGATTATGCTAGGTTTATGCGTATTTGATAGGATAGCTATATCATTAACCCAATTTCAAAGTAGCTTTGAAAACTAGGTTTTGAAACTGGGATCCACATGAATAAGACCATAATGATTGAAGAAGGTTAAATCCAAGTTGGATTTTCAAGACCCTTTTTGGAAAAGTATGAAGAATTAAACTCTCAATCTCTCATACGTCTCTATTTAATTTCCATTGCCGTGTCGTCCTTTAGTCACCCTTGAACTTGCTCCATGCATATCTATCAGGGGATGTTTTTACATTGGTTGATAAGATCTGTTTTAAGATTTTGGGACATAATACTGTTAGCATAACTTCTTTCTTCTCTTCCTTCTCTAGCTCTTCTCATTAATTACTTCAAAACGAATAAAAAATCTAGTTTTATTATAAGTTTTATTCTTGAGCTTAGTTAAGCCATTTAATACGATTATTGTGCAGTCATTCGGAATGATAATTCTCTATTAGGGAGAAGATATTTAGAATGACTCAATTTGGAAGGAAGATATTCAGATTGACTTAGACTCAAACTAAGTATCGGAAGATCATGCAACTTCATAATTCTATGTATTTTTTATCTCAACTCTATCATGTAATTGGATGCTATAAACTCATCATAACTTGTTTTCAAAGGGCTGGGAATTGTTCTAACAATTTTCCTAGAATTATACGATTCTTTATAAGCTCTCAAAAGTAGAGATAACAGTGGACGTAGACTTAGTTACTTGAATTTTGAAAAGTAATGTCTAACTTCTATGCCGAACCACTTTAAAATTGTCTTGTGTTCTTATTTATGATTCTTTCTTTTTTGTTCGTGTTGATTTTCATTAAATAAACGCACATCCATTCCGTTCTAGCAGGGTCAATCATAATTCTCAGTGGTGCAGATTTCTGTATCAACATTTTGGCGCTAGTAGGAGGCTTGATTCATAGCAGCTCTCCATGTTTTTTCCTCAAGTCTCAACTCTTCACAAATCCCAGCTTCTTAATCTAAATCACGTCGTCAAATGTGAAAATCTGAGTAGGATAAAGTCTGAATCTGGCTAATGGTAACACAAGAATGTAGCTCTTTGAGTTAGCTTTCCGATGGTCTAGAATCATCCAAATCCGAGATTTTCACTCAAGTTATCATCAAAATACTAAAGCATGTTCCAAATCAGAACTATCAGAGTCAGATCCCTCAGATCACGTGCTTAGATCACTATGATCTTTAGCTTCAGATCGTGGCCAAATCGCTCGGATCGTGCGCTCAGATCTCTCAATTAGAAAGAGCTCTCAACTCTTAAGCTAGCTCTCTATCTCTTAAGTTATCGAGCTGTCAAGCTCTCTAGCTCCCAAGCTATCGAGCTCTCAAGCTAGCCTCTACCTCTCAAGCTCTCTAGCTCCTAAGCTATCGGCTCTCAGCTAGCTCTCGAGCTCCCACCTATCAAGCTCTCAAGCTAACTCTCTAGCTCTCCATGCTTCTAATTGAACATTGCTCTATCAAACTCTTCATGCTTTCTGATCGAGCTATGCCTTAGAACATTCTTCATGCTTTCTGATCGAGCTATGCTCTTAGATCAAGCTCTCCATGCTTCTGATCGAGCTATGCCTCAAATCAAGCTCTTCACGCTTTCTGATCGAGCTATGCTCTCAAATCAAGCTCTTCCGCTTTTTGATCGAGCTATACTCTAAATCAAGCCTCCACGCTTTCTGATTGAGCAATGCTCTTAGATCAAGCCCTCCACGCTTTCTGATTGAGCAATGCTCGATCAAGCCCTCCACCTTTCTGACGAGCAATGCTCCAGATCAAGCTCTCCACTCTTTTTGATCGAGTTATGCTCTCAGATCAACCTCTTCATGATTTCTGATCGAGCTATGCTCTCAATCAGTTCTCCACGCTTTCTGTCGAGCTATGCCTCAAATCAAGCTCTCCACTCTTTCTAATCGAGTTTGCTCTCAGATCAAGCTCTCCATGCTTTTAATCGAGTTATGCTCTCAAATCAAGCTCTCCACCTTTCTAATCGAGCTATGCTCTCAAATCAACTCTCCACGCTTTCTAATCGAGCTATGCTCTCAGAACAACTCCCCCACATTTTCTGATCGAGTATGCTCTCAGATCAAGCTCTCTATGCTTTCTGATCGAACTATGCTTTTAGATCAAGCTCTCTGCGCTTTGTAATCGAACTCCTCACACTTTTAGATCGAGCTTCTTGTGCTCTTGATCGAGCTCTCTATGCTTTTAGATTAAGCTCTTTATGCTCTCTAATTAATCTCACAAGCTCGCTCATTTGCTTGAGATCACGTGTTCAAGATCTCTTGATCCTTAAATCGCGGCAAGCATAATTCAAGTTCTTCAGTTCGAGACTGCAGCCTATAATGCGACAACCATCCAGATCAAGACATGAGTTTTTGAAGCGTGATTATGCACTCCAAAAACTGGGGCTATTGTTGGGTAGTTAACCGGGAGAGGATATCCCTATTAGGAGAGAAGATATTTAGATGGCTCAATTTGGAAGGAAGATATTCAGATTGACGTAGACTCCAACTAAGTAGCGAGGATCATACAACTTCCTAATTCTACGTATTTGATCTTATCTTACTCATCATAATGGTTGCCATAAAACTCATCATAACTTGTTTTCAAAGGGCTGAAGATTGTTCTAAGCAAATTTTCCTAGGAATTACACTGTTATTTAGTCCAAAAGCAAGAAGAATCATGGACATAAGCTCAAGTTCTACTTGCCGAACCTTTAAAATTGTCTTGTGTTCTTATTTATGATTCTTTCTTTTTGTTCATTGCTGATTTCATTAAATCACCACACATCTATTCTGGTTCCGAAAGGGTCAATCGGCATTCTCTGTTGGGCAGATTTCTATATCAACAACGATATAAGGAAGAAAGAAAGAAGTTATGGTAAGGGTATTATGATCCAAATCTATAATTTGTTATCAAAAGGAGAAAGCACAATGTAAATGCAATGAATGCACTCATTGTTTATCTGTCAAACCAATAATTATGTTATGCAATTATTTTAAAGTTTACAAATATTATTGGTTGTTAGAATTAAAAAGAGAAATAAACACTAATGTCATTATTCATAAACCTGATACATATACGATGTGATACATTTAATAAATAATATTTTCTTGTTATCAATATATCATATATAGTTAAAATTAACAAAGCAAAATAAGAAATATAATATATGATATTCATCCACTTGATATATGGATAATATGATACATCTAATGTATGAGTATTTTTTTTTTAAATAAAAATTAATGTTAGGTTGAAAAGATAGTAAACTAATACATACATAAATGATATATATTCGGTTGATGCGATTTTTTCGCACCAATGAGAAATACATAATCTATGGGATTTTACGCAAGGGTTGGTAATAAACTGATAATTTAGTGTTGGATAATGCTAAGTGATAAATATACAAAGAGCTGAAGATTTTTAAATGGTTCAGATCAAGTACAAATCCTATATCCATTATTTTTATTGTTTTTTTTTTTTTTTTTTTTTTTTTTTTTTTGTGTGTGCTTTTAAAGTTCAAGCAATCTCAATCCTCAACCAAATGAGACAATTTCTATAGCCAGAAAATAGACTGTTCATAATCTTCTTTAGGGTGAGAGACCCTTTTATATACTGCTGCTTTAGTGGACTTACTGGTGAAGTAACCCTTACAGAAAGGGACATCGGCCTAGGGAGTCTTGCACATGAAGTAACTCCCCCATGAGGTGACATGTAGCCTCACTATCAGCACAAATTGATGCTTACTAAGGAAGTAATATTTGATAAACTTGCAAGTGAATTACTCTCTACCAGGGTGAAATGTGGCTTGGTGACAATGCATTCTTGAGACACATGGTGTGAGCCACGATGGTGGATTTACCGCGCCAATATATTCATTGATTTGATCCTAACAACTTGAAGTATTATATAAATCGACTCTTCTTCAACGAAAAATATGGGAATTTGGAGGAACATTGAACTTGTGCCTAAGTTTTGTAATTAATGTCTCATATTCATGTGGCTGCGAAAGATCTGTGTTAGCCCACCAAGATGAGAAATGTCACCTTGACTAATTGTGTCATGCGATTTCTGAGGTACACTCATTGATTTTAAAAGCAATGTACCTGCCTTTTGTTGGCAAAAGGCATGTACATTGCTTTGAATTGAATGATGAATGGGAATTGAGCAAGAATAGTCAACCATCATCATTGTTTTAAAATTCGGATGGAGCACGGGTCAATCGTCCAATCAAGTTGGATAGATGACATCAATCATAATTTTATTATAAGTGACATTTATTACTTAAATTTTAATATTTATAAAAATTTTTCTAAAAGTTTAAATTCGCCTCTAAAATTTTTATTTATTTAAAAAATATTTCAAAAAATTTCATTAATCCCTAAAATTTTGACATATCTTCCAAACACCCCTATAAAATTAAATTACCCTTATATTTTAGATGTCCAACTTTGGTGCCAATATCCATTTTATTTGCCAGGTTTCATGGAAAAGCTTTGACAGCGTCAAAACTACTAAACGACCACAGATACAAAATGCTACAAAACAGGTACACGTTGGCTTGACAATTGCAGCTGAATAAGCCACCTCTAAGACTCCATTGAGTAATGATTCCCCATATCCTTGTCCTTATCAAATAAGTGTCATCAATAAATTCTATGAGAACAAATTATCTTCAAGCAATTTAGATACACAAATCAATTTTTTGGTAATTTCAGGCACATGAAGTACTTGTCTGTACAGCAAAAATTTTGAAGAAGCAGTTGTACGCAATTTAATGAACCATATGCACTATAGGTAAGGTGTTACCATTTCCAACAGTCAATGTATCTAGACCTGAAGGCTGAATGATGTTAAGTCGCTGAAGATTTGAGGTGACATGATTGGTGGCGTCACTGTCAATGTACCAATTAGGATCCACAAGTGTAGTAGATTAGCAATCATAGCCTGAGAAGCTTGAAAATTCCCGACATTCAGAGTGTTTGGTACTGCTGCATTAGAGGCTGAAGGAAATTGTGCATTAGTGTTCACAACTGATGGCTGAGAAAAATTTCGTGATTGAGACTAATAGTAGTGTTGTTGAGGCATAGAAGAACTTGTTTGCTGCGATGACTGATGTTCTAGAGAAGAAAGATCAGTAGTCTGCGTCTGTTGACTAGAGCCAATGATAACATTTGAAGGACCTTGAAAACTGCCAAGCACCATGATTCGACTTTCCACACAATCAACAAATTATTTTCCCTTTGTTATTATTTGAACTTCCTCCTCTATCTCTTCCTCTAGAAGCATTCTGATAGCCACCTCTATTCACATTTTGATTAAATTGAGCGCCAGGAAATAATCCAAACTTATTCGTAGCAATTAGATGAGCTTGAGGAAGAGTGTGTTTTGAGATACTGGATTTACTTTACAGCAGCAAATTGTACGGAATTTCCAGAATGCAAATCAACCGTAAAGAAATTGACACCATTTGAGATGTTAGATTCATAATAACAGCTTCAAAATCTAATCCATCTAAAATAAAATCTAACAGCTTATCATCAGAAATAAAAGTTCACTAATTGACAATGATCCTTTCTTCATAGTTTATAATTGATGTTTAAAATGATGTGTACTAACTTTACAACTATTCTGATGAAATTGTCGCAGAGTAATCCAAATTTTAGACGAAGTCTGACATCGAGAAATATAGCTATACTTTAGCTCTGAGATAGAAGCCAATAGCCAGCTGAACAACGAATTCTTTGTTTTGTTCCAATCGACATAGTCATGATTAGGTTTTTGATAGAATCATCTGATACTTTTTTTGACTTCGAGATCTTCACTATCACAAATGGATCTGGACATGATATTAAACAAAGTACGAACGACTCAAGTTCATGGTTGCGAGTTGTAGACAGAACAAGAGAACTACAATATCGATAATTGTCACGAATCAGTTTAATAGAAAGAGGAATGAGAATGGTTAAGTTAATTTGTGGAGGAGTTATAAAAAAAAATTTATCAGATTGTAAATTTGCAAAGTTCTTAACAACGGAAGAAATTTTCTCATCAGTGTTTGGAAGGTGAGAAAATGAATGAAATTTTTCCATGACTAGAAGACGTTTGTCAAAATGCTCTAATACCAGGTGGAATAAACTTCAAATTGAGGGAAACTTTTATTAACTGAACGCTTTCAAGTACAAGCACTCTTTTATATTAAGCTTATAGCGGAGCATAAATGATTTCGAGCATCTCCAAATGACTCTTTATATGACCTAAAATCTTTTTATAATAAAGAGTTTATCCATAAAAACAAGAGTCCAACAGACTCTTTATCTTTAAAATAAAAATTAGAGAGTGAGTTTGACTCTCCATATTTAGAGAGTCAAATTTTACTCTCTATCATAATTTTAATTAATAAATTATAAATTCCTATGTATTTTATTTATTAATTATCTCTCTCATTAAATCTTTTTCTTAAAAATAAAAAGTATTTTCATTCAATTTAAAGAGTCTATTAGATTTTAATAAAAATTGTATTTTTTATATTTAAAAATTAATAAAAATATTTTTTATTTATACGAAAGATGTTTTTCAAAATAAAGAGTAACATCTTACTAAACATAAATGGAATACTGACTAAGCATAGTCAACAAGTCTAAATGCTAAAACTTTGACTTTGAACAGTAAGCTCGAAAATCATGTTGCAAGTGTTTTACAAGTTAAGATCGACTTTTCTTCAACGAAAAAATATGGGGATATTCGGAGGAACATTGAATTTGTAGCTAAGTTTTGTAATTAATGTCTCATATTCAGCTGGCTGTGGAAAGATCTCTATCAGCCCACCAAGCTTTAGAAATGTCGCCTTGACCAGCTGTCTATATGCTGATTACTGAGGTGCACTGGTTAAATTGGCAAAAGGCAGGTACATTGCTGTGAATTGAATGATGGAATGGGGAATTGAGCAAGCATAGTCAACCATACATCATTGTTTTAAAACCCTGGGTCAACCAATCCAATTGATATGACGTCAGTAATAATTTTATTTTTAAAAAAATTATATATTAATTATTTAAATTTTAATATATTACAAAAATTCTCTTAAAAAAGTTTAATTAGTCCATAAAATTTTTATTTATTTCGAAAATATCCCAAAAAATTTTAATTAATCCCTAAAATATTGACATATCTCCCAAACACCCCTATAAAATTACAAATTAACCTTTATAAGTTTAAAATGTTATAAAACCCCCCTAAGACCTAAACCGGACCAGAGAAGTTGTCGGGTCCCAATCGGTCCGGTCCGATTTTTAAAACAAAGACATACATTACCCATTTCCACATATTAATTGAAAACTTATCTTAATAACAATATCAACTGATTTGATTTTTCACATGAGGGCAATTTTACATACTTGTTTTAAAGCTTGAGCAACATTTGTCTGATCGAGCTATGCCTCGTAACACGCTCTCCTGCTTTCTGATCGAGCTATGCTCTCAAATCAAGCTCTCCTCACTCTTTCTAGTCGAGCTATGCTCTCAAATCAAGCTCTTCACGCTTTTTGATCGAGCTATACTCTTAAATCAAGCCCTCCACGCTTTCTGATTGAGCAATGCTCTTAGATCAAGCCCTCCACGCTTTCTGATTGAGCAATGCTCTCAGATCAAGCCCTCCACGCTTCTGATCGAGCAATGCTCTCAGATCAAGCTCTCCACTCTTTTTGATCGAGTTATGCTCTCAGATCAACCTCTTCATGATTTCTGATCGAGCTATGCTCTCAATCAAGTTCTCCACGCTTTCTGGTCGAGCTATGCTCTCAAATCAAGCTCTCCACTCTTCTAATCGAGTTAGCTCTCAGATCAAGCTCTCCTGCTTTTAATCGAGTTATGCTCTCAAATCAAGCTCTCCACTCTTCTAGATCGAGCTATGCTCTCAAATCAACTCTCCACGCTTTCTAATCGAGCTATGCTCTCAGAACAAGCTCTCCACATTTTCTGATCGAGTAATGCTCTCAGACAACTCTCTATGCTTTCTGATCGAACTATGCTTTCAGATCAAGCTCTCTGCGCTTTGTAATCGAACTCCTCACACTTTAGATTCAGCTTCTTGTGCTCTTTGATCGAGCTCTCTATCTTTTAGATTAAGCTCTTTATGCCTCTAATTAATCTCACAACTCGCTCATTTGCTTGGATCACGTGTTCAAGATCTCTTAGATCTCTTAAATCGCGGCAAGCATAATTCAAGTTCTTCAGTTCGAGACTGCAGCCTATATGCGACAACCATCCAGATCAAAGACATGAGTTTTTGAAGCGGATTATGCACCCAAAAACTGGGGCTTTTGTTGTGGTATTAACCGGAGAGGATAATTCCCTATTAGGAGAGAAGATATTGATATTGGCTCAATTTGGAAGGAAATATTCAGATTGACTTGACTCCAACTAAGGTAGCGGAGGATCATACACTCCTAATTCTACGTATTTGAATCTTATCTTACTCATCATGTAAATGGTTGCATATAACCTCAATAACTTGTTTTCAAAGGGGTGGAATTTTCTAAGCAAATTTTCCTAGGAATTACACTGTTTCTATAAGTTCTCAAAAGCAAGAAGATAACATGGACATAAGGCTCAAGTTCTAACTTGCCGAACACTTTAAAAATTGTCTTGTGTTCTTATTTATGATTCTTTCTTTTTTGTTCATTGCTGATTTCATTAAACACGCACACATCTATTCTGGTTCCGAAGGGTCAATCGCATTCTCTGTTGGTGCAGATTTCTATATCAACAACGATATAAGGAAAGAAAAAGAAGTTATGGTAAGGGTATTATATCCAAAAATCTTATATTTTGTTATCAAAAGAGAAAGCACTATGTAAATGCAATGATGCACTACATTGTTTATCTGTCAAACCAATAAAAATGTTATGCAATTATTTTAAATTTACAAATATTATTGGTTGTTGAATTAAAAAGAGAAATAATACACTAATGTCATATATTCATAAACCTGATACATATACGATGTGATACATTTAATACATAATATATTTTCTTGTTATCAATAATCATATAATAGTTAAAATTAACGACAAAATAAAAAATAAATAGATAGATATTCATCCACTTGATATATGGATAATATGATACATCTAATGTATGTGAATTTTTTTTTAAATAAAAATATTAATTGTTAGAGTTGAAAAGAATGTAAACTAATACATACATAATGATATATATTCGGTTGATGCGTTTTTCGCACCAATGAAAGTACATAATCTAATGGGAATTTACGCAAGGGTTTGTAATAAACTGATAATTTGTGTTGGATTAATGCTAAAGTGTAAATAAAAAAACAAAGCTTAATTTTTAAATGGTTCAATACAAGTGCACAATCCTATATCCATTTTATTTTATTGTTTTTTTTTTTTTTTTTTTTTTTTTTTGTGTGGTTTTTATAAGTCAAGCATCTCAATCCTCAACACAAATGAACAATTTCTATAGCCAGAAAATAACTTTCAATAAATCTTTCTTTAGGGTGAGAGACCCTTTATATACTGCTGCTTTAGTGGACTTACTGGTGAAGTAACCTACAGAAAGGGACACGGCCTAGGGTAGTCTTGCACATGAATTACTCCCCCATGAGGTGACATTAGCCTCACTATCAGCACAATTGATCTTACTAATGAAGTAATATTTGATAAACTTGCAAGGAATTAGCTCTCTACCAGGGTGAAATGTGGCTTGGTGACAATGCATTCTTGAGACACATGGTGAGCCACGATGGTGGATTTCCCGCCACAATATATTCATTGATTTGATGCCTAACACTTGAAGTATTTATATAAGATCGACTCTTCTTCAACGAAAAATGATGGGATATTTGGAGGAACTTGAACTTGTCCTAAGTTTTGTAATTAATGTCTCATATTCATGTGGCTGGGAAAGATCTGTGTAGCCCACCAAGATGTAGAAATGTCACCTTGACTAATTGTGTCTATGCTGATTACTGAGGTACACTCATTGAATTTTAAAAGCAATGTACCTGCCTTTGTTGGCAAAAGGCATGTACATTGCTTTGAATTGAATGATGGAATGGGGAATTGAGCAGAATCAACCATACATCATTGTTTTAAAATTCGGATGGAGCACGGTCAATCGTCCAATCAAGTTGGATAGTGACTCAATCATAATTATTATAAAAATAATATTAATACTTAAATTTTAATATATTATAAAATTTTCTTAAAAGTTTAAATCCCTAAATTTTTATTTATTTAAAAATCTCAAAAAAATTTTTAATCCCTAAAATTTTGACATATCTCCCAACACCCCTATAAAATTAATTAACCCTTATATTTGATGTCCAACTTTGGTGCCAATATCCATTTTATTTCCAGGTTTCATGGAAGCTTGACACGTCAAACTACTAAACAGACCACAGATACAAATGCTACAAAAGCAGGTACACGTTGGCTTGACAATTGCAGCTGAATAAGCCACCTCTAGCATCCATTGAGTAATAGATTCCCCATATCCTTCCTTTATCAAATGTCCATCAATAATTCTATGAGAACAAAATTATCTTCAAGCAATTTAGATACACAAATCAATTTTTTGGTAATTTCAGGCACATGAAGTACTTGTCGTACAGCAAAATTTTGAAGAAGCAGTTGTACGCAATTTATGGAACCAATATGCACATAGGTAAGTTGTTACCATTCCACAGTCAATGTATCTAGACCTTGATGCTGAATTGATGTTAAGTCGCTGAAGATTTGAGGTGACATGATTGGTGGCGTCACTGTCAATGTACCAATTAGGATCCACAAGTGTAGTAGGATTAGCAATCATAGCCTAGAAGCTTGAAAATTCCGATTCTACTTAATTATTCAGACTTTAGAAAGAAGAAAAAGTCTCTCTCCCATCTCTTTCTCCCTGAAAAACAACAAGTACGGTGCCTCTCTCTCTCTCTCTCTCTCTCTCTCTCTGTGTGTCTGTGAAATGAGTAGAATAAGGACGAGGAAGTCTTTGAAGAAGCATCAGTTAATAGTTAAAACAGAAGAACCCAGCTTCCAATGCCTGTATGATTAATAACCCCACTTCCTTTCAGAAGCAACTTGTGCTACGTGTAGTGCTACAGTTTAGGCTTTCTTGTGTTAATTTATGCATATATTTTTCATTAATACCATAACTTTTTTATGCTTCTGCAGAGAAAAAGTAAGAAGGTCTTTCAAGACTAAGCATTCAACAGATATATAGAAAATATAATAATTTTTTTTCTGCAGCCCATTTTGAATATTGACAAATCTTTGAAAAATCACTTTCTATTTTGTTATATCTGTCGTGTCTTCTCATCACTTAGTTGTATGTTGAATTTTCTTGTTTTCTTTTTAGCATATATCATTTTCTGCTTGCCTAGCTTGGATTTTATACTCCAAATAAAATAAAATAAAACCTCTGTGTTCTTTGTTTTTGCACATTAGAATGCTTGAGTTAACTTTCAATATAGAGATTCTACTTAATTATGCAAAATGGATCGAGGAGATTACCATGTACTTTTGTTGCTTTCAAGGATTAGGAATTGCATTATTTTGCGTGTTTTGCTGTCGAAGTTATCTACTAGTTTAGTGGTAAAGTAAAGCTCATAAATTCCGGATCAAAACAAAAGAGCCCCATCTTTATAGTTTACTCATTTTGGTTGGAAACAATTTCCAAATTCATAGACTGAAATCCAACAAATTTTTTGGCTATATTATTCTTGTTGCCCTAACATTAGTGGTAGGATTTATGCTAGGATTTATGCGTATTTGATAGGATAGCTATATCATTAAACCCAATTTCAAAAGTAAGCTTTGAAAAACTAGGGTTTTGAAACTGGGATCCACATGAATAAGACCATAATGATTGAAGAAGGTTAAATCCAAGTTGGATTTTCAAGACCCTTTTTGGAAAAATGTATGAAGAATTAAACTCTCAATCTCTCATACGTCTCTATTTAATTTCCATTGCCGGTGTCGTCCTTTAGGTTCAACCCTTGAACTTGCTCCATGCATATCTATCAGGGTGGATGTTTTTACATTGGTTGATAAGATCTGTTTTAAGATTTTGGGACAATAATACTGTTAGCATAACTTCTTTCTTCTCTTCCTTCTCTAGCTCTTCTCATTAATTACTTCAAAACGAATAAAAAATCTAGTTTTATTATAAGTTTTATTCTTGAGCTTAGTTAAGCCATTTAATACGATTATTGTGCAGTCAATTCGGAGATGATAATTCTCTATTAAGGGAGAAGATATTTAGAATGACTCAATTTGGAAGGAAGATATTCAGATTGACTTAGACTCAAACTAAGATAGCGGAAGATCATGCAACTTCATAATTCTATGTATTTTTTATCTCAACTCTATCATGTAATTGGATGCTATATAAACTCATCATAACTTGTTTTCAAAAGGGCTGGGGAATTGTTCTAAGCAAATTTTCCTAGGAATTATACTATTCTTTATAAGCTCTCAAAAGTAAGAAGATAACAGTGGACGTAGACTTAACTTCTAACTTGCCGAACCACTTTAAAAATTGTCTTATGTTCTTATTTATGATTCTTTCTTTTTTGTTCGTTGTTGATTTTCATTAAATAACACGCACATCCATTCCGGTTCTAGCAGGGTCAATCATAATTCTCTAGTTGGTGCAGATTTTTGTATCAACATTTTGGCGCTAGTATGAGGGCTTGATTCATAGCAGCTCTCCATGTTTTTTCCTCAAGTCTCAACTTCTTCAACAAATCCCAGCTTCTTAATCTAGAATCACATCGTCAAATGTGAAAATCTGAGTAGGATAAAGTCTGAATCTGGCTAAGTGGTAAACACAAGAATTGTAGCTCTTTGAGTTAGCTTTCCGATGGTCTAAGAATCATCCAAATCCGAGATTTTCAACTCAAGTTATCATCAAAATACTAAAGCATGTTCCAAATCAGAACTATCAGAGTCAGATCCCTCAGATCACGTGCTTAGATCACTATGATCTTTAGCTTCAGATCGTGTGGCCAAATCGCTCGGATCGTGCGCTCAGATCTCTCAGATTAGAAAGAGCTCTCAAGCTCTTAAGCTAGCTCTCTATCTCTTAAGTTATCGAGCTGTCAAGCTCTCTAGCTCCCAAGCTATCGAGCTCTCAAGCTAGCTCTCTACCTCTCAAGCTCTCTAGCTCCTAAGCTATCGGGCTCTCAAGCTAGCTCTCGAGCTCCCAACTATCAAGCTCTCAAGCTAACTCTCTAGCTCTCCATGCTTTCTAATTGAACAATGCTCTCAGATCAAACTCTTCATGCTTTCTGATCGAGCTATGCCTTAGAACAAGTTCTTCATGCTTTCTGATCGAGCTATGCTCTTAGATCAAGCTCTCCATGCTTTCTGATCGAGCTATGCTCTCAAATCAAGCTCTTCACGCTTTCTGATCGAGCTATGCTCTCAAATCAAGCTCTTTACGCTTTTTGATCGAGCTATACTCTTAAATCAAGCCCTCCACGCTTTCTGATTGAGCAATGCTCTTAGATCAAGCCCTCCACGCTTTCTGATTGAGCAATGCTCTCAGATCAAGCCCTCCACACTTTCTGATCGAGCAATGCTCTCAGATCAAGCTCTCCACTCTTTTTGATCGAGTTATGCTCTCAGATCAACCTCTTCATGATTTCTGATCGAGCTATGCTCTCAAATCAAGTTCTCCACGCTTTCTAGTCGAGCTATGCTCTCAAATCAAGCTCTCCACTCTTTCTAATCGAGTTATGCTCTCAGATCAAGCTCTCCATGCTTTTAATCGAGTTATGCTCTCAAATCAAGCTCTCCACGCTTTCTAATCGAGCTATGCTCTCAAATCAAGCTCTCCACGCTTTCTAATCGAGCTATGCTCTCAAATCAAACTCTCCACGCTTTCTAATCGAGCTATGCTCTCAGAACAAGCTCTCCACATTTTCTGATCGAGTAATGCTCTCAGATCAAGCTCTCTATGCTTTCTGATCGAACTATGCTTTTAGATCAAGCTCTCTGCGCTTTGTAATCGAACTCCTCACACTTTTAGATCGAGCTTCTTGTGCTCTTTGATCGAGCTCTCTATGCTTTTAGATTAAGCTCTTTATGCTCTCTAATTAATCTCACAAGCTTGCTCATTCGCTTAAGATCACGTGTTCAAGATCTCTTAGATCTCTTAAATCGCGGCAAGCATAATTCAAGTTCTTCAGTTCGAGACTGCAGCCTATAATGCGACAACCATCCAGATCAAAGACATGAGTTTTTGAAGCGCGATTATGCACTCCAAAAACTGGGGGGCTATTGTTGTGTAGTTAACCGGGAGAGGATAATTCCCTATTAGGAGAGAAGATATTTAGATTGGCTCAATTTGGAAGGAAGATATTCAGATTGACGTAGACTCCAACTAAGGTAGCGGAGGATCATACAACTTCCTAATTCTACGTATTTGAATCTTATCTTAACTCAATCATGTAAATGGTTGCCATATAAACTCATCATAACTTGTTTTCAAAGGGGCTAAAGAATTGTTCTAAGCAAATCTTCCTAGGAATTACACTGTTATCTATAAGTTCTCAAAAGCAAGAAGATAACAGTGGACATAAGCTCAAGTTCTAACTTGCCGAACTACTTTAAAAATTGTCTTGTGTTCTTATTTATGATTCTTTCTTTTTTGTTCATTGCTGATTTTCATTAAATCACGCACACATCTATTCTGGTTCCGAAAGGGTCAATCGGCATTCTCTAGTTGGGGCAGATTTCTATATCAACAACGATATAAAGGAAGAGAAGAAAGAAGTTATGGTAAGGGTATTATGATCTAAAAATCTTATAATTTGTTATCAAAAGGAGAAAGCACTATGTAAATGCAATGAATGCACTACATTGTTTATCTGTCAAACCAATAAAATTATGTTATGCAATTATTTTAAATTTTACAAATATTATTGGTTGTTAGAATTAAAAAGAGAAATAATACACTAATGTCATATATTCATAAACCTGATACATATACGATGTGATACATTTAATACATAATATATTTTCTTGTTATCAATATATCATATAGATAGTTAAAATTAACAAAGACAAAATAAAGAAATATAATATATGATATTCATCCACTTGATATATGGATAATATGATACATCTAATGTATGATGAATTTTTTTTTTAAATAAAAAATATTAATTGTTAGAGTTGAAAAGATATGTAAACTAATACATACATAAATGATATATATTCGGTTGATGCGATTTTTTCGCACCAATGAGAAATACATAAATCTAATGGGAATTTACGCAAGGGTTTGTAATAAACTGATAATTTAGTGTTGGATTAATGCTAAAGTGATAAATAAATATAAAGAACTGAAAATTTTTAAAGTGGTTCAGATACAAGGTGCAAATCCTATATCCATTGTTATTTTATTGTTTTTTTTTTTTTTTGTGTGTGCTTTTATAAGTTCAAGCAATCTCAATCCTCAACACAAATGAGACAATTTCTATAGCCAGAAAATAGACTGTTCAATAAATCATTTCTTTAGGGTGAGAGACCCTTTTATATACTGCTGCTTTAGTGGACTTACTGGTGAAGTAACCCTTACAGAAAGGGACATGCGGCCTAGGGTAGTCTTGCACATGAAGTAACTCCCCCATGAGGTGACATGTAGCCTCACTATCAGCACAAATTGATGCTTACTAATGAAGTAATATTTGATAAACTTGCAAGTGAATTAGCTCTCTACCAGGGTGAAATGTGGCTTGGTGACAATGCATTCTTGAGACACATGGCGTGGAGCCACGATGGTGGATTTACTGTGCACAATATATTCATTGATTTGATGCCTAACAACTTGAAGTATTTATATAAAGATCGACTCTTCTTCAACGAAAAATGATGGGGATATTTGGAGGAACATTGAACTTGTGCCTAAGTTTTGTAATTAATGTCTCATATTCATGTGGCTGCGGAAAGATCTGTGTTAGCCCACCAAGATGTAGAAATGTCACCTTGACTAATTGTGTCTATGCTTATTACTGAGGTACACTCATTGAATTTTAAAAGCAATGTACCTGCCTTTTGTTGGCAAAAGGCATGTACATTGCTTTGAATTGAATGATGGAATGGGGAATTGAGCAAGAATAGTCAACCATACATCATTGTTTTAAAATTCGGATGGAAGCACGGGTCAATCGGTCCAATCAAGTTGGATAGATGACATCAATCATAATTTTATTTTTAAAAAGTGACATATTAATTACTTAAATTTTAATATATTATAAAAATTTTCTTAAAAAGTTTAAATTCGCCTCTAAAATTTTTATTTATTTCAAAAATATTTCAAAAAAATTTCATTAATCCCTAAAATTTTGACATATCCTCCAAACACCCCTATAAAATTATAAATTAACCCTTATAATTTAGATGTCCAACTTTGGTGCCAATATCCATTTTATTTGCCAGGTTTCATGGGAAAAGCTTTGACAGCGTCAAAACTACTAAACAGACCACAGGATTACAAAATGCTACAAAAGCAGGTACACGTTGGCTTGACAATTGCAGCTGATATAAGCCACCTCTAAGTACTCCATTGAGTAATAGATTCCCCATATCAAAAAAGTGTCATCAATAAATTCTATGAGAACAAAATTATCTTCAAGCAATTTAGATACACAAATCAATTTTTTGGTAATTTCAGGCACATGAAGTACTTGTCGTAACAGCAAAAATTTTGAAGAAGCTGTTGTACGCAATTTAATAGAACCAATATGCACTATAGGTAAGCTGTTACCATTTCCAACAGTCAATGTATCTAGACCTTGAAGGCTGCGATGACTGATGTTCTAGAGAAGAAAAATCAGTAGTCTGCGTCTGCTGACTAGAGCCAATGAAAACTTATATCATATCCGTGATAGCGCTGCCAAGCACCATGATCTGACTTTCTTCACAATCAACAAATTATTTTCCCTTCGTTATTATTTGAACGTCCTCCTTTATCTCTTCCTCTAGAAACATTCTGATAGCCACCTCTATTCACATTTCAATTAAATTGAGTGCCAGGAAATAATCCAAACTTATTCGCAGCAATTAGATGAGCTTGAGGAAGAGTGTGTTTTGAGATACTGGATTTACTTTACAGCAGCAAATTGTACCGAATTTTCAGAATGCAAATCAACCGTAAAGAAATTGACACCATTCGAGATGTTAGATTCATAATACCAGCTTCAAAATCTAATCCATATAAGACAAAATCTAACCGCTTATCATCATAAATAAAAGTTTACTAATTGACAATGATCCTTCCTTCATAGTTTATAATTGATGTTTAAAATGACGTGTATTAACTTTGCAACTATTCTGATGAAATTATTGCAGAGTAATCCAAATTTCAGATGAAGTCTGACATCGAGAAATATAGCTATACTTTAGCTCTGAGATAGAAGCCAATAGCCAGCTGAACAACGAATTCTTTGTTTTGTTCCAATTGACATATTCAAGATTAGGTTTTTGATAGAATCATCTAATACTTTTTCTGACTTCGAGATCTTCACTATCACAAATGGATCTAGACATTATATTAAACCAAGTACGAACTACTTAAATTCATGGTTGTGAGTTGTAGAGAGAACAAGAGAACTACAATATCAATAATCGTCACGAATCAGTTTAATAGAAAGAGGAATGAGAATGGTTAAGTTAATTTGTGGAGGAGTTATAAAAACGAATTTATCAGATTGTAAATTTGCGGAGTTCTTAAAAACGGAAGAAATTTTCTCATCAGTGTTTGGAAGGTGAGAAAATGAATGAAAATTTTCCATGACTAGAAGACGTTTGTCAAAATGCTCTAATAACAGGTGGAATAAACCTCAAATTGAGGAAAACTTTTATTAATTGAACGCTTTCAAGTACTAGCACTCTTTTATATTAAGCTTAAAGCGGACCATAAACGACTTCTAACATCTCTTTATATGACTCAAAGCTCTTTATTATAAAGAGTTTATCCATAAAAACAAGAGTCCAACAGATTCATTATCTTTAAAATATAAATTACAGAATGAATTTGACTCTCCATATTTAGAGAGTCAAATTTTACTTTTTATTCTAATTTTAATTAATAAACTACAAATTTTTATAAATTTTATTCATTAATTCTTTCTCTCATTAAGTTTATTTTTTAAAAATAAAGAGTATCTTCATTCAATTTAAAGAGTCTATTAAATTTAAATAAAAATTATGTTTTTTATATTTAAAAATTAATAAAAATATTTTTTATTTATATAAAATAAATTCTTCAAAATAAAAATCAGATATGCTTTTATTAAACGTAAATGGAATGCTGAGTAAGCATAGTCAACAAGTCAAAATGCTAAAACTTGACTTTCAACAGTAAGCTCGAAAATCATGTTAAGATCGACTTTTCTTCAACGAAAAATGATGGGGATATTTGGAGGAACGTTGAATTTGTAGCTAAGTTTTGTAATTAATGTCTCATATTCAGCCCTCCAAGCTGTAGAAATGTCGCCTTGACTAGCTGTGTATATGCTGATTACTGGTTGAATTTTAAAAGCAATGTACCTGCCTTTTAATTGAATGATGGAATGGGGAACTGAGCAAGCATAGTCAACCGGTCCAATTGGATTGATGATATCAATAATAATTTTATTTTTTAAAAATTACATATTAATCACTTAAATTTTAATATATTACAAAAATTATTTTTTTAAAATTACATATTAATCGTTTAAATTTTAATATATTACAAAAATTCTCTTAAAAAGTTTAAATTAGTCCCTAAAATTTTTATTTATTTAAAAAATGCTCCAAAAAAAATATTAATTAATCCCTAAAATTTTGACATATCCTCCCAACACCCTTATAAAATTGCAAATTAACCCTTATAATTTTAAAATACTATGAAAACCCCCCTAAGACTTGAACTGGACCAGAGAAGCTGTCGAGTCCCAGCTGGTCCAGTCCGATTTTTAAAACAAAGCCATACATTACCCATTTCTGCATATTAATTGAAAACTTATCTTAATAACAATATCAACTGATTTGATTTTTCACATGAGGGCAATTTTACATACTTGTTTTAAAGCTTAAGCAACATTTGATTTTTCCCAAGTAAATTAGTACAATAGTTCTAGGCCTTTACAGAGTATTTCAAGAAATTGAATATAAATTGTTTGAATTCAAGGGTCAAACCATGCACGCCCCTATGACTTTTGTAATTCTCAATATAAGGGTCTCCATTATTTGACAAGAAGTAAAATTCACCTAAAAATCTTAACGTGTACTTTAAAGACAAATTTGATGATATATATACATAACAAAATATGTTTATAATGTATGTTAATGGGTCGTTTTTCCTTTTTCTTTATTTTTTGGGTGATAAGGTGGGAGAATGGACAGAAGTTTATGAAGGGCTAACATTTGCAACGGTGAGAGAGGCAGGTCATGAGGTGCCACTCTTCAAGCCAAGGGCTGCTCTGCGGCTATTCAAATCATTTTTGAGAGGTGAACCTCTTCCAAAGTCTTGATGAAGAAGGACAACAAAGAAAAATGAAAAAAAAATTAATTCTAAGTCTTTGGTATTGAATTGATGTTATTGTTATGAACAAAGAAATTAAATTAAGTTAAGTTAGTAGAGAGAGAGAAAGAGAGGGAAAGAAAGAGTTTGATTTGTGTAATAGGAAAATTAAGAAAATTGGAATGAATCCATTTCTTTGAATGAAATAATTATAGTGGAAACCATTGAAATGATCTCATCACTTTATTCAAACAATTTGGTAATGGAAAACACGGAACGAATTTGTTTTGACTCAATTTGTCCCCCACCTTTTATATAATTAAAGTCTGAATTTTTGAATCCATGTCCAGAAGCTGGGGGCGATAATTGCGAGAACAATATAAAACTGGATGCAACTAAGAAATGTAGCAAATGGCAACTCACATGAACAACTCCATATTTAAAATATGAACTATTCATATTCCTTTTTATTTTTCTTTTCAGTTTTTGCGCATCTCAATTAATTCTTTGGAACCTTAGAACTATTGATCTGGTAAAAATTTCAATGACTATCTGCAACTGAAGAAGGACTCAAGCTTATCAAAATGTTTCTATCAAATCATTAAGAGGTAGTTTATTCAAATTCATCTTTACTAATCTTAATTTGTAAAAATTTAATGTATTTATTTAGAGGACAAATTTAGTCATAAAATCACATTATTTAACTTAATATTAAAAATAATTGGAATGCACTAAACTACCAAACCTAACATGGCCTAACATGTTTTAACTAAACTATTAAAAACTCACCCGTGGGTAGTTATGCACAACCTTTTTGGTTCACTTTTATCGTTGGATCCCATGATTTATCGTTGGATCCCATGATTTACCTGGCTCGGACACCTCAAACAAATCCTATACATTTTAAGAAAAAAATGTGATTATTGAGTTAACTTCATATATCTAACCCCTTAAAACAGTTAAACTATTGATCCCCATGTATTATTCTTTAACATCCTGATTCTATTGGTTACAAAGTCACTGTACTTGATGCAACGATATTGATATTATGGAATCATTTGTTGGGTTATTATTTATTAAAGTCTAATTACAGTGTATTCTCCCCTATAAAATAGTACCAGAATCAAAATCTCAGTCAACACCCATGTAGAAATCAAGAAGAAGTTATCACGGTAAATGGTGACTTTCTTTGTATTTATGCGCGTAGAGGAAAATGGTCAAAGCCACGAGGCCTCCCCAACCCCAAGTGTATCAAAAGGCCATAATCAATAAACAAAGACTAAGAACAGAGGAAGGAGAGAAGTTTCACAGAAACTTAAACGAAGACACTCAAACACGCACAAAGAGAAAGAGAGAGAAAGAAGAAGCTAAGCTATAACCGAGAGAGAAAGCTAACAGCTTAAAAACGATTAATTATCTTCAAAAGCATCCGGGAAAACTGGTCAGTTTCATTAGTACTCTCCGTACAAAGTCTCCTTTTTTATTATTAATANAAAGGCTTAGGAAGCAATTCCATATTCCATCCAAGTAACAACTTGGGCCACACTAAGGGTGGAAAAATTCGATTTTTTGGTTTCGTCTTCGGTTCGGCCTTTTTTTCCAGCCCTAGCCCACACCATTAATTAACCTTACTTTCACGCTGTGGTCGCTTAAAGAGCTAAGTAAAATTACTATTACCCCCTTTATTTTATTCCTCTCTCCTTCCGCCCTTTGGGCTTTAATCTCTCCTTGGATATTAAAGACTTGAATTAAAAGACTTTTCTCCATGCTTCCAAATTTATTCACCAAAAACAAAAACAAACATATAATTAAATTAAATTAGATAACTAACAAAATATATTTAAGGATAATAAATATGGTCTAAAATAGGCCTAACAACATCAGAATTGATCGTCCATTTGAGCGATGGATGATCAATTCTAATGCTGTTGGGCCTCTTTCTAGATTCAATTATAAATAGGGTATCTCTCTTTTTTGATGGTGGTATAGCGTTTGAAACTAAGATAGATAACAGTGTTGTTAATGACTTTAACAATTAGTATACGATATGTCATGTCAAGTAGCGGTTCTCCACAATCCAGTTTCAATTCATGCCTCAGATTAATAAAATTACCACTAACCTTTTCATAATAAAATTTAAGAACTTATGAGAATATTTATGATAGTATACAATAATTATAAAAATTAAATTAAAGTACATAATGATTTGGTGTTTATTGACTATATAACCTGTATAAACGCAAGAGGTTTGATGATCAGCAATATTGTAGATCTTTCAAAGATTTATGGTAGTGTACAGTCTGAACTTTCAACTCTTCCGAAAGGAACCTAGATAGCTGAAACAAGGCTCCCTTTGGTCTTTATCTTTAGGCCACACCCTCGAGATATACACTGGTCTTTATCTTTGACAAACATCAATCTTCATCTGCTTTTTGTTGATCCCACACAAGTTGATAGTGGAATGTATTTTCTATTTTTGTTTGATTCCTCCAATACACGCTAACTAATTTCTTCTTTCACTAATTGACCGTTCTTTCAAACATACAAATGAAGAGTGCTTCCAGTTGTAGGTTCGTCACTATTAGCTGAGATTCTAGTACAGAGATAACTATTTTTTATGCCAGGGTCTATTTGAACTTATGTCTACCACTTAAATTCCGGGGTCTTTATCTCAACTAGTGACCACCACTGATTTTCATACAGGTAAGACATTAGCTAGCAGACTAGCATAGAAAACTCAGTCCATTACTCCACTTGTAGAAGTCAGCATTCAAAGTCTTCCACTTCCATGGAAATAATCTCGATCTCTGGGTCGCTCAAATTTTGAAAATCCTCCATATACACATCCAATTAACATAACTTGGTGAGTTTTAGATGCTAGGATTTTGAATTATATAAGCTGGGAACATACAATTAACATAACATAACTTGGTGAGTTTTAGATGTCCGTAGGAACATATAGGAAACTGAAAACTAAAATGAGTCCTCCACATATTCTAGTTATTCCTTTTCCTGCACAAGGCCATGTAATTCCTTTACTGGAGCTTTCATTATGCTTAGTTAAGCATGTCTTCAGAGTCACATTTGTTAACACAGATCATACTCACAACCGGGTCATCAACGCATTACCGGAAAATTCTATAGGGGATGGAATCCGTCTGGTATCGATTCCAGATGGAATGGAAGCCGGGGAGGATAGAAATGATATGGGGAAGCTATGTGCAGCAATGCCGAAGGTGATGCCGGGGAAGCTGGAGTAGCTCATTGAAGAGATCAACAGAGGGGTGTTTTTGTGATTGTTGATGGGAGTGTTGGATTTGCTCTTGAAGTTGCAGAGAAGATGAAAATTAAGAAGGCTGCCTTTTGGCCTGCATCAGTCGCTACTCTGGCTTTCTTTTACAATATTCCAAAGATGATTGATGATGGAATCATTGACAGTAATGGTAACACGCTCTAACTCGTTTTTACCCTTTTCCATCTTCCGCTGTAAACTTTTTGCAAGTTAAAAGTCACTGAATCACCGTCTTCTTTGTGTACAATTTGTTTCCAGGGACTCCGCTCAAGAAACAAATGATTCAGTTTGCACCCAACATGCCTGAAATCAACAGTATAAACTTTATTTGGGCAAACATTGGTGGCGCCGTAGCCCAAAAGATACTCTTTGACTATTTATGGAAGACCACAGAAGCTGTGAAAGTTGCAGATACCCTTATTGGCAACTCAACCTATGGCTTTGAACCTGGAGCATTCAACTTGGTTCCAAAGATGCTTCCAATAGGACCTCTTTTGGCGAGCAACCGACAAGGAAATTCAACAGGATACTTCTGGCAAGAAGACTCAGCATGCTTGGAATGGCTTGATCAACAACAGCCTAACTCAGTCATTTATGTTGCATTTGGCAGCTTCACAGTTATAGACAAGATCCAATTCCAAGAGCTGGCACTAGGACTTGAACTCTCCAACAAGCCATTCCTGTGGGTTGGTAGGCCAGACATTACTGATGGTGCCAATGAAGCCTTCCCAGATGGGTTTGAAGAAAGGGTAGCCAACCGTGGGAAAATGGTGGGTTGGGCGCCGCAACAGAAGGTTTTGAGTCAGCCTTCCATTGCCTGCTTCTTTAGCCATTGCTGTTGGAATTCAACCATGGAAGGTTTAAGCAGTGGGCTTCCTTTCTTATATATGTTGGCCATACTTTGCTGACCAGTTCATTGATGAGAGCTACATTTGTGATGTTTGGAAGGTGGGATTGCGGTTTAAAAGAGACGAAAGTGGAATCATTACACGAAAAGAAATTAAAAGTAAGATAGATCAAGTGGTTGGTGATGAAAAATTTAAAGAAGAGCTTTAGCACTCAAGAAAACTGCCATAGAACCTATTTTCATGCTCATCCCTAATAATATTCATATTGTCTAACAATTGCTTGCAAGAAAGAAAAATGAACAGTTCATTCCCCAACAGTTCATATTCTAACAATTAAAATGAACAGTTCGCAAAAATTTAAATTTGAATAAATAAACGTTATCTATCTTTGACCTCATTTTTCACCTCCCTCCTTCAGTGTTAATAAAATATAAAATCACAGCTTTGTCAGATTTTGAGGCAGATATCAGGCTATGATCCTTGTACAGAAAAGTATGCCGAGATTTATTACAACAGGCCTGATGTGTAAAAAGCCCTCCATGCTAACATAACCAACATTCCTTATAAGTGGACTGCTTGCAGGTGATCGTAAATACAATATTTAAAAACTGACAGAGAGCTTAAATCAAGAAAGGGTCCTTATTTATTTAACACTTTTTAAATAAATTTCGTGTTATTTGATGACACAGATGTATCAGTTCTTCCAATTTATAGACAAATGATAGCTGGTGGATTGAGAGTTTGGGTTTTCAGGTTGGCAATTATGTATTTACTATAAAATTTCATTTTAGTTCTCCATATATATAGTTATAATTAACCATTTTCTCTTCGAAAATTGCAGTGGAGATGTGGACTCAGTGGTGCCAGTTACTGCAACAAGGTATTCTCTGGCACAACTGAAATTAACAACCAAAATTCCAGGGTATCCTTGGTATGTTAAGAAGCAGGTCAGTAGCTAATTATGCCTACATCTCTTTGATTAATTAATTTGGTCATAACATATATGGCAGGTTACCTGAGTTCTAGGCCTTTACAGAATATTTCAAGAAATTGAATATAAATTGTTTGAATTCAAGGGTCAAACCATGCACGCCCCTATGACTTTTGTAATTCTCAATATAAGGGTCTCCACTATTTGACAATAAGTAAAATTCACCTAAAAATCTTAACGTGTACTTTAAAGACAAATTTGATGATATATATAAATAACAAAAAATGTTTATAATGTATGTTAACGGGTCGTTTTTCTTTTTTCTTTATTTTTTGGTTGATAAGGTGGGAGAATGGACAGAAGTTTATGAAGGGCTAACATTTGCAACGGTGAGAGAGGCAGGTCATGAGGTGCCACTCTTCAAGCCAAGGGCTGCTCTGCAGCTATTCAAATCATTTTGAGAGGTGAACCTCTTCCAAAGTCTTGATGAAGAAGGACAACAATGAAAAATGAAAAAAAAAAATTCATTCTAAGTCTTTGGTATTGAATTGATATTATTGTTATGAACAAAGAAATTAAATTAAGTTAAGTTAGTAGAGAGAGAGAAAGAGAGGGAAAGAAAGAGTTTGATTTGTGTAATAGGAAAATTGGAATGAATCCATTTCTTTGAATGAAATAATTATAGTGGAAACCATTGAAATGATCTCATCACTTTATTCAAACAACTTGGTAATGGAAAACACGGAATGAATTTGTTTTGACTCAATATGTCCCCCACCTTTTATATAATTAAAGTCTGAATTTTTGAATCCATGTCCAGAAACTGGGGGAGATAATTGAGACTACAATATAAAAGTGGATGCAACTAGAAATGTAGCCAATGGAAACTCACATGAGCAAGTCATGATCAACCAAACAAAGTCCATATTTAAAATATGAACTATTCATATTCCTTTTTTTTTTTTTTTTAATTGGAGGTGTCGGAGTTAGCCTTCGTGTACCTCAACTAATTCCTTAGAACCTTAGAACTACTAGTCTGATAAAAGTTTCAATGGTTATCCTTATTAACAATTGAAAAATGACTCAAACTCATTAAAGTGTCCCTATTGAATCACTCAGTTATCCAGAGGTAGTTTATTCAGATTCATCTTTACTAATCTTAATTTCTAAAAATGTAAAGTATTTATTTAAAGGACAAATTTAGTCATAAAATCACATTATTTGACTTAATATTAAAAATAATTGGAATGCACTGAACTACCAAATCTAGCATAATATAGCATGGCCTAACATGTTTCAATTAAACCATTAAAAACTCACCCGTGGATAGTTATGCACAATCTAGCATAATATAGTGATGGGTTGCTGGCTCGGACACCTCAAATAAATCCTATACATTTTAAGAAAAAAAATGTGATTATTGAGTTAACTTCATATATCTAACCTTAAACTATTGATCCCCATGTATTATTCTTTAACATCCTGATTCTATTGGTTACAAAGTCACTGTACTTGATGCAACGATATTGATATTATGGGATCATTTGTGGAGTTATTATTTATTAACGTCTAATTACAGAGTGTATTCTCCCCTATAAAATAGTACTAGAATCAAAATCTCAGTCAACACCCATGTAGAAATCAAGGAGAAGTTATCACGGTAACTTTCTTTGTATTTATGCGCGTAGAGGAAAATGGTCAAAGCCAAGAGGCCTCCCCAATCGGGTCATTTATTAAAACACCATTTTAACTTAAAATTTAATTAAAAGGCTATAGAGTTTGTAAATTTTAACTAAATGGTCTTGTTTTTTATTAAACCTAATTAAACATAATTATGGAGTTAATTAGGATTAATGAATAATTGTGTAATCTTTTAAAAATTATAATAAGTCTCCAAAGAGTCAAAAATCTTGCAAACAAACCCAAACACCTTCTTCTTCTTCCTCCCGCCATTAAGGCATCCTTCCCCTAGTTTTTGTTTCTTCTAAGCTTTGTCTACATCTTCTTCTTCTTCTGTATGTTCTTCTTCGTCTACATCTTCTTCTTCCTCCGCCATTAACACGTTCTTCTTCCTCTACCATTAACACATTCTTCTTCTTCCGCCATTAACATCTTCTTCGCCAAAGATCTGCCTATTCCTACTCTCAACATTTCATCCAGGGATGTATATCACCTCTTTGCATTTTATATTTCTATTTACAAAGATTTAATGATGGATTGGGTTTAGGTTATGATTTCGATTTAATGGTTTAGGTTCTCGGATTGTGTTTGATGTAATGCAAGTTAAAAGGAGTAAGATTTGTTGATGATTTTCTTGCACTGTGCGTAGTTGGGGGTGGTAGCACCGATTATAGGTGAAGATGACTGAAAATGTATTCTGGAGCTAATGGATCGCTTAAGCGATCTGGTATATCGCTTAAGTGATCTGGTACAAGTCTGATATATAGCAGTAGATCACTTAAGCGATACCAGATCGCTTAAGCGATCTGGTATAAGTCTGACATATGGCAGCATATCGCTTAAGCGATCAGGTATATGGCAGTAGATCGCTTAAGCGATCAGGCTTATTTATACCAGATCGCTTAAGCGATCCAGTAAGCGATACACTATATCGCTTAAACGACTCTGCAAATGTTTTTTAAAATCTATCTAATCCTTAATATATCGGTTAATAACTTATTAGCGATCGCTTATCAAATCTTTTGATATTGTGAATGTTTGAGTAAGAAATTATATTCCGTAATGTTTATTTAATATTTAGTCATTTTTTATTAATTATTAATTATTATTAATTATCTTTTTCAATTCAATAGAATGTGAAAAGAACACTTCGGTCTTTGTCGATTAACACCGTACATAAAACCGAAAGATCTATTGTTATTCTATTATTTTTGTTAGTTCTTGGCAAGAAAGTAATATATAAAAAATATAATATTGATATAAAATTGAACTCTGCAACCATCTGCTATGCACTCTGTAGACCAAGACTAAATAGACGGGATCGCTTAAGCGATTGAGGGTAATTTACTTCAATATTTCTTTTCCATGTTTATGGACATATGTTTAATATAGACGTAAAAGAACTCATTTAATTAAAATATAATAACGGTCATGGTCCACTGAACGAATCGTACACCTGATATGTTTAATATAGACGTAAACATTCTACACCATATATGTTTAATATAGCCGTAAAAGAACTAATTTAATTAAAATATAATAATGGTCATTGTTCACTGAATGAATCGTACACCTTATATGTCTAAGATAGCGTTAATCGCTTAACCAATCTAGTGAAATACAATAAAAATAATCCAAATACACTGGATCGCTTAAGAGATTTCATTTCTCGCTTAAGCGATCCTGTGTATTTAGACTTAGTCGTTTAAGAGATCTGGTTGTATTTATGTTATCGCTTAAGTGATTCTATGCTTTTACACTTGGTCGCTTAAGCGATCATAGATCGCTTAAGCAATCACGAACAAGACAGAATCAATAAGTGTTCAGACGCACGATCGCTTAAGCGATCCTTTGCTTTTAACCTTGGTTGCTTAAGTATCGCTTAAACGATTACAAATCGCTTAAGCGATCATGTTCGAGGCAGAATAAACTTCTACCTAGATGCACAATCGCTTAAGCGATTAAGTGTATCGCTTAAGCGATTCTTCGCTTTTACTATTGGTCGCTTAAGCGATCTACGATCGTTTAAGCGATCATGAACAAGACAATAAATAAGTGCCTAGACGCAGGATCGCTTAAGCGATTCTTCGCTTTTACTGTTGGTAGCGATCATGAACAAGACAATAAATAAGTGTCCAGAAGCATGATCGCTTAAGCGATCCTTTGCTTTTAATGTTGGTCGCTTCAAGCGATTTATAATTGCTTAAGCGATCATGTCCGAGGCAGAATCAACTTCTGCCCAGATGCACGATCGCTTAAGCGATCCTTTGCTTTTACTCTTGGTCGCTTAAGCGATTTTAGATCGCTTAAACGATCATGTCCGACGCTTGGAATTTGCGTCGGCATCCTCCTCTTCAGTTTCAATTTGAACTCTTGCCCTCCCTTGTTCCGCCAATAGAATGTCTTCCATCGACGTTGTCTCCTCTCCTGGTGGAGCAACTTCAGTCATCGAAAGTTACTCCACCACAACTTCTTCTTCTCCATTTTTGGTAGACCCAATGGTGCCTACAATTTAGGGAGTAGATGGGTTTTTTCTGTTTCTTTAAGGATCTCATCCATTATAACTTAATCGGGAATTACAAGGAATGACAAAAATGTAAAGAGCAAAGAAATTGAGAAATTGTAGAAAATTGGAAGAAAAAACGAGAGAGAGAAAGGTGTTTGAATCCTGTTGTGAGAAAGAGAAGCTGAGAGAAATGTGTTTTNCCAGGGTGGTGTTTGCCATAGGCACTCCGACGCTCAAGTCAGCGAGGCTGAAAGAGATTATTTGATAAGAATTAAGGAGATGAAGAATTACCAGGAGTCTTGTCGGAGACTAGGACTACGGCGGAGACGTCGGGGTTCTTAGAAGCAAGAACTTAGGAGCAAATAAATGGTTTTGAGTAGTCTAGATTGACTATGGGAGATTGCCCCTTAATGAGAGGGCAAGCCTATATTTTTATAGTGAACCCAACAGGTTGGAATCCTGGTAGAACATTGAGTCCTCTTTTTTGGGAGATAATCCCTATCAAGAAAGCAATATAAATCTTGGCCTTATCAGATTAAGTTTAATAGTTTAAGTAATGTTTGAAATCTTATTAGGACACTAAGTCTTATTTTGGGAGATAATCTCTATCATGAAAGAGATATTATTTCTTGACCTTATCAAAGTAAGTTTAATAGTTTGAGTAAGATTTAGAATCTTAGTAGAAGAGGAAATGGAGTGGGATTCTGATTTCCTATTCATGGACTGTTGCAGGCTAATGGGCTGAAATCCACTTTAGCTTAACTTATAGAATAGCCTAACTAGTAGAGTGGGTAGTTCGCAAGGTGATTTTAAACATAGGCCTGATCGAGATTAGGTTGAGACCTTAGGTCGTGACATGTTTATTTCGTTATTAGGCCTCATCAAGCCCAAGACGATTTTTGGCCCCTAACAAAAATCACATTATTTGACTATTAAAAATAATTGGAATTCACTAAACTACCAAGTCTAGCATAATATGTTTTAATTAAACTTTTAAAAACTCTCGCGTGGGTAGCTGTGCATAACCTTTTTAGTTCACCTTTACCGTTGGATCCCATGAGTTACCTGGGGGCCGCAATAGTGATGGGTTGCTGGCTCGGACACCTCAAATAAATCCTATGCATTTTAAGAAAAAAATGTGATTATTGACTTAACTTCATATATCTAACCCCTTAAACTATTGATACCCATGTATTATTCTTTAACATCCTGATTCTATTGGTTACAAAGTCACTGTGATGCAACGATATTGATATTATGGAATCATTTGTTGGGTTATGATTTATTAACGTCTAATTACAGAGTGTATTCTCCCCTCTAAAATAGTACCAGAATCAAAATCTCAGTCAACACCCATGTAGAAATCAAGAAGAAGTTATCACGGAAATCGTGACTTTCTTTGTATTTATGCGCGTAGAGGAAATTGGTCAAAGCCACGAGGCCTCCCCAACCCCAAGTGAATCAAAAGGCCATAATCAATAAACAAAGACTAAGAACAGAGGAAGGAGAGAAGTTTCACAGAAACTTAAACGAAGACACTCAAACACGCACAAAGAGAAAGAGAGAGAAAGAAGAAGCTAAGCTATAACCGAGAGAGAAAGCTAACAGCTTAAAAACGATTAATTATCTTCAAAAGCATCTGGGAAAACTGGTCAGTTTCATTAGTACTCTCCTTTTCTGATGGAGCAATGCTATCAGAGCAAAACTCATATGCTTTCTGATTAGCATGCGCATCACGTTCATGCGTCAGAGTAGACATACTCTCGCCTTTGTGCTTTGTGATCAAATACTCGCACTCTTAGAGAGAGCTTCTTGTGCTTCTATCGAGTCTCCTATACTTTTAGATAAGCTCTTATACTCTCTAATTAATCTCAACAAGCTGCTCATCCTAGATCACGTGTTCAAGCTATCTTAGATCTCTTTAAAATGGACAAGCAAATCAGTTCTTCAGTGCGAGGCTGCCAGCCTATAGTGTTGACAACCATCCAGATCAAAGACATAGTTTTAAAGCCGCGATTATGCACGCCACAAATGGGGGGTATTGTTGTGCGGTTAATCGGAGAGGATAAATTCCTATTAGGAGAGAAGTATTAGATTGGCTCAATTTGGAAGGAAGATATTCAGATTGACCTAACTCCAAACTAAGGTAGCGGATGATCATGCAAATTCTAATTCTACGTATTGAATTGTATCTTAACTCTATCATATAAATGGGTGCTATATAAACTCATAATAACGTGTTTCAAAGAGGGCTGGGGAATATTCTAACAATTTCCTAGGAATTATATGTTCTCTATAAGCTCTCAAAAAGCAAGAGTAACATGGGACATAGGCTCAAGTTCTAACTTGCGAACCCCTAACACTTAAAAATTGTCTTGTGTTCTTATATTATGATTATGTTCTTTTTTGTTCATTGCTGAGTTTCATAAATCACGCGCATCTATTCTACGGTTCGACAGGGTCAAGCTGGCATCTCTGGGTTGGCGCAGATTCTATATCAAACGATTTAAAGGAAGCGAAGAAAGAAGTTATGGGTAAGGGGATAATGATCTAAAAATCTTATAATTTGTTATCAAAAGGAGAAAGCACTAGTAAATGCAAGAATGCAACTACATTGTTTATCTGTCAAAACCAATAAAATTATGTTATGCAATTATTTAAAATTTACAAATATTATTGGTTGTTAGATTAAAAAGAGAAAATAATACATAAGTGCATATATTCATAAACTGATACATATACGATGTGATACATTTAATACATAATATATTTTCTTGTTATCAATATATCATACAGATAGTTAAAATTAACAAAGACAAATAATGCGTGATAATGAATATGATTATCAATCCACTGCATATGGATAATTATGATACATCTAAGTTGATGAATTTTTTTAAAAATAATAATTAATGTTTGAGTTGACAAAGACATGTAACTAATACATACATTAAATGAATATTCGTGATGTGATTTTTTCGCACCAATGACGAATACATAAATCTAATGGGAATTTACGCAAGGGTTTGTAATAAACTGATAATTGTAGTGTTGGATTAATGCTAAAGTGATAAATAAATATACGAACTGAAAATTTTTAAAGTGGTTCAGATACCAGTGCAAATCCTTATCATTGTATTTATGTTTTTTTTTTTTTTTTTTTTTTTTTGTGTGCTTTATAGGACAAGCAATCTCAATCCTCAACACAAATGAGGCAATTCTACAGCAAGAAAATAGACTGTCAATCAATCATTCCTTTCAGGGTGAGAGACCCTTATATACTGCTGGTTTAGTGGATTACTGGTGAAGTAACTTACAGAAAGGGACAAGCGGCCTAGGGTAGTCTGCACATGAAGTAATTCTCCCATGAGATGACACATAATCTCACTATCGTACAAACAAATTGTACTTACATGAAGTAATATTTGATAAACTTTGTAGGGAAGTAGCTCTCTATCAGGGTAAAATGTGGCCTGATGACAATGCATTCTTAGAAACATGACGTGAAGCCAACCGGTGTGGATGTACGCACACAATAAATTCATTGATTTGATGCCTAACATCTTGAAGTATTTATATAAGATCGATATTCTTCACCGCAAAATGATGGGGATATTGGAGGAACATTACTTGTACCTAAGTTTTGTATTAAGTCTCATATTCATGTGGCTGTGGAAAAGATCTGTGTGAGCCCACAAGATGTAGAAATGTCACGCTTGGACTATTCGTGGATACGTTGTAACTGAGGTACACTGGTTGAGTTTTAAAAGCAATGTACCTGCCTTTTGCTTGAATAGAATGGGGAATTGAGCAAGCAAAGTCAACCATACATCATTGTTTTAAAATTCGGAAGGAGGCACGGGCAATCGTGTCCAATCACAATAATTTTTTTTTAAAAAAATTAGATATTAACTCACTTAAATTTAATATATTAAAATTTTTCTAAAAAATTTAAATTAATCCATAAAATTTGGTCTATTAAAAAAAATGCTCCAAAAAAAATCTATTAATTGAATCTCTAAAATTTGACATATCTCCCAAACACCCACTATAAAATATAAATTAAATCTTATAATTTGGATGTCTAATTTGGTGCCAATATCCATTTTATTTTCAGGTGTTCAAGGAAAAGCTTTGACAGCTCAAAGCTACTAAAGAGACCACGGACTACAAATGCTACAAAAGCAGGTACACGTTGGCCTCTGACAATTGCAGCTAATAGCACACCTTAAGACTCCATTGAGTAATAGATTTCCCATATCCTTGTCCTTTATGCAAAAAGTGCATCAATAAATTCTATGAGAACAAAATTATCTTCAAGCAATTTAGATAAAAATCAATTTTTGGTAATTTCAGGCACATGAAGTACTCGTCGTAACAGCAAAAATTTTGAAGAAGCAGTTACGCAATTATAGAACCAATAGCACTAAGTAAGGTGTACATTTCACAGTCAATGTCTAGACCTTGAAGGCGAATTGATGTTAAGTCGCTGAAGATTTGAGGTGACATGATTGGTGGCGTCACTGTCAATGTACCCAATTAGGATCCACAAGTTCAGTAGGATTAGCAATCATAGCCTGAGAAGCTTGAAAATTCCGAGCATTCGAGTGTTTGGTATCTGCATTAGAGGCTGAAGGAAATTGTGCATTAGTGTTCACAACTGATGGCTGAGAAAAATTTCGTGATTGAGACTATAGTAGTGGTTGAGGCATAGAAGAACATGTTTGCTGCGAGACTGATGTTCTTGAGAAGAAAACAGTAGTCTGCGTCTGTTGACTAGAGCCAATGATAACATTTGAAGGACCTTGAAAACTGCCAGCACATGATTCGACTTCCACCTATCAACAAATTATTTTCCCTTTGTATTATTGAACGTCCTCCTCTATCACTTCCTCTAGAAGCATTCTGATAGCACCTCTATTCACATTTCGATTAAATGAGCGCCAGGAAATAATCCAACTTATTCGCAGCAATTAGATGAGCTTGAGGAAGAGTATGTTTTGCGATACTGGATTTACTTACAGCAGCAAATTGTACAGAATTTCCAGAATGCAAATCAACCGTAAAGAAATTGACACAATTCGAGATGTTAGATCTAATAGAGGTTCAAAATCTAACCCATCTAAGATAAAATCTAACAGCTTATCATCAGAAATAAAAGTTCACTAATTAACAATGATCATTTCTTCATAGTTTATAATTGATGTTTAAAATGAGTGTATTGACTTTACAACTATTCTGATGAAATTGTCGCAGAGTAATCCAAATTTCAGACACAAGTCTAACATCGAGAAATATAGCTATACTTTAGCTCTGAGATAGAAGCCAACGCCTGTGAACAACGAATTCTGTTTTGTTCCAATCGACATAGTCAGAGTTAAGTTTTTGATAAAAGCATCTGATACTTTTTGACTTAGAGATCTTCATATCACAAATGGATCTGGACATTTATTAAACCAAGTAGAGTTGTAGAGAAACAAAGAGAACTACAATATCAATAATTGTCACGAATCAGTTTAATAGAAAGAGGAATGAGAATGGTTAAGTTAATTTGTGGAGGAGTTATAAAAACGAAATTATCAGATTGTAAATTGCGGAGTTCTTAAAACGGAAGAAGAAATTTTCTATCAGTGTTTGGAAGGTGAGAAAATGAATGAAAATTTTCTTATGACTAGAAGACGTTTGTCAAAATGCTCTTATACCAGTGGAATAAACCTCAAATTGAGGGAAACTTTATTAACTGAACGCTTCAGTACCAGCACTCTTTATATTAAGCTTACAGCGGAGCATAAACGACTTCTAGCTCTTTTATATGACCCAAAATCTTTATTATAGAGAGTTTATCCATATAAAAAACAAGGTCCAACAGATTCTTTATCTTTAAATAAAATTAGAGAGTGAGTTTGACTCTCTATTGTTTAGAGAGTCAAATTTTACTTTTATCCTAATTTTAATTAATAAACTACAAATTTCTATAAATTTTATTCATTAATTTTTCTCTCATTAAGTTTTCTTTATTAAAATAAAGAGTATCTTTATTCAATTAAAGAGTCTATTAGATTTAAATAAAATTATGTTTTTATATTTAAAAATTAATAAAAATATCTTTATTTATATGAAATATATTCTTCAAAATAAAAATCAGATATGCTTTTATTAAACCTAAATGGAATGCTGAGTAAGCATAGTCAACAGTCAAAATGCTAAAACTTGACTTTCAACAGTAAGCTCGAAAATCATGTTGCAAGTCTTTACAAGTTAAGATCGCTTTCTTTAACGAAAAATGATGGGGATATTGGAGGAACATTGAACTTGTAGCTAAGTTTTGTAATTATGTCTCGTATTATGTGGCTATGGAAAGATCTCTATCAGCCCACCAAGCTGTAGAAATGTCGCCTTGACTAGCTGTGTATTGGCTGATACTGAGGTATACACTGGTTGAATTTTAAAAGCAATGTACATTGCTTTGAATTGAATGATGGAATTGGGATGAGCAAGCATTGCAACCAACATCATTGTTTTAAAACTCGGATCAGAGGCACGAGTTCATCGGTCCAATTAGTTGGGTCGGTGATAGATAATAATTATTATTTTTTTAAAACTACATATTAATTACTTAAATCTAATATATTATAGAAATTCTCTCTAAAAAGTTCAAATAACTCTTAAAATTATGTATTTATTAAAAAAATGCTCCAAAAAAATTATTAATTAACCCTAAAATTTTGACATGTCTCTCAACACCCCTATAAATTGCAATTAACTCTTATAATTTTAAAATATTACAAAAACCCCCCTAGACTTGAAACGGACCAGAGAAGCTGTCGAGTCCGGCGGTCCGGTCGGTCCGATTTTAACACAAAGCCATACATTACCCATTTCCACATATAATGAAACTTATATATAACAATATCAATGATTTGATTTTTCACTGAGGGCAATTTTACATACTTGTTTTAAAGCTGAGCCAAAATTTGGTTTTCCTAAGTAAATTAGTACAATAGTTTTTTTGTCCTTCTTTAGGGCTAAATGTGTGTATCAACTAATTTCTCGAGACGTAAACTATTAAAGAGATACATAAGCTCTAGTGACCATCCCTATTTGCAACCGTGGGGACTCAAACTCGAAAGATATGTTAGATCCCATTTTGCTTTTGACCATCAAGAAGACTCGAATTTGGAGACACATGTTAAATCATTCTTTGATCTTTATCTTCAGGTATCTAGTGATTGTTTAGTCCAACAATTATTGATTGAAAGGAAAAATACATGTATAATCCAACTTAGAAACTTCAAGGTTTCTGGAGATAAGTTGAAAGACTCGAAACTTAATAAGAAATTCTCGGCAAAAGATGACAACCTTTTAGGACTCCTGATATCATGACTTTTATGGAAGGGACAGAGATAAGATAAGGATACATGCCCAACAGAAGGCGTAAACACAAAAATGTAAATTGCAAAAAGAAGATAACTAGTAATCATCAGCATTGGATTACACTCAAAATGTTGAACGGACTATTGTAATTTTGCAGTTTCAAAGGTGTGTCATACATCTTGCTTCAGATATTTGGCAGCTAACTTTTTATTCCGAGTCTTTTCCTTATAAAACTTGGTTCTAGTAATTTAGCTTAGTAAACTACCTTAGGTAGCCGAGTGATTCGATAGAGACTTTTAGTGTATTACTTAAGAGGTCTAAGTTTGAATCTTTCATCGTTGCTAATAGGGGTAGCTACTATACAAGTCTTACCTAGTCAAAATTTCAGAGTCCCAAAAAATTAATTGAGATGTCTGTAAGCTGAATCCAATAACCTCGGTAAAAAAAAAAAAAAAAAAAAAAAAAAAAAGGCTAGGAAGCAATCCATATTCCATCCAAGTAACAACTTGGGCCACTAAGGGTGGAAAAATTCGATTTTTTGGTTTCGTCTTCGGTTCGGACCTTTTTTTCCAGCCTAGCCCACACCATTAATTAATTACTTTCAAGCTGTGGTCGCTTAAAGAGCTAAATAAATTTCTATTACCCCCTTTATTTTATTCCGCTCTCTTCTGCTCTTTGGGCTTTAATCTCTCCTTGGATATTAAAGAATTGAATTAAAAGACTTTCTCCATGCTTCCAAATTTATTCACCAAAAACAAAAAACAAAAATGAACATTAATAAATTAAATTAGATAACTAACAAAATATATTAAGGATAATAAATATGGTCAAAATAGGCCCAACAACATCAGAATTGATCGTCCATTTGGGATGGATGATCAATTTGATGCGTTGGCCTCTTTAGATTCAATTATAAATAGGGTATCTCTCTTTTTTGATGGTGATATAGCGTTTAAAAGAGATAGATAACAAGTGTTGTTAATGACTTTAACACTTGGTATACGATATGTCATGTCAATGTGCTCTCCACAATCCAGTTTCAATTCATGCCTAAGATAATAAAATTACCACTGACCTCTTCATAATAAAATTTAAGAAGTTATGAAAATATTATTATCGACACAATAATTGTTAAAATTAAATTAAAGTACATAATGATTTGGTGTTTATGACTATATATCCTTTATAAACGCAAGGGTTTGATGATCAGCAATATTGCAGATCTTTCAAGATTTATGGTAGTGTACAGTCCGAACTTTCAACTCTTCGAAAGGAACCCGATAGCTGAACACAAGGCTCCCTTGGTCTTTATCTAGGCCCACCCCGAGATATATTGGTCTTTATCTGACAAACATCAATCTCCATTGCTTTTTGTTAATCCACACAAAGTTGATAGTGGAATGTATTTATTTGTTTGATTCCTCCAATAAACGCTAATAATTTTCTTTCACTAATTGACCGTTCTTTCAAACATACAAAATGAAGAGTGCTCCAGTTGTAGGTTCGTCATTTAGCTGAGATTCTTAGTACAGAGATCAACTTTTTATGCAGGGTCTATTGAACTTATGTCGACGCATAAATTCCAGGGTCTTATCCAAATACTGACCACACACTGATTTCGTACAGGTAAGACATTAGCTAGCAGATAGATAGAAAACTCAGTCCATACTCCACTTGTAGAAGTCTCTGGCAGCATTCAAAGTCTTCCATTCCTGGAAATAATCCGATCTCTGGGTCGCCCCAATTTTGGAAATCCTCCATATACAACATCCAATTAACGTAACTTGGTGAGTTTTAGATGCTAGGATTTGAATTATATAAGCTGGAAACTACAATTAACATAACATAACTTGGGTGAGTTTTAGATGTCCGTAGGAAACATATAGGAAACTGAAAACCAAAATGAGTCCTCAATATTCTTGTTATCCTTTCCTGCACAAGGCATGAATTCCTTTACTGGAGCTTTCATTATGCTTAGTTAAGCATGGCTTCAGAGTCACATTTGTCAACACAGATCATACTCACAACGGGTCATCAACGCATTACCGGAAAATTCTATGGGGATGGAACGTCTGTTGTCGATTCCAGTGGAATGGAAGCCGGGAGGATAGAAATGATATAGGGAAGCTATGTGCAGCAATGCCGAAGGTGATGCCGGGGCAGCTGGAGTAGCTCATTGAAGAGATCACCACGAGTGGAAGAGAGATAGCTTTTTTTTGTGATGGTGAGGGAGTGTTGGATTTGCTCTTGAAGTTGCAGAGAAGATGAAAATTAAAAAGGCTGCCTTTGGCCTGCAGGAGTCGCTACTCGTTCTTTACAATATTCAAAGATGATTGATGATGGAATCATTGACAGTAATGGTAACACGCTCTCAATCGTTTTTACCTTTTCTATCTTCCTCTGTAAACTCTCTGCAAGTTAAAGTCACTGAATCACCGTCTTTTGTGTACAATTTGTTTCCAGGGACTCCGTTCAAGAAACGAATGATTCAGTTTGCACCCAACATGCCTGAAATCAACAGTACAAATTTATTTGGGCAAACATGGCGGCGGGCGTAGCCCAAAAGACACTCTTTGACTATTTAGGAAGACACCAGAAGCGTGAAAGTGCAGATACCTATTGGAACTCAACCTATGGCTTGAACCTGGAGCATAAACTGGTTCCATATATGCTTCCAATAGGACCTCCTTTGGAAGCAACCGACAAGGAAATTCAACAGGATACTTCTGGAAGAAGACTCAGCATGCTTGGAATGGCTTGATCAACAACAGCCTAACTCAGTCATTTATGTTGCATTTGGCAGCTCACAGTTTTAGACAAGATCCAATTCCAAGAGTTGGACTAGGACTTGAACTCTCCAAAAAGCCATTCCTGTGGGTTGTTAGGCCAGACATTATGATGGTGCCAATGAAGCCTTCCTAGACGGGTTTGAAGAAAGGGTAGCCAACCGTGGGAAAACGGTGGGTGGGCGCCGCAACAGAAGGTTTTGAGTCACCCTTCCATTGCCTTCTTTAGCCATTGCGGTTGGAATTCAACCATGGAAGGTTTAAGCAATGGCTTCCTTTTATGTTGGCCATACTTTTGCGACCAGTACTCGATGAGAGCTACATTTGTGAGGTGTGGAAGGTGGGATTGCGGTTTAAAAGAGACGAAATTGGAATCATTACAGGAGAAGAAATTAAAAGTAAGATAGATCAGGGTGTGGTGATGAAAATTTAAAGAAAGAGCTTTAGACTCAAGAAAACTGCCATAGAACCTATTTCATGCCACCCCTAAAATATTATATTCTCAACAATGCTTGCAAGAAAGAAAAATGAACAGTTCATTCCCCACCAGTTCAGCTGCTTTCGCAAAAATTTAAATTTGAATGAAATAAACCTTATCTATCTTTGACCTCATTTTTCACCTCCCCTTCAGTGTTAAAAATATAAAATCACAGCTTTGTCAGATTTGCGGCAGATATCAGGCTATGATCCTTGGACAAAAAGTATTCCGAGATTATTTACAACAGGCCTGATGTGTTAAAAAGCCCTCCATGCTACACATAACCAACATCCTTATAAGTGGACTGCTTGCAGGTGATCGTCAATACAATCTTTAAAAAATGACACAGAGCTTAAATCAAGAAAGGGTCATTATTATTTAACACTTTAAAAATAAATTTCGTGTTATTTGAAAGACAAATGATGGCTGGTGGATTGAGAGTTTGGGTTTTCAGGTTGGCAATTAGTATTTACTATAAAATTTCATTTTAGTTCTCCATATGTATTATAATTAACCTTTCTCTTCGAAAATGCAGTGGAGATGTGGACTCAGTGGTGCCAGTTACTGCAACAAGGTTTTCTGGCACAACTGAAATAACAACCAAAATTCCAGGGTATCTCTGGTATGTTATGAAGCAGGTCAGTAGCTAATTATGCCTACCAACTCTTTGATTAATTAATTTGGTCAAATAATATCTCATAACAATATATGGCAGTTACCTGGTTCTAGGCCTTTACAGAAATATTTCAAGAAATGAATATAAATTGTTTGAATCAAGGGTCAAACCATGCACGCCCCTATGACTTTGTAATTCTCAATATAAGGGTCTCCATTATTTGACAACAAGTAAAATTCACCTAAAAATCTTAACGTGTACTTTAAAGACAAATTTGAGATATATATACATTACAAAAATATGTTTATAAGTATTGTGGGGGTGGTTTTTCTTTTTCTTTATTTTTGGGGTGATAAGGTGGGAGAAGGACAGAAGTTTATGAAGGGCTAACATTTGCAACGGTGAGAGAGGCAGGTCATGATGTGCCACTCTTAAGCCAAGGGGGCTCTGCAGTTATTCAAATCATTTTTGAGAGGTGAAACCTCTTCCAAAGTCTTGATGAAGAAGGACAACAAAGAAAAATGAAAAAAAAAATATTCTAAGTCTTTGGTATTGAATTGAGTATTTAGAAAAAGAAATTAAATTAAGTTAAGTTAGTAAAGAGGAGAGAAAGAGAGGGAAGAAAGAGTTTGATTTGTGTAATAGGAAAATTGGAATGAATCCATTTCTTTGAATGAAATAATTGTATGCAAAACATTGAAATGATCCATCACTTTATCAACAATTTGATAATGGAAAACACGGAATGATTTGTTTGACTAATTTTCCCCACTTTTATATAATTAAAGTCTGATTTTAATCCATGTCCAGAAACTGGGGGAGATAATAAGACTACAATATAAAAGTGGATGCAACTAGAAATGTAGCCAAGGCAACTCAGATGAACAAGTCAAATCAACCAAACAAAGTCCATATTTAAAATATGAAACTATTCATATTCCTTTTTTTTTTTTTTTTTTTTTTTTAATGATAGGGAGTGTCGGAGTTAGCTTTGCATACCTCAACTATTCCTTGGAATCTTAAAACTATTAGTTTGATAAAGTTCCAATAGTTATCCCTATTTGCAACTGAAGGACTCAAACTACCAAAGTGTCACTATTGAACTCACTCAGTCATCCAGAGGTAGTTTATCAGATCTATCTTACTAATCTAATTTATAAAAATGTAAAGTACTTATTTAAAGGACAAATTTAGTCATAAAATTGTAGATGCAAAAATCTACCGTCATGAAAATTAGGTCTCATCCCGTGAGATTGAGGCCACTGACAATCCGCTAGACCTACACACATGAAAGGGCAAGACGTGGAAGCCTCCGGAAAAAACAACAGGGTGTACTTAATTATGCAAAATGGATCGAGGAGATTACCGTGTACTTTTGTTGCTTTCAAGGATTAGGAATTGCATTGTTTTGCTGGCGAAGTTATCTACTAGTTTAGTGGTAAAGTAAAGCTCATAAATTCCAGATCAAAACAAAAGAGCCCCATCTTTATATTTTACTCATTTTGGTTGGAAACAATTTCCAAATTCATAGACTGAAAACCAACAAATTTTTGGCTACATTATTCTCGTTGCCCTAACATTAGTGGTAGGATTTATGCGTATTTGATAGGATAGCTATATCATAAAACTTAATTTCAAAAGTAAGCTTTGAAAATCTAGGGTTTTGAAACTGGGATTCACATGAATAAGACCATAATGATTGAAGAAGGTTAAATCCAAGTTAGATTTTCAAGACCCTTTTTGGAAAAGTGTATGAAGAATTAAACTCTCAATCTCTCATACGTCTCTATTTAATTTCCATTGCCGGTGTCGTCCTTTAGGTTCAACCCTTCAACTTGCTCCATGCATATCTATCTGGGTGGATGTTTTTACATTGGTAGATAAGATTTGTTATAAGATTTTGGGACAATAAATCTGTTAGCATAACTTCTTTCTTCTCTCCCTTCTCTAACTCTTCTCATTAATTACTTCAAAACGAATCAAAAATTTAGTTTTATTATAAGTTTTATTCTCGAGCTTAGTTAAGCCATTTAATATGATTGTTGTGCTGTCAATCTAAAATGGATAATTCCTTATTAGGAGAGAAGATATTTAGTTTGATTCAATTTGGAAGAAAAATATACAGATTGACTTTGACTCAAACTAAGGTAGCGGAAGATTATGCAACTTCATAATTCTACGTATTTGAATCTTATCTCAACTCTATCATGTAAATCGGTGCTATATAAACCCATCATAACTTGTTTTCAAAGGGGCTGGGGAATTGTTCTAAGCAAATTTTCCTAGGAATTATACTGTTTTTTATAAGCTCTCAAAAGCAAAAAGATAACAGTGGATATAGGTTCAAGTTCTAACTTGCCGAACCACTTTAAAAATTGTCTTGTGTTCTTATTTATGATTCTTTCTTTTTTGTTCGTTGCTGATTTTCACTAAATAACGCGCACATCCATTCTGGTTCCGGCAGGGTCAATCATAATTCTCTAGTTGGTGTAGATTTCTGTATCAACATTTTGACGCTAGAAGGAGGGCTTGATTCATAGCAGCTCTCCATGTTTTTTCCTCAAGTCTCAATTTCTTCAACAAATCCCAACTTCTTAATCTAGAATCATGTTGTCAAATATGAAAATCTGAGCAGGATAAAGTCTGAAACACAAGAATTGTAGCCCTTCGAGTTAGCTTTCTAATGGTCCAAGAATCATCCAAATCCGAGGTTTTCAGCTCAAGTTATCATCAAAATATTAAAGCATGTTCCAAATCAGAGCTCTCAGATCGCGTGGTCAGATCCCTCAAATCACGTGCTTAGATCACTCTGATCTTTAGCTTCAGATCATGTGGCCAAATCGCTCAGATTGTGCTCTTAGATCTCTCAGATTAGAAAGAGCTTTCAAGTTCCCAAGCTATCAAGCTCTCACGCAAGCTATCAAGCTCGATAGCTCTCTCTAGCTCATAAGCTATCAAGCTCTCTAGCTCCCAAGCTTTCTACTTCCTAAGCTATCGAGCTCTTAAGCTAGCTTTCTAACTCTCAAGCTCTCTAGCTCCCAAGCTATCGGGCTCTCAAGCTAGCTCTCGAGCTCCCAAGTTATCAAGCTCTCAAGCTAGCTCTTGAACTCTCCATGCTTTCTGATTGAGCAATGCTCTCAGATCAAGCTCTTCATGTTTTCTAATCGAGATATGCTCTTAGAACAAGTTTTTCATGCTTTCTGATCAAGCTATGCTCTCAGATCAAGCTATGCTCTCAGATCAAGCTATGCTCTCAGATCAAGCTTTCCATGTTTTCTGATTGAGCTATGCTCTTAGATCAAGCTTTCCATGCTTTATGATCGAGCAATGCTTTCAGATCAAACTCTCCACTCTTTTTGATCGAGCTATGCTCTCAGATCAACCTCTTCACACTTTCTGATCGAGCTATGATCTTAAATCAAGCTCTCCACGCTTTTTGATCGAGCTATGCTCTCAGATCAAGCTCTCCATGCTTTTTAATTGAGTTATGCTCTCAAATCAAGATCTCCATGCTTTTTGATCAAGCTATGCTCTCAAATCAAGCTCTCCACGCTTTCTGATCGAGCTATGATCTCAAATCAAACTCTCCACGCTTTCTAATTGAGCTATGCTCTCAGATCAAGCTCTCCACATTTTTTGATCTAGTAATGCTCTCAGATCAAGCTCTCTATGCTTTCTGATCGAGCTATGCTTTCTAATCGAGCTATGCTTTCAGATCAAGCTCTCTGCGCTTTGTAATCGAACTCCTCGCACTCTTAGATTGAGCTTCTTATGCTAACTAATCGAGGTCTCTATGCTTTTAGATTAAGCTCTTTATGCTCTCTGATTAATCTCATAAGCTCGCTTATTAGCTTGAGATCACGTGTTCAAGATCTCTTAAATCACGGCAAACATAGTTCAAGTTCTTCAGTTTGAGACTGCAGTCTATAGTGCAACAACCATCTAGATCAAAGACATGAGATTTTGAAGGGCGATTACGCACTCCAAAAACTGGGGGCCTATTGTTGTGCGGTTAATCCTGAGAGGATAATTCCCTATTAGGAGAGAAGATATTTAGATTGGCTCAATTTGGAAGGAAGATATTCAGGTTGACTTAGACTCAAACTAAGGTAGTGGACATAGGCTCAAGTTCTAACTTGCCGAACCACTTTAAAATTTATCTTGTGTTCTTATTTATGATTTTTTCTTTTTTGTTCATTACTGATTTTCATTAAATCACGCGCACATCAATTCTGATTCCGACAGGGTCAATCGACATTCTCTGGTTGGTGCAGATTTCTATATCAACAACAATATAAAGGAAGAGAAGAAAGAAGTTATGGTAAGGGTATTATGATCCAAAAATCTTATAATTTGTTATCAAAAGGAGAAAGCACTATGTAAATGCAATGAATGCACTACATTGTTTATCTGTCAAACCAATAAAATTATGTTATACAATTATTTTAAAATTTACAAATATTATTGTTTGTTAGAATTAAAAAGAGAAATAATACACTAATGACATATATTCATAAACCTGATACATATACAATGTGATACATTTAATACATAATATATTTTCTTGTTATCAATATATCATATAGATAGTTAAAATTAAGAAAGACAAAATAATCCATATATGATATGATATTCATCCACTTGATATATGGATAATATGATACATCTAATGTATGATGGATTTTTGTTTTAATAAATAATATTAATTGTTAGAGTTAAAAAGACATGTAAACTAATACAAACATAAATGATATATATTAGGTTGACGTGATATTTTCGCACCAATGAGAAGTACATAAATCTAATGGGAATTTACGCACGGGTTTGTAATAAACTGATAATTTAGTGTTGGATTAATGCTAAAGTGATAAATAAATACAAATAACTGAAGATTTTTAAAGTGGTTCAGATACAAGGTGTAAATCTTATATCCATTGTTATTTTATTGTTTTTTTGTGTGCTTTTATAAGTACAAGCAATCTCAATCCTCAACACAAATGAGACAGTTTCTTTTGCTTGAAAGTAGAATGTTCAAAAGATCATTTCTTTAGGGTGAGAGACCCCTTTATATACTGCTGCTTTAGTGGACCTACTGGTGAAGTAACCCTTACAGAAAGGGACACGCGGCCTAGGGTAGTCTTGCACATGAAGTAACTCTCTCATGAGATAACACGTAGCCTCACTATCAGTACAAATTGATGCTTACTGATGAAATAATATTTGATAAACTTGCAAGTGAAATAGCTCTCTAACAGGGTGAAATGTGGCCGGATGACAATGCATTCCTGAGACCCATGACGTGAAGCCACAAGGGTGGATTTACCGCACACAATATTTTCATTGATTTGATGCCTAACAACTTGAAGTATTTATATAAGATCGACTTTAGATATACAAATCAATTTTTTGGTAATTTCAGGCACATGAAGTACTTGTCGTAACAGCAAAAATTTTGAAGAAGCAGTTGTACGCAATTTAATAGAACCTTGAAGGCTGAATTGATGTTAAGTCGCTGAAGATTTGAGGTGACATGATTGGTGGCGTCACTGTCAATGTACCAATTAGGATCCACAAGTGTAGTAGGATTAGCAATCATAGCCTGAGAAGCTTGAAAATGCCGAGCATTCAGAGTGTTTGGTACTGCTGCATTAGAGGCTGAAGGAAATTGTGCATTAGTGTTCACAACTGATGGCTGAGAAAAATTTCGTGATTGAGACTAATAGTAGTGTTGTTGAGGCATAGAAGAACTTGTTTGCTGCGATGACTGATGTTCTAGAGAAGAAANATTTAGTTGGTAAATATAGCCTTTTTGCAACTAATTCTGGTTAGTTGCTAAAAAATTGGTTGCAGAATGTAGTTTTTCTTGTAGTGAAATTTGAATCATTGTATCAAGGTTACATCAAAACCCTAGCTAAACAACTCAATTCATACTCAAAAACAAAATAAAATAACAAAAACAAACTGAATCAAGATTCATCATTGAAAAACAAGCAAAAGATGGAGAAATCTTCTCTAATTTGAAGCCCAAATCTTTAATAATCTTCTCCTTCCAAGAGCTGCCTTCCAAATAACGAACCAAGACCCTTTTTCTTTCATTTTTATGCTAATTTATACCACTTTCACTTAAGGACGAACCCTAGCAAGCCAAAACGCATCATTTTATTTTTCACATGTAATGCAGTTTCACTGCGGCGAAGCTTTTTCCTTATGGTGGCGAGAATATTTCAGGCCCAATTTGAGCATGAAAGATTCTGAATCTGGAAAAGTGTTAAACATATGAATTATAGCGCTTTAAATTATCTTTCTACTCGTTCAAGAATCAGCACAATCAGAGGACCAAAGCTCAAGTTATGGCAGAAATACTAAAGCACATCCAAAGACGTTTTTCTTCCGTTTCCAACATTCTGTTCACGACTTCAAGCCAAGTTTTCACCCGTGTCCAGTCAGAACTAGAAAAAACCCAAAACATGAAAGTTGTAGCTCTGGTTCTTAGCTTTCGAAAGCTTCTAAAATCAGGTCATTCTGAGTTTCCAAGCTCAGGTTACGCAATTTATGCTCAAAACTATCATTTATGCTTAAAATCATCATTTAGGCCTACAAAGACAAATTAATAGAATTAGGTAATAATTAAGGCCTAAATTGTATGAGAAATATCCCAAATCCTATCGAAATTTAATGCAAAATCATAGGAAAAAATATAATTATCATTTACAATAACCACAAATCTACCAAAAATATTCTACATAAATTTAGAGCTCAATCATAACTCTAACAAAAATAAAATACACAAAGGTTTACAAAAAGATGGATTACAATTACTCCAAATTCAGATCCGCACGTAAGAGGGTAGTTGGGAATTGGGGAAGAAAAACTTGAATATAAAAAAGATAATACCTAACTTTTTAATTTTTTAACTTTTAACTTTTAACTTTTCTTTTTTACCTTTTAATAAAACTTTTCAATTTTTTTTTTAAAGTTGAGGGCAGGCCTGGGCCTACCCTCAAGGGGCCCGGGTCCGCCCCTGCTTCCAGTTGTAGGTTCGTCACTATTAGCTAAGATTCTAGTACAGAGATCGCTAATTTTTATGCCAGGGTCTATTTGAACTTATGTCGACCACTTAAATTCCAGGGTCTTTATCTCAACTAGTGACCACCACTAATTTTCATACAGGTAAGACATTAGCTAGCAGACTAGCATAGAAAACTCAGTCCATTACTCCACTTGTAGAAGTCTCTGGTAGCATTCAAAGTCTTCCACTTCCATGGAAATAATCTCGATCTCTGGGTCGCTCAAATTTTGAAAATCCTCCATATACACATCCAATTAACATAACTTGGTGAGTTTTAGATGCTAGGATTTTGAATTATATAAGCTGGNTAATTATAGTAGAAACCATTGAAATGATCTCATCACTTTATTCAAACAATTTGGTAATGGAAAACACGGAATGAATTTGTTTTGACTCAATTTGTCCCCCACCTTTTATATAATTAAGTCTGAATTTTTTAATCCATGTCCAGAAACTGGGGGAGATAATTGAGACTACAATATAAAAGTGGATGCAACTAGAAATGTAGACAAATTGCGTAAAGAAAGAGATTTGACTTAATAAACCATTTTTTATATCACCGAGATTTCCGGGGAAGTCACGCTGATCATTATAAAACAAAGCAAATTGTGTTCATAGGAACATATAGGAAACTGAAAACTAAAATGAGTCCTCCACATATTCTAGTTATTCCTTTTCCTGCACAAGGCCATGTAATTCCTTTCCTGGAGCTTTCATTATGCTTAGTTAAGCATGGCTTCAGAGTCACATTTGTCAACACAGATCATACTCACAACCGGGTCATCAACGCATTACCGGAAAATTCTATTGGGGATGGAATCCGTCTGGTGTCGATTCCAGATGGAATGGAAGCCGAGGAGGATAGAAATGATATGGGGAAGCTATGTGCAGCAATGCCAAAGGTGATGCCAGGGAAGCTGGAGTAGCTCATTGAAGAGATCAACAGAGCGAAAGAAGATAAGCTTGTTTTTGTGATTGTTGATGGGAGTGTTGGATTTGCTCTTAAAGTTGCAGAGAAGATGAAAATTAAGAAGGCTACCTTTTGGCCTGTGTTATGCCTGGGAAATCAAGGGCTGACGTGGGAAATCACGTGATGGGGCGTGACCTGCTCCCGTCATAACGGTAAGCGCACGTCAGGCTTGCCAGACGCCATGGAGCTCCCACGTGTCCATTCCCTGCTCCAAATTGCGTGAAATCAACTTGGAAGGTGGGCAATGTGACGTAAAGCCGGATTTAGTCCTGACATTCACACCAATCCACGGATTTAATGATGATTATTTGCACTCATCTCACTATAAAAAAGAAAGACCCCTTCATTGAAGGGATTCGGCCTTTTTACACTCTAAACTAGCTTTCTCTCTCTCTCTCTTTCTCTTTTTCTCTCTCTCTCTCTTTCTCTTTTTCTCTCTCTCTCTCTCCCTCTCTCTCTCTCTCTTGTATCTTTGTATTGACTTTTTCTTAATCATTTTGTAAGTCAGTCCGCAGTTGTAACCTGACCCACGATCTTAATACAACAATCAGTGGACGTAGGACTTGCTACCTTAGCATCCGAACCACTTTAAAAAGCTCTCATTGTTACATTTACTCTACATATTATCCATAATCACGTGCGTCTCTTGACGAATCAACGTTACGCATGTGTCAATTAGTTGGTGTCAAAATCACGCATCAACAGTTTGGCGCTAGAAGGAGGGCCTGATTTAGTGTTCATCCTTCATCAGGAGAATCTTAAAGTTACTGGTCCTACAGCAACAAATGGCCCGCCAATCTAAACCTGAGCAAGCCACCAGCACGCTGAGGGAGTTCCCCTAACCCAGGGGGATACCTCTTCCAGGATACTTCCAATTCCACAAAATGCTACGGTGGATATTTCGGCAGCTTCGCAGCTTGACCCCGCCATCAGAAGCTACCTGGAGAGTTTCGACAATACTCTCCAGACGGTCAACCAAAGGCTGGACCGTTTGGACCAAGGCGTACCATCTAGAACAGCTGGGGTGGTGCAATAGCCAAAAACACCTGCAGGTCGCGCAAAAGTGTGGCAGAGGGAAATAGCCTGTGCCGCGAGCACTGCAGCGCGTAGATGTAAGGGTAAGCAAGTGGCAAAAAACAAGCCTACTGGCTCCCAAGGGCCAGTGAACACAAACCGTGCCCTAAGCAGGGTGCCGGCAAAGTTGAGACTCGACGAAAAAGTGAATCCCGAGCTGTCCCATGCCACGTCGCAGATGAACCCAAGCAAAAGTACTGGGCGGGACGATTCTTATCACTGCCAGCAGAACGATCCTGATCGCTATCATGCGGGTGGTCCCCACACCTCGCGGGGTGATTCATACCACTGCGAGGGTCGTGAAAATACCCCGCACCATCAATCATCTTCACACACCTCTAGTCAGCGTGTGTTGAGAGCAGCCGGAAATGCCAGCCGAGGCGAAGAGGAGTCCGACCTCTGGACTTTCCTGAATCGTAATCGCGAAGGCCGGACTCACATGGGTGAAAGCAATCCCCAATTGGCTCCGTTGCCACAAATTGAGGAGCTACAGCGAGCTCTGGATAGGCTGAGAGAGCAGCAAAACGAGCAGGCCCATGTCGCCTCTGCATCCCCCTTCTCTCCCGAAGTGCTAGCTGCTCCACTCCCACCGAGGTTCAGAATGCCCGACATGTGACCGTTTGATGGGAACCATGACCCACAGGATCATTTGTATGAATTCAACGACCTGATGGAGCTCCACCAGGTTTTGGATCCTGCAAAATGTCGTTGATTGGCTGGGACTCTAACTTCCCATGCCAAATGGTGGTTAAGGTCGCTCCTAGAGGGATCGATCAGTTCGTGGCCTCAGATGAGCACGACGTTCCTGCGGCATTTCTAAGCAAATCGAAAGTTTTCGATACCTTTGAGCTATCTTAGCAACATAAGGCAAGAAAGGGACGAATCCCTACAATCCTACATCAACCGTTTCCACAGGGAACTCAACAAGGTGGCTCACGCCCCTGAAGAGTCCATCCAAACGCTCATAATAACTGGAGTTCGCCCGCAAACTGACCTGTGGAAAGAATTACAAGCCGAGGACGATGTTTCCCTCACCAGGTTTTACAACCTTGCAGAAAAATATCTCCAAATAGAGAATTCATTGGCGGCACTCAGCCGTCGCGATCATGGAACTTCGAGCACGAGACATCGATTAGCCCAAGTCTAATTCCTTAATTGAAAATCGATTCCCTAACTTGTAAAACATACCTTCTCAGACTATATTTTCTACTTATCCCTATTAAGCTTCCGCACCCAACAAAATGAAGATTAATAGTTCAAAGTTTTTTAAGCTTTATGGAATTCTATCTAGATTTCATAAATCGGTAAATCTATCTCTAGGTTTGCTTCTATGTATTTATCCCAAAAGGCACAATCAATCACTTCTTAGTCTCATTGTCAACAATACACATTTGAATGGTGATCAAGCATCCAAAATCATTAAGCAAAGAGATAACACCCCATCATGAAATTAAAACTCAAAGTAATCAATTCATATAAACACTACAAGAAACTGACTTTCTGCGTCTACCAATTAGACGCAGAAAGTCACATTTAGACGCTAAACTTTTAGCGTCAAATTTGATAGTCGCCCCGTATTGTGCAGTAGGCTGGTCGCAGATTCATGCGCGTCTAATTATGGTTTAGAGCGCAAAAAGTTTTTTTTTTTTGCGACTATCAAAATAGTCGGCAAATGTTGTTCAAAATAGTCCCCCAACTTAGACCTAAAAGTTGAAGGGTAATTTGGTAAAATTGTATAGCGACTAATCAATTAGTTGCAAAATGTCGGTTTTATTGTCTAATAATTTGTCGCGAATCCCACGCAAATTAGTCGCCAATGGTGTAAGGGTAATTTCATCAAAGGCTTTCGCAACTATTTTATTATCGACGAATGTATCTTTTTGTGACCAAACTTTAGTGGCTAATTGTACCTCTTTTAGATGCTGAATGTAGAATCCAACGGTTTTCGCGACTATTTTATTAGTGGCCGAATGTATCTTTTGGTGACTAATTTAGTGTTAATTATAGTCTTTTAGACGCTGAATGTGGAATCCAATAGGTTTTCGCGACTATTTATTAGTGGCCGAATGTATCTTTTGGTGACTAAAATTTATTAGTTAATTTAGTCATTTTAGACGCTGAAGTGTGAATACAAGGTTTTCGCAACATTTTATTAGTGGCTGAATGTATCTTTTGGTGACTAAAATTTAGTAGTTAATTATAGTCATTTTAGACGCTGAATGTGGAATCCAATAAGTTTTGTGACTATTTTATTAGTGATCGAATGTATCTTTTAGTGACAAAAATTTAGTGGTTAATTGTTACATTTTAGACGCTGAATGTGAAATCCCAAATGTTTATCGCGACTATTTTTAGACGCTGAATGGAATCAATTATACTTAAATTACTTTTTGCTACTAAAACATTAGTTGCAGAATGTGTTTTTTTAGAGCATTTCATATTGACCCACCAACGGAATGCAATTATGCTATGACTTTTTGCTACTGAAAAATTACTTGCAGAATCTGTTTTTTTTTACAGCATTTCGTATTGACCTACATTATACATTCAACATGAACAAAATAATGGACACAATATAAAAATCTGATCACTATATCAAAAATCATATTTTCTACATATATATATAATAATAGTCCATACATGGATTTTTATGCATGATGAGCAATAAAAATCCAAAATGCACTATCACATGTGCATAACCCAAAGAACAGCATGCACCCACATTTTCCTTTCTCTACCTATCTATCTGTGCTAACTAACAAAAAAAATGCCCACCCATGTACACATCTAACACAATATGCAAACATCCAAAAAGATGGTTCTACCCCCATGTCAAAATATCTTTTGTCCAGCAACACAAAAATAACCATCAATACCGTTAGCATGTCAAGTGTCCCCAGTTCCGGTATTTGAAATAGCTGTAGCTGATGAGGACACTCTTCATCAGTTCGGAAGCAAGTGCTGTCGAGTTCGAGCTTTATCAGATATCTAGTTCAGGGCTATAGTTGCTGCTTCATCATCTCTAACAGGACGAATTGTTGGTGTTCAAGGCTTTTTATTTTCTCTTTTTGTTGATCAAATAAGATTAGCTGGTCCTCCAACTGTTTAATCTTATTTTCTTGTGTTGCACAATGCACCTAACTCCAGCTCTGCTGCAGTGGATTGATGCTCAATCTGTGAAAATGCAAAATTCTGTTAAATCCGGAAGCTTTACCCAGAACTTCCTCACAATCTCAGCTTCTGTTTTTCACTTTCCCCTCTTGTGTTTCCTCTTGCAGCTCTATCATTTTTTCCTACCGTCAATTGAATGCATAATCAATAGTCAACCAACAAACTAAATAGCAACATAAAAGAATCTACAGCGCAAACAAAATAAGTCTGATGGAGTAAGAGGCAACTACCAAACATTATCAATCTAATACTAAAAGGAATTTTCTGACATTAAGTTTTTCTTATACCACATATAGCAACATATTACATTCACATATCCATGCATAAGCATGCTAAGTAATTGGAAAGATAAGGCTGTGCATTTTCTCTAACACATAATTCTGCAAGAGGCATATTTTAAATCTGTGTTTTAATTCTGCAAGAGGCAAACAAAGCCATATGTATGAATTTGTACATATGCATTTCCATTTTCAAAGTGTTTTAAATCTGTACTACTCATCAATTGTAATAAATTTGTACATAATTATAAATCGTACATATGCACATAAAGATGCCAAGAAATGATTTTTATAACCCTAGGATGAGTTTCAATTTGTACAGAATTTGAAGAAACAAAGATTATAGTTTCCTACTTCCTTCCTACACTTAAACACTTCAGTTTGGAGAAAGATATATAAAACAGAAGCCATCTTGATTGAATCACATCTATTGTATGAGCTTCCTCATAGTTATAGCCAAGAAAGAAGTTGAACTTTAGATGAAACTTTTGCCTTCTTCTAAGCTCTAAAAGTGGAACTTATAGCAAGAAGCATCATTGATTGACCAAATAGTATGTTCAAAGTAAATACCCTGATGGTTCTAGATTTCATGCTTTATGTTCCTTTTTCATATCATCTACATGATGTTCTCTATTTGAGGCAGAAGGGATGTTAACTACTTCATCATCTTTCAAGTCTAGAAAATACAAATTCCCCCCAAATGATTATTATAAAACCAGTCTACTCTGAACCTTATTTAATTTATTTTTTGCTCTAATTTATCTACATCATTAAATCCAACTGTTAATTCAATCCAAACAGATTATAAACCATGAAACAGGTTTTCCTACTAGCCAACCACAGCAAAGTTATAAAAGTTTGGTAACACTCAGAAAAACTAAATGCCAATATCAAACAAATACATAAGCAACAACTAATTACAGGTGATCAAAAGATGACAGAGAAATGCATGAGACTCAAATAAAACAAATCCGCATGGCAATATGGAACATTACAAAAAATGATCAACTTACATATAGCTCTCTTGCTTTTTCATTAATCCACCCTTCTCCGCGCTCCAACGAGTGTCATGAAATAATTGTATAGGACCGACAGATTCCCCAACTTGTTGCGCCTTAACAGTTCATATCGTCATTGACCATAAATTGAAATAATTTAGTCAGCAGGACAACAATGTTGTATATTTGTATAGGTGATCATATTAAATACCTTTTCCTTTTGTGCTGGATAAGTTCTTGGAACCACCACGGTGGTTACACCTCACCTCGACCGGTTCTCATGTGTAGTTTTTGACCGTGCCTAACACCACAAAATCAGGAAATTAAAATACAACATATATAACAACATTAAAGCCATGTTGACCTTACCTGATACTTTTCACTCGAAAAAAGGTCACAAAGATATATCCATCATCAGGATCTTTAATTTCTTCTGGTCTATTCTGTAGCTTCCTCCTTAGTAGCATATGCTTTGAATTTCTTGTGTAGGGCACTCCGGAAGCTGTTGAATCTCTTACACAATCTGTGCTTCAGCCATTTTAATACATGGGCCCGTGACATCAATGTCAAACTTGGTCTAAATTCATCAATAATGTACATGCATTAAACTTATATGGGTATTATATATTTTTTTCGTTAGGAAGTATGACAATATGGATGATATTAACTACATTACCGTGATCCGAGCAATCATTGTTTTTTACATCGTACGGAACTTTCTTCCAAGTAAGCACCTTACGGGGGCATAGTTCCTCGCAACTATTCCTACTCTGAACTCAACTTTGATGCATTTACTCTAGTAGGTACTCCATCTTCTTTGTGAAAGTCTACATGCAACTTTGACTGCGCTTTTTGTAGGAGTCTTTCACATCCAACCCTCTACTCTTCCCTCCACGTTCTCGCCACTATATTCTCTACAAAATCAAATAATGCATCAACAGTAAATACTATGTTATCACAAGGACGGTTTCATGTTGGAAAAGAAATGTATTCTTAATTTTAAACAAACATTGTACTGTATCTAAAATCCAAGTATATATTTTAGTATGCTTATATGGACCCATATCATAACTTTACCAGTGATTGTAGCAATTTCAGGTTCGGTACAGGACTATGATTCTGTTGCACAACATTTGCACGTCTAGCTAGGGTCCTTCTTCTACCAGGAGCCATCTTTGGAATCTGCAAACACAACATAAGAGAAAATGTACCAAGTATATATAGTCAATTTATACAAATTACTCACGACATTAGATCATTAACTATATTTACACATTCAGAAAATAGTAAAGAGTACATATAATCAACAAGCATACCATCAGAAGTTGTTATCAGAATCACTCATTAAATCATATTCATTATCAGTACAATATCAATCAATGTATCATCTTCTTCTTCAACCAGCATTGCATCATCTCCCACTACTTCAGCTCCAACATGTGTAATTGTGCATCAACCAAGTCAGGATCAATATCATGTCTAATGAAATGTCCCCGTCAAACTCATTCCTGAACAGGAACAAATCCTCCTCTTCTTCTCATTTGTGTTATCCATCTCTGGTACATCCCATAGGTTTCTATGTTGAGCTTTTCGAACCACTTTCCAATTTGTCCCGAGTTTGTAATCATCAACATGAATACTTGTTGAGCTTGAATGGCAAGTAAAAGGATCATTTTCATACCACAATTTCCCAACATTATACAAGTGAGATGATAATCTTTTGTATCCTTTTTTTTTTGCATCAGTGTCAAACCAGTTACACTTGAATAACATAACCCGAAACCCATTAACATAATTTAGCTCTAACACACCACTTAATTCACCATAAAAATCAATTGGATCACCATCATGCTCCCCTGGCACCATCACTCCACAATTTGTGTAACTCGACAATGTGATTGATCATTGTTATGGAAACGCACTCCATTGACAATACAATTGTTATAACATTTAACACGAAAATCAGGACCATAAGATAAGAGTACAGTTCCTTAGTTGTATCATTGCACCTGCAACATGCAGTGTTCATCTACACAAAAACACAATTCCAAATCATTAAGCATAACCTAAAACTATTAAACCTTGTTTTGTATGTTTTATAAACGATAAGGCATACTTACACGATCTGCAAACCATTTAGGAAATAACTGTTCTTGTGTTTTGAATATGTTATCACAATTTAGGGCCTCCACTCTTTTAAGTGTTCTCTGTTGTTACATAAAGAAAAGAGAGAATTGATGGTTATAATGCTCAACTTATATACAGTTTAACATTTGTTTGTCAAGGTTTCAACTAAACTTAAAAAGGGACTCACTCTAGAAAAGGTTGCAGTTCTTCACAATTTTCAAGACGTACCAATGAGCCTTTTGCAATTCATCTGGTGGAAGTTCGATTAACTTCCTGAACCCCATGGACGAGCCTTTGACAAAAACTGTTAATACTCTTCTGGCTGTCCATTTAAACTGTCATCATTTCTCTCTACTCGATTAAATCTAGTTTCAATTCCGCACAGAGACATTGAACAAAATGTTAGTGCTTCATTCACCAAATAACCCTCCGCAATAGAGCCTTCCGATCTAGCTTGTTTCTAACATATTTTTCAATTTTCCCAAAACCTTTCAATTGGATACATCCACCGATATCCACTAGACCACCCAATTTAGCTTCCAATGGAAGGTGTATAGCCAAATGAACCATAATATCAAAAAATGCAGGAGGGAAAACCATTTCAAGCTTACAAAGAATTAGGACTATATCTTGTTCCAATCTATTTAGATCATTTCAGACAACGTCCTAGCACATATTTGTGGAAGAAGTAGGACAACTCAACAAGTCAGTACAAACGTCTTGACGCAAAAATGGATGTATTCCAACGGGCAGCAGTTTGTTGTAGCAGGACTGACAATCATGACTCTTTAACCCATGAACCTTGCCTTCTTCACATTGACACATCGTGAGATATTACTTGCATAACCGTCTGGAAACTTCACTGATTCAGGAACTGGCGAAATTGTCTTCTCTCATCTAAGTAAGAGTATAACATGCTTGTGGTTTCAAATATCTATCACCATGAGGTTGCAAATGTAACTCTGCGCGTATGTTCATATCAGCCAAACCAGTCTAGCTTTATCAGTATCTTTTGATTTCCCTTCCATGTTCAATAATGTACCAATGATGTTGTCCATATGTTTTTTTCAATGTCATAACATCAAGGTTATGTCTGATTTTAAGCTTACACAGTATTCCAACTCAAAGATATACTTTTCTTTGTCCAATTTGATGCACCAGGACTCTGTTTCCTTTTTCACCTCTATCAACTGATAATATATTTTTCCGAAACACACATCGTTCACATGAGATTGTTGTTCATGATTTCATCCCTGAATATAGTTTCGGCGGAGATCTAATTTCTCTTTTCCCATCGAATTGCTTGCTTCGCCTCCACCATGATCTGGAGACAAGAATCGCGATGTTCCATGTGGCATATTTTACTTCGCAACACATTGGGATGAAGTATTCTCATTACATATAGGACAAGCCTTTAGCCTTTGGTTCTCCATCCAGACAAATTGCCTAAGGCGGGAAAATCTTAATTGACCACATGACAGCGGCATGTAAACGAAAATGTTCTCCCCGACTGTATCATAAGTTCTACACCATCAACCCATAACTCTTTTATCTTCAATCAATGGACGCAAATACACATCAATATCTCTTCCAGTGCTTTAGGCCCTGGAATGAGCAATGACATCATATAGTAAGGGTCTTTCATACACTTCCATGGAGGCAATTGTAAGGACAAGTACCACTGGCCACATGCTATAAGATAGACTCATGTCCCAAAAGGATTAAAACCATCAGTTGCAATACCCATCCGGACATTTCGGGCATCTTGTGCAAATGAAGGGTATATCTGTCAAATTCTTTCCAAGATTCAGAATCAGCAGGATCCTCAACATATCTTCTGTATTTAATCGTTTTCCTTAGCCACACCATATATTCAGCTGTGTGCTTTGACATGAGGAGTCGTTGAGTCTAGGTTTCAGTGGGAAGTAACGCAAAACCTTATGTGCAATTTTTTGCCCTTTCCATCATTATCTTATATCTAGGTTCATCACATACAGGACATTTATCAGCATCGCATGCTCCTTCCAAAATATGCACAATCAACCTACTGCATGTATGATTCATAGCCTAAGCCTAATTATTGCATAATTTTTCTAGCTTCGTAGTAGGATTCGGGGAGATTGGATCCTTTAGGCAACACACTTTTATCAACTGTATTATCAAGTCACATGATTTATCAGTCATGTGAGTAATGGCTTTATATGCAACAATTTAACTATGAACTCTAGGATTGACATGTTGGTGCACCCTGGATACAATTCTTGTTGAGCATATGCAAACATGTCATCAAATTTCTCATAGTCTACAGTCCTAAGATTATGGGTTTTACTACCACCTACATTTGATGAATCCCCATCCATATACTGTTTACTGGACCACGAGCATCATAAGCATTTCCATGATGTCATCATCATCTTATTTTCATTGTCGACTTCATCGCCAGACACGACATCAAATATGTTCCAACATTCAAGTGTTCCCCGTGAAAAGCCATACATCATAACTTCTTGAAAACCCATGTCTATACAAATGTAGCTGAATGGTGTATATCATGTGATCTTGTATTCAAACAAGATCTACATGGGCAGGGGTCTTACCCTCACTATCCAAATGTTGTTTTGCAATGTCTATGAAAGAGTCAATTCCTTGAATATATCATCGCACAACCTATTCGACAACCAAATCATCTTCTACCATTGTGACCTTCTAGGTTGCAAACAAAACATAAATTCAGTATCATAAATATGTTCTATCACAAAGACATACTCAACCCAATTAAACCACATTCATCCATACAAAGAATATAGTACTATGATAATTAAATGGGTATAAACGATCAATAAATTAATTAAATATCAATTTACATAACTTATACCTTTTTGTTATGGTTGTAGTATAGTGGTGCCCGTAGTCTTCTTAGCCTCGGCTTCAATCAACTTTAAGATCCTCAAATACATTTTACAACAAAATAATTAGGTTATATTTTTAATTTATCAAGAATATGTTATTTTCTTATATGAAAAGAAATACCACACCAAAATTAAATGAATCAGCAAGCAATGGCTAAAATAAAATTCAAAGGTAGCCTCAAAACAAGCAACATGAGTATAAGATAAGGAAGATCAGTTTATAATTAAGAGGATATGTACTTTCACTGATCCATGAGTAATTGTAATATCACTGCTCTTTTTTTATACAATTCAAGGTAAAACTTGTAACTTGAATTTCATTCATAATCTAATTCATAAAATTCCAGATTCCTTAATATCTCGAGAAATAATTCCATCAATATATGAACAAGCTACGTGAAGTGCATTAGATAATTTAATACATACAGAAGTGCACAAAAACAGTAAATACAGAACAGGTGAGGAAAAAATGGCTTAAATTAACATGGAATACAATACAATGCAACAAATCAAAATCATCACTCTTAAACGTGATAATAATTAAAAAAGAACCCTTTTAAGAGGTCTACAAGTGGTAATCTGTTGGTTATTTTAAGATGTATTATGACAGATGGTTAACCTTTCTTATCTCTTTTTATTTTTTTAAATGATTCTGCATTTCAAAATGATACTACAATAAAATGCAGTAAGATGTGTACAAGTAGAAAGCAATTCCCTTAAACTGCTTTAATTGCACAAACTTTTATATAGAAACAAAATTGGCCTTGTTCTTCACTATAAAGCATATAATAGCAATTCTATCAAAAAGTAATGAAATGTCCAATGATAGTTGTATCAAAGTGATGTATTGTCATTGATAAGACTTAAATTGGCATGAGATGTGATCATGAACTGCAAGTTGTTTTGGCTTAGAAAAACCAAGCTATGAATAAGAAGGCAACAAACAGGGCAATAAATGAATGAAAACTGCTTTTTATTGATCCCATGTTCTTGCTACCTAGTTTTAGAGTCCTTTAAAGTGCTTAGTTCCTGAATTTATCACCCATATCCAAATAATTGACAAACTAACTGAAGTGTTTACAGCAAGCACCTTTGCCCAATTAGCATAAATGTAGCATTCAAACTAACAATACTTTAACTCACACCTTTCCAATACTACCTCAAGAAGCACTATTGCTAAAGCATACATGAAATTTAAAAATAATAAGAAACAAAAGAAATCTGGAAATCACATTTATGAGTTCTTTGGCTGTGGACACTAACTTAGAAGTCTACTTTATAGATTTCAAAAATCTTAAGATCCTCTATGTACATCATACAATCAAACAGTTATAAAGAGACACTATATAACAGAAGTGACATTCATTTTTTTTTCCATTCTCCTCCAGTCAAGAACGTTTTGTTCCAGTTAAAAGTAGAAAACAGGAATTCTGACACCATAGCATCTAATTGGAGCGGTAGTACCTAATACATAAAGAATCATTTTTAATGATAAATCAAAGAAATTTCACAAAAAGGTGAGGTAACTTTATCAAGTAAAGAACAAGACCCTTTTCTTTACTTGATAAAAGTTAGGTGTGAGATTGTTAGTTCAAAAGTCTGGCTGGTCAATAGTCCACAACAATAAGTAGAAGAAGTAATACAGCTACTGATAGTCAAGTCTTTGAACTCTGTTTTGTATACAAAGTCTCTGCAGTCTTAAAATTCCACCCCAACCAAATTTTTGAAAAATTTCCCACTATTGATGCTGCTCATAAGATATTTTCTATGTATCAATATTGATGGATAGGAAGGCATTAAGTTCAAAACAATTCACAGATGTAAGCTGCGGGCTCAAAATTAAATCTTCTAATAAATATTTCATGTGTTTCTAACTAAATAGAAATACCTTCAGTTAGCTTTTGTTGTTGAACCCCAGGGGAGCATGCCAACGTTTTCCTTAAGTAGTTTAAAAAACCAATGGGTGCAAAATTGTCAAACTATAATTAAAATGAGAACCACAAAAACTAGTTTAGGTCACCGTATTCATTAAACTATTTGCAAGTATAGTGCTCCAATGGACAGAATTTCTCACTTCTTTACAAACAAAAACAAATGCCAACGAACCATACTGCAAGAAATGTAATGAATAAATCACCTTAATCTGATCATTTTTTCCATCTCCGGTATATAATAAAATAATTTTCCCTTTCCCATATACACTCAAAATTTTTGTTAATGTTAACTGAAACTATTTGCATGTTGCAGAACCCTCAAACCTAATGAGGAACAACTAAAAATAATGAAACCAATACCATTCTCAGATTTGGCAACCTACCTAAACTATCTCATCCCAACTACGCAATTTGGGAAACAAACAGAAATTTAAGATGCTTGTAAGTAAAACCTGTGATGAGATATGACAACTTTCAATTACAAACTGCAAAAACCTCAAAGAAATGATTTTCTGAATGGATAAACCTTGTTTGAACTCTTGAGCTCATCAACCTTACAACCAGAGCAGTTCTCACAGAAACATTCATCTACATACAATTTTGAGGACTGAACAATAATTGGAACAAATGGAACAATATGATCACTAGGATGAAAGAAAGTACGCAGCTTTGGAACATGTAATGGCTTACCCAAGAAGGAAAACAAAGTCTTAGGTTGTCAATATTGCTTGACCTTTGCAGTGATACCAGATGGGGCAAGATGGCAACTGCTTCAATATAGATTGAGAAACTCCAAATATTCTGTCAAAACAGGGTGGGTTTCCATCAGAAATCAAATATATTCCATCAAATATGAAAATGTAATTTACTATCAACAACACAAATTCTGTAAACAAGAAAACGGTATAAGGAGAACATCATCTTTCTCAAAATCACTATAATTGTACATTACCAGTTTCCTAACACAATACATACCAAGTCTGACGTGGGTCCATCAATCCATCAAATGAGCACCACTCAAACTTCTTCTTGGGGTAATCGCCACGGATTTGCATGAAGAAGAAATTGGAATTTGGGAAACAGGGGGATTTGCGTGGAGAAGAGAAGAGCTAGGTAGGTTATGAGATTGTGAATTTGGGGAAATAGGTAGGGATTTGCGTGGAGAATATTGGGAATTTGGGGAAAGGCTTGCTTTATATAGGTTAGGGTTTTATGTAAATAACTTTAAACATAAGGCTTTAATTAGTTGTTTAATTTTTAAATATATTATATTTTGCAAACAAATCAATTTGCAACTAAATTTTTAGTTAGGAAAGATTAGTTTAGTTGCAAGTCTGGCGGGAACAAATAATTTGGGGGGAAGATGAATTTTTCAACTTAATTGGCACTAAACCGAATTTAGTTGCTGTATGTAATTTTTTGCACCATTGTTAATATGAACACAAACATTTGTTGCTAAAAATACCTTGGGGCCCTTGTAATATTGTCCAAATCTGGGATATTTTGGTAATTTAATTTTTCTATACTAATCATAATAGTTACTAATACATTCTAATTATTTGCAACCAATTTAGCTACTAACGGTAGTTGCAAAAAAAATGTTTTTTTGTAACTATAATGTAGATGCAAAATAAAAAATTTAGATGCAAATTGTCAAATTATGGAGGGAAAAAATGGCCCACCAAAATTGCAACTAAATTTATTAGTCACTAAAGCAGTTTGTTCTGCAACTAACAAATAGTCGCAGAACATTACTTTAGACCCAAAGTTGGAACATGTGGACCTCAAAATTGAGTTGCTCTTTGCCCGACTAATTACAATTTAGTTGGTAAATATAGCCTTTTTGCAACTAATCTGGTTAGTTGCTAAAAAATTGGTTGCAGAATGTAGTTTTCTTGTAGGAAATTTGAATCATTGTATCAAGGTTACATCAAAACCCTAGCTAAACAACTCAATTCATACTCAAAAACAAAATAAAATAACAAACAAACTGAATCAAGATTCATCATTGAAACAAGAAAAGATGGAGAAATCTTCTCTAATTGAAGCCCAAATCTTAATAATCTTCTCCTCCAGAGCTGCCTTCCAAATAACGAACCAAGACCCTTTTTTCTTTCATTTTTATGCTAATTATACCACTTTCACTTAAGGACGAACCTAGCAAGCCAAAACGCATCATTTTATTTTTCACAGTTAATGCAGTTTCACTGCGGCGAAGCTTTTTCCTTATGGTGGCGAGAATATTCAGGCCCAATTTGAGCATGAAAGATCTGAATCTGGAAAAGTGTTAAACATATGATTATAGCGCTTTAATTATCTTCTACTCGTTAAGAATCAGCACAATCAGAGGACCAAGCTCAAGTTATGGCAGAAATACTAAAGCACATCCAAAGACGTTTTCTCTTCCGTTTCCACATTCTTTCACGACTTCAAGCCAAGTTTTCACGTGTCCAGTCAGAAAGAAAAACCAAAACATAAATGTAGCTCTGTTCTTAGCTTTCGAAGCTTCTAAAATCAGGTCTTCTGAGTTTCCAAGCTCAGGTTACGCAATTTGCTCAAAACTTCATTTATGCTTAAAATCTCATTTAGGCCTACAAAGACAAATTAATAAAGAGTAATAATTAGGCCTAAATTGTATGAGAATATCCCAAATCCTATCGAAATTAATGCAAAATCATAGGAAAAAATATAATTATCATTTACAATAACCACAAATCTACCAAAAATATTCTACATAAATTTAGAGCTCAATCATAACTCTAACAAAAATAAAATACACAAAGGTTTACAAAAAGATGGATTAAATTACTCCAATTCAGATCCGCACGTAAGAGGGTAGTTGGAATTGGGGAAGAAAATTGAATAAAAAAGATAATACCTAACTTTTAATTTTTTAACTTTTAACTTTTAACTTTCTTTTTTACCTTTTAATAAACTTTTCAATTTTTTTTTTACAGTTGAGGGCAGGCCTGGGCTACCCTCAGGGGCCGGGTCCGCCCTGCTTCCAGTTGTAGGTTCGTCACTATTAGCTAAGATTCTAGTACAGAGATCGCTAATTTTTGCCAGGGTCTATTTGACTTATGTCGACACTAAATTCCAGGGTCTTATCTCAACTAGTGACCACCACTAATTTCATACAGGTAAGACATTAGCTAGCAGACGACATAGAAAACTCAGTCCTTACTCCACTTGTAGAAGCCTCTGGTAGCATTCAAAGTCTTCCACTTCCATGGAAATAACTCGATCTCTGGGTCGCCAAATTTTGAAAATCCTCCATATACACATCCAATTAACATAATTGGTGAGTTTTAGATGCTAGGATTTTGAATTATATAAGCTGGGAACATCCAATTAACATAACATAACTTGGTGATTTTAGATGTCCGTAGGAACATATAGGAAACTGAAAACTAAATGAGTCCTCCACATATTCTATTTATTCCTTTTCCTCACACTAACTTGTGTATACCTCAACTAATCTCTCGAGACGTAAAACTATTAACAAGATAAACAAAGCTCTAGTGACCACCCCTATTCGCAATCGTGGGGACTCAAACTCGAAAGACTATGTTAGATTCTCATCTTGCTTTTTGACCATCAAGAAGACTCGAATTTGGAAGACCATGTTAAATCATTCTTTGTTCTTTTATCTTCAAGTTATCTAGTGATTGTTTAGTCCAACAATTACTGATTGAAAGGAAAAATGCATGTATAATCCAGCTTAGAAACATTCAAGGTTTCTGGAAGATAAGTTGAAAGACTCGAAACATTAATAAGAAAATCTCGGCAAAAGATGACACCTTTTATGGACTCCTGATATCATGACTTTTATGGAAGGGAAAGAGATAAGATAAGTATACATGCCCAAACAGAAGGCATAAACACAAAATGCTAAATTGGAAAAAGAAGATAACTAGTAATCATCAGCATTGGATTACACTCAAAATGTTGAACGGACTATTGTAATTTTGCAGTTTCAAAGGTGTGTCATACATCTTGCTTCAGATATTTTGGCAGCTAACTTTTAATTCTTGAGTCTTCCTTTATAAAACTTGGTTTCTAAGTAAATTTAGCTTAGTAAACTACCTTTAGGTAGTCGAGTGATTCGATAGAGACTTTTGAGTGTATTACTTAAGAGGTCTTGAGTTTGAGTCTTTCATCGATTGCTAATAGGGGTAGCTACTACAAGTCTTACCTAGTCAATAATTTCAGAATCCTGAAAAATTAATTGAGATGTCTGTAAGCTGAATCCAATAACCCTGGTAAAAAAAAAAAAAAATGGCGTAGGAAGCAATTCCATATTCCATCCAAGTAACAACTTGGGCTACACTAAGGGTGGAAAAATTCGATTTTTTGGTTTCGTCTTCGGTTCGACCTTTTTCTCCAGCCCTAGCCCACACCATTAATTAACCTTACTTTCACGCTGTGGTCGCTTAAAGAGCTAAGTAAAATTTCTATTACCCCGTTTATTTTATTCCTCTCTCCTTCTGCTCTTTGGGCTTTAATCTCTCCTTGGATATTAAAGACTTGAATTAAAAGACTTTTCTCCGTGCTTCCAAATTTATTCACCAAAAACAAAAATAAACATATAATTAAATTAAATTAGATAACTAACAAAATATATTTAAGGATAATAAATATGGTCCAAAATAGGCCCAACAACATTAGAATTGATCATCCATTTGAGCGATGGATGATCAATTCTAATGTTATTGGGCCTCTTTCTAGTTCTAGATTCAATTATAAATAGGGTATCTCTCTTTTTCGATGGTAGGTATAGCGTTGAAATTGATAGACAACAATGTTGTTAATGACTTTAACACTTGGTATAAGATATGTCGTGTCAAGTAGCAGTTCTCCACAATCCAGTTTCAATTCATGCCTAAGATTAATAAAATTATCACTGACCTCTTCATAATAAAAGTTAAGAAGTTATGAGAATATTTATTATAGTACACAATAATTATAAAAATTAAATTAAAGTACATAATGATTTGGTGTTTATTGACTATATATCCTGTATAAATGCAAGAGGTTTGATGATCAGTAATATTGCAGATCTTTCAAAGATTTATGGTAGTGTACAGTCCGAACTTTCAACTCTTCCGAAAGGAACCCAGATAGCTGACACAAGGCTCCCTTTGGTCTTTATCTTTAGGCCACACCCCCGAGATATATATTGGTCTTTGTCTTTGACAAACATCAATCTCCATCTGCTTTTTGTTAATCCCACACAAGTTGATAGTGGAATGTATTTATTTGTTTGATTCCTCCAATAAACGCTAATTAATTTCTTCTTTCACTAATTGACCGTTCTTTCAAACATACAAATGAAGAGTGCTTCCCGTTAGTGGCGGACCCAGGATTTTTGCACAGGAGAGGTCCCCTCGCTCTGCCACTGCTTGCCAATCAACTAGTGAAAGCATAAGAAAATAACATTACAAGGAAACACAAGAAAATTGTTACGTGGAAAAACCCCTTCAATGTGAAGAGATAAAAACACTACGGGAATCTAACAATCCACTTAAATCCAATATAATTAAAAGAGTTTACTGATGCGTATTTTTGACAAACATGCAAATGTAGCAAGTGCGCTAGTCGTAAAAAGTAATAAAGTGATAAGTAGAGTATCGTTCTTACGAGGATAGTGTTACTAAGTACCGATTTCTCTAGTTTAAGTCATAATTAAAGCAACAATAAATTAGATTGATAGAAAATTAACGAACTAAATACAATTTAAGAAAATATAAATGAATTATAATGAAATTAAAGCAAAACTTAACAACTTACTAATTAAACAAAATGCTAAAAGAAATGCTACGGTGTTGATTTCACCTAATATAAATGAATTATAATGAAATTAAAGCAAAACCCAACAACTTAACTAATTAAACAAAATGCTAAAAAAAATGCTAGGGTGTTGATTTCACCTAGATACGTTAACCCAAATCATAGAATCTATTACCCAAGTTCTAATTCCTTAATTGAAAATCGAATTCCCTAACTTGTAAAACATACCTTCTCAGACTATATTTTCTACTTATCCCTATTAAGCTTCCGCACCCAACAAAATGAAGATTAATAGTTCAAAGTTTTTTAAGCTTTATGGAATTCTATCTAGATTTCATAAATCGGTAAATCTATCTCTAGTGTTTGCTTAATCTATGGTATTTATCCCAAAAGGCACAATCAATCACTTCTTAGTCTCATTGTCAACAATACACATTTGAATGGTGATCAAGCATCCAAAAATCATTAAGCAAAGAGATAAACACCCAATCATGAAATTAAAACTCAAAGTAAATCAATTCATATAAACACTACAAGAAAACTGACTTTCTGCGTCTACCAAAATTAGACGCAGAAAGTCACATTTAGACGCTAAACATTTTTAGCGTCTAAATTTGATAGTCGCCCCGTTAGTTGCAGTAGGCTGGTCGCAGATTCATAGCGCGTCTATATTTTGGTTTAGATGCAAAAAGTTTTTTTTTTTGCGACTATCAAAATAGTCGGCAAATGTTGTTCAAAATAGTCCCCCAACTTAGACGCTAAAAGTTGAAGGGTAATTTGGTAAAATTGTATAGCGACTAATCAATTAGTTGCAAAATGTCGGTTTTAGTGTCTAATAATTTGTCGCGAATCCCACGCAAATTATCTCCATGGGTAATATTCATCAAAGGCTTTCGCAACTATTTTATTATCCGAATGTATCTTTTTGTGACCAAACTTTAGTGGCTAATTGTAACTCTTTTAGATGCTGAATGTAGAATCCAAACGGTTTTCGCGACTATTTTTAGTGGCCGAATGTATCTTTTGGTGACTAATTTAGTATTTAATTATAGTCATTTTAGACGCTGAATTGGAATCCAATAGGTTTTCGCGACTATTTTATTAGTGGCCGAATGTATCTTTTGGTGACTAAAATTTGTAGTTAATTATAGTCATTTTAGACGCTGAATGTGGAATACAATAGGTTTTCGCAACTATTTTATTAGTGGCTGATGTATCTTTTGGTGACTAAAATTTAGTAGTTAATTATAGTTCATTTTAGACGCTGATGTGGAATCCAATAAGTTTTTGTGACTATTTTATTATGATCGAATGTATCTTTTAGTGACAAAAATTTAGTGGTTAATTGTTACATTTTAGACGCTGATGTGAAATCCCAAATGTTATCGCGACTATTTTTTAGACGCTGAATATGGAATCAATTATACTTAAATTACTTTTTGCTACTAAAACATTAGTTGCAGAATGTGTTTTTTTAGAGCATTTCATATTGACCTCCAACGGAATGCAATTATGCTAAATGACTTTTTGCTACTGAAAAATTACTTGCAGAATCTGTTTTTTTTTACAGCATTTCGTATTGACCTACATTATACATTCAACATGAACAAAATAATGGACACAATATAAAAATCTGATCACTATATCAAAAATCATATTTTCATACATATATATATATATATATAGTCCATACATGGATTTTTATGCATGATGAGCAAAAAATCCAAAATGCACTATCACATGTGCATAACCCAAAAGAACAGCATGCACCCCATTTTCCTTTCTCTACCTATCTATCTGTGCATAACTAACAAAAAAAATGCCCACCCATGTACACCATCTAACACATATATGCAACAACCTAAAAAGATGGTTCTACCCCCCATGTCAAAATATCTTTTGTCCATGCAACACAAAAATAACCATCAATACCGTTGCATGTCAAGTGTCCCCAGTTCCGGTATTTGAAATAGCTGTAGCTGATGAGGACGATCTTCATCATCAGTTCGAGAAGGCAAGTGCTGTCGAGTTCGAGCTTTATCGATATCTCTAGTTCAAGGCTATAGTTAGCTGCTCATCATCTCTACAGGACGAATTGTTGGTGTTCAAGGCTTTTATTTTCTCTTTTGTTGATCAAATAAGATTAGCTGGTCCTCCAACTGTTTAATCTTATTTTCTTGTTTTTGCACAATGCACCTTACTCGCTTCTGCTGCAGTGGATTGATGCTCAATCTGTGAAAATGCAAAATTCTTGTTAAATCCGGAAGCTTAACCCAGAACTTCCTCACATATCTCAGCTTCTGTTTTTTCACTTTCCCCTGCTTGTGTTTCCTCTTGCAGCTCTATCATTTTTTCCTACCGTCAATTGAATGCATAATCAATAAGTCAACACACAAACTAAATAGCAACATAAAGAATACTACAGCAGCAACAAAATAAGTCTGATGGAGTAGAGAAGCAACTATCTCAAACATTATCAATCTAATACTAAAAGAATTTCTGACATTAAGTTTTTCTTATACACATATACAACATATTACATTCACATATCCATGCATAAGCATCTAAGTAATTGGAAAGATAAGGCTGTTGCATTTTCTCTAACACATAATTCTGCAGAGGCATATTTATAAATCTGTGTTTTAATTGCAAGAGCAAAACAAAGCCATATGTATGAATTTGTACATATCATTTCCCATTTTCAAAGTGTTTTAATCTGTACTACTCATCAATTGTATAAATTTGTACATAATTATAAATCTGTACATAGGCACATAAATGCCAAAATGATTTTTATAACCACATAGGATAGGATTTCAATTTGTACAGAATATTGAAGAAACAAAGATTATAGTTTCTACTTCCTCCTACACTTAAACACTTCAGTTTGGAGAAAGATATATAAAAACGAAGCCATCTTGATTGAATCACATCTATTGTATTGAGCTTCCTCATGAGTTAATAGCCAAGAAAGAGTTGAACTTTAGATGAAACTTTGCCTTCCTTCTAAGCTCTAAAGTGGAACTTATAGCAAGAAGCATCATTGATTGACCAAATAAAGTATGTTCAAAGTAAAATACCCTGATGGTTCTAGATTTCAGCTTTATGTTCCTTTTTCATACATCTACATGATGTTCTCTATTTGAGGCAGAAGGGATGTTACTATCTTCATCATCTTTCAAGTCTAGAAAATACAAAATTCCACCCAAATGATTATTAGATAAAACCAGTCTACTCTGAACCTTATTAATTTATTTTTTGCTCTAATTTATCTACATCATTAAATCCAGACTGTTAAGTTCAATCCAAACAGATTAAACCATGAAACAGGTTTCCTACTAGCCAACCACAGCAAGTTATAAAAGTTTGGTAACACTCAGGAAAACTAAATGCCAATATCAAACAAATACATAAGCAACAACATAATTCAGGTATCAAAGATGACAGAGAAATGCAATGAGACCAAATAAAAACAAATCCAGCATGGCAATATGGACAGTTACAAAAAATGATCAACTTACATATAGCTCTCTTGCTTGTTCATTAATCCACCCTTTCTCCGCGCTCCAACGAGTGTCATGAAATAATTGTATAGACCGACAGATTCCCCAACTTGTTGCGCCTTAACAGTTCATATCGTCATTGACCATAAATTGAAATAAATTTAGTCACAGGACAACAAGTTGTATATTTGTATAGGTGATCATATTAAATACCTTTTCCTTTTTTGTCTGGATAAGTTCTTGGAACCACCACGTGGTTAAACCTCATCCTCGACCGGTTTCAGTGTAAGTTTTTGACCGTGCCTAACACCACAAAATCAGGAAATTAAAATACAATACATATAAACAACATTAAAAGCCATGTTGACCTTACCTGATACTTTTCACTCGAAAAAAGGTCACAAAGATATACCAATCATCAGGATCTTTAATTTCTTCTGGTCTATTCTGTAATGCTTCCTCCTTAGTAGCATATGCTTTGAATTTCTTGTGTAGGGCACTCCGGAAGCTGTTGAATCTCTTACACAATCTGTGCTTCAGCCATTTTAATACATGGGGCTCCGTGACATCAATGTCAAACGTGTCTAAATTCATCAATAATGTACATGCATTAAACTTATATGGGTATTATATATTTTTTTCGTTAGGAAGTATGACATATGGATAATGATATTAAACACATTACCGTGATCCGAGCAATCTTTTGTTTTTTGACATCGTACGGAACTTTCTTCCAAGTAAGCACTCTTACGGGGGCATAGTTCCTCGCAACTATTCCTACCTCTGAACTCAACTTTGATGCATTTACTCTAGTAGGTACTCCATCTTCTTTGTGAAAGTCTACATGCAACTTTGACTGCGCTTTTTGTAGAGTCTTTCACTCCAACTCCTCTACTCCCTCTCACGTTCTTCGCCACTATATTCTCTACAAAATCAAAATAATGCATCAACAGTAAATACTATGTTATCACAAGGACGGTTTACATGTTGGTAAAGTAAAATGTATTTCTTAAATTTTAAACAACATTGTACTTGATATCTAAAATCCAAGTATAATTTTAGTATGCTTATATGGACCAATATCATAACTTTACCAGTGATTGTAGCAATTTCAGTGTCGGTACAGGACTATGATTCTGTTGCACAACATTTGCACGTCTAGCTAGGGTCCTTCTTCTACCAGGAGCCATCTTTGGAATCTGCAAACATCAACATAAGAGAAAATGTACCAAGTAAGATATAAGTCAATTATACAATTAATCTCACGACATTAGATCATTAACTATATTTCACTTCAGAAAATAGTAAAGAGTACATATAATCATACAAGCATACCATCAGAAGTTTTATCAGAATCACTCATTAAATCATATTCATTATCAGTACAATAATCAATCAATGTATCATCTTCTTCTTCACATCAGCATTGGCATCATCTCCCACTACTTCAGCTCCAACATGTGTAATTGTTGCATCAACCAAGTCAGGATCAATATCATGTCTAATGAAATGTCCCCTGTCAAACTCATCTTCCTGAACAGGAACAATATCCTCCTCTTCTTCATTTGTGTTATCCATCTCTGGTACATCCATAGGTTTTCTATGTTGAGCTTTCGAACCACTTTCCAATTTGTCCCAGTTTGAATCATCAACATAGAATACTTGTTGAGCTTGAATGGCAAGTATAAAAGGATCATTTTCATACCACAATTTCCCAACATTAATACAAGTGAGATGATAATCTTTTGTATCCTCTTTTTTTTTGCATCAGTGTCAAACCAGTTACACTTGAATAACATAACCCGAAACCCATTAACATATTTAGCTCTAACACACCACTTAATTCACCATAAAAATCAATTGGATCACCATCATGCTCCCCTGGCACCATCACTCCACAATTTTGTGTAACTCGACAATGTGATTGATCATTGTTATGGAAACGCACTCCATGACAATACAATTGTTATAACATTTACACGAAAATCAGGACCATAAGATAAGAAGTACAGTTCTTAGTTGTATCTTGCACCTGTCACCATGCAGGTGTCATCTACACAAAAACAGCAATTCCAAATCATTAAGCATAACCTAAAACATATTAAACCTTGTTTTGTATTTTTATAAACGATTAAGGCATACTTACACGATCTGCAAACCATTTAGGAATAACTGTTCTTGTTTTTGAATATGTTATCACAATTTAGGGCCTCCAACTCTTTTAAGTGTTCTCTGTTTTTACATAAAGAAAAGAGAGAATTATGGTTATAATGCTCAACTTATATACAGTTTAAAACATTTGTTTGTCAACAGGTTTCAACTAAACTTAAAAAGGGACTCACTCTAGAAAAGGTGCAGTTCTTCACAATTTTCAAGACGTACCAATGAGCCTTTGCAATTCATCTGGTGGAAGTTCGATTAACTTCCTTGAACCCATGGACGAGCCTTTTGACAGAAAACTGTTAATACTCCTTCTGGCTGTCCATTAAACTGTCATCATTCTCTCTACTCGATTAAATCTAGTTTCAATTCCGCACAGAGACATTGAACAAATGTTAGTGCTTCATTCACCAAATAACCCTCCGCAATAGAGCCTTCCGATCTAGCTTTGTTTCTACATATTTTTTCAATTTTCCAAAACCTTTCAATTGGATACATCCACCGATATCCAACTAGACCACCCAATTTAGCTTCCAATGGAAGGTGTATAGCCAAATGAACCATAATATCAAAAAATGCAGGAGGGAAAACCATTTCAAGCTTACAAAGAATTAGGACTATATCTTGTTCCAATCTATTTAGATCATTTACAGACAACGTCCTAGCACATATTTGTTGGAAGAGTAGGACAACTCAACAAGTGCAGTACAAACGTCTTGACGCAAAAAGGATGTATTCAACGGGCAGCAGTTGTTGTAGCAGGACATGACAATCATGACTCTTTAACCCATGAACCTTGCCTTCTTTCACATTGACACATCGTTGAGATATTACTTGCATAACCGTCTGGAAACTTCACTGATTCAGGAACTGGCGAAATTGTCTTCTCTCATCTAATGTAAGAGTATAACATGCTTGTGGTTTCAAATATCTATCACCATGAGGTTGCAAATGTAACTCTGCGCGTATGTTCATATCAGCCAAATCCAGTCTAGCTTTATCGTATCTTTGATTTCCCTTCCATGTTCAATAAGTACCAATGATGTTGTCACATATGTTTTTTTCAATGTGCATAACATCAAGGTTTATGTCTGATTTTAAGCTTACACAGTATTCCAACTCAAAGAATATACTTTCTTTGTCCAATTTGATGCACCAGGACTCTGTTTCCTTTTTCTACCTCTATCAACTGATAATATATTTTTCCCGAAACACACATCGTTCACATGAGATTGTTGTTCATGAATTTCATCCCTGAATATAGTTTCGGCGGAGATCTAATTTCTCTTTTCCCATCGAATGCTTGCTTCGCCTCCACCGATGATCTGGAGACAAGAATCGCCGATGTTCCATGTGGCATATTTTACTTCGCAACAATTGGGATGAAGTATTCTCATTACATATAGGACAAGCCTTATAGCCTTTGGTTCTCCATCCAGACAAATTGCCTAAGGCGGGAAAATCATTAATTGACCACATGACAGCGGCATGTAAACGAAAATGTTCTCCCGAGCTGTATCATAAGTCTCTACACCATCAACCCATAACTCTTTAATTCTCAATCAATGGACGCAAATACACATCAATATCTCTTCCGTGCTTTAGGCCCTGGAATGCAATGACATCATATAGTAAGGGTCTTTCATACACTTCCATGGAGGCAAATTGTAAGGGACAAGTACCATGGCCACATGCTATAAGATAGACTCATGTTCCCAAAAGGATTAAAACCATCAGTTGCAATACCCATCCGGACATTTCGGGCATCTTGTGCAAATGAAGGGTATATCTTGTCAAATTCTTTCCAAGATTCAGAATCAGCAGGATACCTCAACATATCTTCTGTATTTAATCGTTTTTCTTATGCCACACCATATATTCAGCTGTGTGCTTTGACATGAGGAGTTCGTTGGAGTCTAGGTTTCAGTGGGAAGTAACGCAAAACCTTATGGTCAATTTTTTGCCCTTTCCTCATTAATCTTATATCTAGGTTCTCACATACAGGACATTTATCAGCATTCGCATGCTCCTTCCAAAATAATGCACAATCAACCTACATGCAGTATTGATCATAGCCTAAGCCTAATTATTGCATAATTTTTCTAGCTTCGTAGTAGGATTCGGGGAGATTGGATCCTTTAGGCAACACACTTTTATCAACTGTATTATCAAGTCACATGATTTATCAGTCTGTGAGTAATGGCTTTATATCAAACATTTAACTATGAACTCTAGGATTGACTGTTGGTGCACCCTGGATACAATTCTTGTTGAGCATATGCAAACATGTCATCAAATTTCTCTAGTCTACAGTCCTAAGATTATGGGTTTTACTACCACTACATTTGATGAATCCCCTCCATATACTGTTACTGGACCACGAGCATCATTAAGCATTTCCATGATGTCATCATCATCTTATTTTCATTGTCGACTTCATCGCCAGACACGACATCAAATATGGTTCCAACATTAAGTGTTCCCCGTGAAAAGTCCATACATCATAACTTCTTGAAAACCCATGTCTATACAAATGTAGCTGAATGGTGTATATTCATGTGATCTTGTATTCAAACAAGATCTACATGGGCAGCGGGTCTTACCCTCACTATCCAAATGTTGTTTTGCAATGTCATGAAAGAGTCAATTCCTTGATATATTCATCGCACAACCTATTCGACAACCAATCCATCTTCTATCCATTGTGACCTTCTAGGTTTGCAAACAAAACATAAATTCAGTATCATAAATATGTTCTATCACAAAGACAATACTCAACCCAATTAAACCACATTCATCCATACAAAGAATATAGTACTAGTGATAATGTAAATGGGTATAAACGATCAATAAATTAATTATATCAATTTACATAACTTATACCTTTTTGTTATGGTTGTAGTGTAGTGGTGCCCGTTAGTCTCTTAGCCTCGGTCTTCAAGTCAACTTTAAGATCCTCAAATACATTTTACAACAAAATAATTAGGTTATAATTTTAATTTATCAAGAATATGTTATTTTCCTTATATGAAAAGAATACCACACTCAAAATTAAATGAATCAGCAAGCAATGGCTAAAATAAAATTCAAAGGTAGCCTCAAACAAGCACATGAGTATAAGATAAGGAAGATCGTTTATATTAAGAGGATATGTACTTTGCACTATCCATATTGATAATTGTAATATCACTGCTCTTTTGTTTATACAATTCAAGGTAAAACTTGTAACTTGAATTTCATTTCATAATCTAATTCATAAAATTCCAGATTCCTTAAATATCTCGAGAAATATATTCCATCAAATATATGAACAAGCTACGCTGAAGTGTCATTAGATAATTTAATACATACAGAAGTGCACAAAAACAGTAAATACAGAACAGTGAGGAAAAATTGGCTTAAATTAACATGGAATACAATACAATGCAACAAATCAAAATCATCACTCTTAAAACGTTGATAATAAATTAAAAAAGAACCTTTTAAAGAGTCTACAAGTGGTGAATCTGTTGGTTATTTAAGATGTATTAATGACAGATGGTTAACCTTTTCTTATCTCTTTTATTTTTTAAATGATTCTGCATTTCAAAATGATACCATACAATAAAATGCAGTAAGATGTGTACAAGTAGAAATGCAATTCCCCTTAAACTGCTTTAATTGCACAAACTTTTATATAGAAACAAAATTTGGCCTTGTTCTTCACTATAAAGCATATAATAGCAATTCTATCAACAAAGTAATGAAATGTCCAATGATAGTTGTATCAAAGTGATGTATCTGTCATTGATAAGACTTAAATTGGCATGAGATGTGATCATGAACTGCAAGTTGTTTTGGCTTAGAAAAACCACAGCTATGAATAAGAAGGCAACAAACAGGGCAATAAATGAATGAAAACTGCTTTTTATTGATCCCCTGTTCTTGCTACCTAGTTTTAGAGTCCTTTAAAGTGCTTAGTTCCTGATTTTACACCCATATCCAAATAATTGACAAACTAACTGAAGTTGTTTACAGCAAGCACCTTTGCCCAATTAGCATAAATGTAGCATTCAAACTAACAATACTTTAACTCACACCTTTCAAATACTACCTCAAGAAGCACTATTGCTAAAGCATACATGAAATTTAAAAATAATAAAGAAACAAAAGAAATCTGGAAATCACATTTATGAGTTCTTTGGCTGTGGACACTAACTTAGAAGTACTTTATAGAATTTCAAAAACTTAAGATCCTCTATGTACATCATACAATCAAACAGTTATAAAGAGACATCTATATAACAGAAGTGACATTCATTTTTTTTTCCATTCTCCTCCAGTCAAGAACGTTTTTCCAGTTAAAAGTAGAAAACAGAATTCTGACACCATAGCATCTAATTGGAGCGGTAGTACCTATACATAAAATCATTTTTAAATGATAAATCAAAGAAATTTCACAAAAAAGGTGAGGTAACTTTTATCAAGTAAAGAACAAGACCCTTTTTCTTTACTTGATAAAAGTTAGGGTGTGAGATTGTTAGTTCAAAAGTCTGGCTGGTCAATAGTCCACAACAATTAAGTAGAAGAAAAGTAATACACTACTGATAGTCAAGTCTTTTGAACTCTGTTTGTAGTATCAAAGTTCTCTGCAGTCTTAAAATTCCACTCCCAACCAAATTTTTGAAAAATTTCCCACTATTGATGCTGCTCATAAGATATTTTTATGTATCAATATTGATGGATAGGAAGGCATTAAGTTCAAACAATTCACAGATGTAAGCTGCGGGCTCAAAATTAAATCTTCTAATAAAATATTCATGTGTTTCTAACTAAATAGAAATACCTTCAGTTAGCTTTTGTTGTTGAACCCCAGGGGAGCATGCCAACGTTTTCCCTTAAGTAGTTTAAAAACCAAATGGGTGCAAAATTGTCAAACTATTTAAAATGAGAACCAAAAACTCTAGTTTAGGTCACCGTATTCATTAAACTATTTGCAGTATAGTGCTCAATGGACAGAATTTCTACTTCTGTTACAAACAAAACAAATGCCAACAGAACCATACTGCAAGAAAATGTAATGAATAAATCACCTTAATCTGATCATTTTTTCCATCTTCCGGTATATATAAATAATTTTCCCTTTCCCATATACACTCAAAATTTTGTTAATGTTAACTGAAACTATTTGCATGTATGCAGAAACCCTTCAAACCTAATGAGGAACAACTAAAAATAATGAAACCAATACCATTCTTCATATTGGCAACCTACCTAAACTATCTCATCCCAACTACCAATTTGTGAAACAAACAGAAATTTAAGATGCTTGTAAGTAAAACCTGTGATGAGATATGACAACTTTCAATTACAAACTGCAAAAACCTCAAAGAAATGATTTTCTGAATGGATAACCTTGTTTGAACTCTTTGAGCTCATCAACCTTACAACCAGAGCAGTTCTCACAGAAACATTCATCTACATACAATTTTGAGGACTGAACAATAATTGGAACAAATGGAACAATATGATCACTAGGATGAAAGAAAGTACGCAGCTTGGGAACTGTAATGGCTTACCAAGAAGGAAAACAAAGTCTTAGGTTGTCAATATTGCTTGACCTTTGCAGTGATACCAGATGGGGCAAGATGGCAACTGCTTCAATATAGATTGAGAAACTCCAAATATTCTGTCAAAACAGGGTGGTTTTCCATCAGAAATCAAATATATTCCTCAAATATAAAATGTAATTTACTAATCAACAACACAAATTACTGTAACAAGAAAACGGTATAGGAGAACATCATCTTTCTCAAAATCACTATAATTGTACATTACCAGTTTCCTAACACAATACATACCAAGTCTGACGTGGTCCATCAATCCATCAAATGAGCACCAACTCAAACTTCTTCTATTGGGGTAATCGCCAGGATTTGCATGAAGAAGAAATTGGGAATTTGGGGAAACAGGGAGGGTTTGCGTGGAGAAGAGAAGAGCTAGTAAGGTTATGAGATTTGAATTTGGGGAAATAGGTAGGGATTTGCGTGGAGAATATTGGGAATTTGGGGAAGGCTTGCTTTATATAGGTTAGGGTTTTTGTAAATAACTTTAAACATAAGGCTTTTAATTAGTTGTTTAATTTTTAAATATAATTATATTTTGCAAACAAATCAATTTGCAACTAAATTTTTAGTTAGGAAAGAATTATTAAGTTGCAAGTCTGGCGGGAACAATAATTTGGGGGAAAGAATTTTCAACTTAAATTGGCAACTAAACCGAATTTAGTTGCTGATGTAATTTTTTGCAACCATTGTTAAGAACACAAACATTTGTTGCTAAAAATACCTTGGGGCCTTGTAATTATTGTCCAAATCTGGGATATTTTGGTAATTTAATTTTTCTATAACTAATCATAATAGTTACTAATACATTCTTAATTATTGCAACCAATTTAGCTACTAACGGTAGTTGCAAAAAATGTTTTTTTGTAACTAATAATGTAGATGCAAAATAAAAAAATTTAGATGCAAATTGTCAAATTATGGAGGGAAAAAATGGCCCACCAAAATTGCAACTAAATTTATTAGTCACTAAAGCAGTTTGTTCTGCAACTAACAAAATAGTCGCAGAACATTACTTTAGACGCCAAAGTTGGAACATGTGTGACCTCAAAATTGAGTTGCTCTTTGCCCGACTAATTACAATTTAGTTGGTAAATATAGCCTTTTTGCAACTAATTTGGTAGTTGCTAAAAAATTGGTTGCAGAATGTAGTTTTTCTTGTAGTGAAATTTGAATCATGTATCAAGGTTACATCAAAACCCTAGCTAAACAACTCAATTCATACTCAAAAACAAAATAAATAACAAAAACAACTGAATCAAGATTCATCATTGAAAACAAGCAAAAGATGGAGAAATCTTCTCTAATTTGAAGCCCAATCTTTAATAATCTTCTCCTTCCAAAGCTGCCTTCCAAATACGAACCAAGACCCTTTTTCTTTCATTTTTATGCTAATTATACACTTTCCTAAGGACGAACCTAGCAAGCCAAAACGCATCATTTTATTTTTCACATGTAATGCAGTTTCACTGCGGCGAAGCTTTTTCCTTATGGTGGCGAGAATATTTCAGGCCCAATTTGACATGAAAGTTCTGATCTGGAAAAGTGTTAAACATATGAATTATAGCGCTTTAAATTATCTTTCTACTCGTTCAAGAATCAGCACTCAGAGGACCAAAGCTCAGTTATGGCAGAAATACTAAAGCACATCCAAAGACGTTTTTCTTCCGTTTCAACATTCTGTTCACGACTTCAAGCCAAGTTTTCACCCGTGTCCAGTCAGAACTAGAAAAACACCAAAAATGAAGTTGTAGCTCTGGTTCTTAGCTTTCGAAAGCTTCTAAAATCAGGTCATTCTGAGTTTCCAAGCTCAGGTTACGCAATTTATGCTCAAAACTATCATTTAGCTTAAAATCATCATTTAGGCCTACAAAGACAAATTAATAGAATTAGGTAATAATTAAGCCTAAATTGTATGAGAAATATCCCAATCCTATCGAAATTTAATGCAAAATCATAGGAAAAAATATAATTATCATTTACAATAACCACAAATCTACCAAAAATATTCTACATAAATTTAGAGCTCAATCAAAACTCTAACAAAAATAAAATACACAAAGGTTTACAAAAAGATGGATTACAATTACTCCAAATTCAGATCCGCACGTTAGGGTAGTGGGAATTGGGAAGAAAACTTGAATAAAAAAAGATAATACCTAACTTTTAATTTTTTAACTTTTAACTTTTAACTTTTCTTTTTTACCTTTTATAAAACTTTTCAATTTTTTTTTAAAGTTGAGGGCAGGCCTGGCCACCCTCAAGGGGCCCGGTCCGCCCCTGCTTCCAGTTGTAGGTTCGTCACTATTAGCTAAGATTCTAGTACAGAGACGCTAATTTTTATGCCAGGGTCATTTGAACTTATGTCGACCACTTAAATTCCAGGGTCTTTATCTCAACTAGTGACCACCACTAATTTTCATACAGGTAAGACATTAGCTAGCAGACTAGCATAGAAAACTCGTCCATTACTCCACTTGTAGAAGCCTCGGTAGCATTCAAAGTCTTCCACTTCCATGGAAATAATCTCGATCTCTGGTCGCCAAATTTTGAAAATCCTCCATATACACATCCAATTAACATAACTTGGTGAGTTTTAGATGCTAGGATTTTGAATTATTAAGCTGGGAACATACTTAACATAACAAAACTTGGTGAGTTTTAGATGTCCTGGAGAACATATAGGAAACTGAAAATAAAATGAGTCCTCCACATATTCTAGTTATTCCTTTCGCACAAGGCCATGTAATTCCTTTACTGGAGCTTTCATTATGCTTAGTTAAGCATGGCTTCAGAGTCACATTTGTCAACACAGATCATACTCCACAACCGGGTCATCAATGCATACCGGAAAATTCTATTGGGGATGGAATCCGTCTGGTGTCGATTCCAGATGGATGGAAGCCGAGGAGGATAGAAATGATATGGGGAAGCTATGTGCAGCAATGCCAAGGTGATGCCAGGGAGCTGGAGTAGCTCATTGAAGAGATCACAGCGAAAGAAATAAGCTTGTTTTTGTGATTGTTGTGGGAGTGTTGGATTTGCTCTTAAAGTTGCAGAGAAGATGAAAATTAAGAAGGCACCTTTTTGCCTGTGTTATGCCTGGGAAATCAAGGGCTGACGTGGGAATCACGTGATGGGGCGGTGACCTGCTCCCGTCTAACGGTAAGCGCACGTCAGGCTTGCCAGACGCCATGGAGCTCCCACGTTCCATCCCTGCTCCAAATTGCGTGAAATCAACTGGAAGGTGGGCATGTGACGTAAAGCCGATTTAGTCCTGACATTCACACCAATCCACGGATTTAATGATGATTATTTGCACTCATCTCACTATAAAAAAGAAAGACCCCTTCATTGAAGGGATTCGGCCTTTTTACACTCTAAACTAGCTTTCTCTCTCTCTCTCTTTCTCTTTTTTCTCTCCTCTCTCTCTTTCTCTTTTTCTCTCCCTCTCTCTATCCTCTCCTCTCCTCTCTCCTCTTGTATCTTTGTATTGACTTTTTCTTAATCATTTTGTAAGTCAGTCCGCAGTTGTAACTGACCCACGATCTTAATACAACAATCAGTGGACGTAGGACTGCTACCTTAGCATCCGAACCACTTTAAAAAGCTCTCATTGTTACATTACTCTACATATTATCCAATCACGTGCGTCTCTTGACGATCACGTTACGCATGTGTCAATTAGTTGGTGTCATCACGCATCAACAGTTTGGCGCTAGAAGGAGGGCCTGATTAGTGTTCATCCTTCATCAGGAGAATCTTAAAGTTACTGGTCCTACAGCACAAATGGCCCGCCAATCTAACCTGAGCAAGCCACCAGCACGCTGAGGGAGTTCCCTAACCCAGGGGGATACCTCTTCCAGGATACTTCCAATTCCACAAAATGCTACGGTGGATATTCGGCAGCTTCGCAGCTTGACCCCGCCATCAGAGCTACCTGAGAGTTTCGACAATACTCTCCAGACGGTCACCAAAGGCTGGACCGTTTGGACCAAGGCGTACCATCTAGAACAGCTGGGGTGGTGCAATAGCCAAAAACACCTGCAGGTCGCGCAAAAGTGTGGCAGAGGGAAATAGCCTGTGCCCGAGCACTGCAGCGCGTAGATGTAGGGTAAGCAGTGGCAAAAAACAAGCCTACTGGCTCCCAAGGGCCAGTGAACACAAACCGTGCCCTAAGCAGGGTGCCGGCAAAGTTGACTCGACGAAAAAGTGAATCCCGAGCTGTCCCATGCCACGTCGCAGATGAACCCAAGCAAAAGTACTGGGCGGGACGATCTTATCACTGCCAGCAGAACGATCCTGATCGCTATCATGCGGTGGTCCCCACACCTCGCGGGTGATTCATACCACGGCGAGGGTCGTGAAAATACCCCGCACCATCAATCATCTTCACACACCTCTAGTCAGCGTGTGTTGAGAGCAGCCGGAAATGCCAGCCGAGGCGAGAGGAGTCCGACCTCTGGACTTTCCTGAATCGTAATCGCGAAGGCCGACTCACATGGTGAAAGCAACCCCAATTGGCTCCGTGCCCAAATTGAGGAGCTACAGCGAGCTCTGGATAGGCTGAGAGAGCAGCAAAACGAGCAGGCCCATGTCGCCTCTGCATCCCCCTTCTCTCCCGAAGTGTCTAGCTGCTCCACTCCCACCGAGGTTCAGAATGCCCGACATGTGACCGTTTGATGGGAACCATGACCCACAGGATCATTGTAGAATTCAACGACCTGATGAGCTCCACCAGGTTTTGGATCCTGCAAAATGTCGTTGATTGGCTGGGACTCTAACTTCCCATGCCAAATGGTGGTTAAGGTCGCTCCTAGAGGGATCGATCAGTTCGTGGCCTCAGATGAGCACGACGTTCCTGCGGCATTTCTAAGCAAATCGAAAGTTTTCGATACCTTTGAGCTATCTTAGCAACATAAGGCAAAAAGGGACGAATCCCTACAATCCTACATCAACCGTTTCCACAGGGAACTCAACAGGTGGCTCACGCCCCTGAAGAGTCCATCCAAACTCATATAACTGGAGTTCGCCCGCAAACTGACCTGTGGAAAGAATTACAAGCCGAGGACGATGTTTCCCTCACCAGGTTTTACAACCTTGCAGAAAAATATCTCCAAATAGAGAATTCATTGGCGGCACTCAGCCGTCGCGATCATGGAACTTCGAGCAGTGTGGTCTGGTCGGGGGGGGGGGGGGGGGGGGGGGGGGGGGGGGGGGGAAGTAGGAGAGCTGATCGCAAAGGAGACACTGACGATCAACAAAAAGGGAAGAAACCCCGCTACGAGCACAAAAAGTCCTACGCCACTATTCCTCGTCGCGACCGCAACAGAATCCAATACACTCCGCTGAATGTGTTCATATCAGTCATTCTTGACAAATCCGAGGAGGCCAGCCTGCTCTGTGAGCCAGAACCCATAAAAACCCCTGCTACTGCCAAAAACAGCAAAAAATACTATCGTTTCCATAGGGACAATGGGCATCACACCGATGAATGCCGAGCTCTAAGGCAGGCAATCGAAGAGCTCATCAAGAAATGGCACTTCAAAGAGTATATTGATGACTCTACTCCAAAAGAGAACCAAGAGGAGCAGAAGAAAAAGCGTCGTAATCGCAGTAGATACAGTAGTGTAAACATAATCTTCAGAGGACTGCACCTCGTGGGAAACACGCGAGGTGCGCAGGAAAGGTATGCTCGCGAAACATATCACGACCTGATTAGAGTAATGAACACATCGCAGCGACCACAAAAGGCTCGAAAGGAGCAGTTGATCGCCTTCTGCGAAAAAGAAGCAGCTCGCCTGCACCATCCTCACGACGACGCCCTTGTGATCATGCCCCTCATAGGGCGCCATAACATCCACAGAATGCTTGTGGAGAATGGGAGCACTGTGAACATTCTGTTCCAGACCGCTTTCGAAAGAATGAACCTGAACGAGACCGACCTGAAGCCCGCCTCGATCCCCCTCTATGGCTTTACAGGGGACCACTTGATCCCCAAAAGGACGATCCAACTCCCGGTCATGCTGGGTGACTATGACGAGGTAACTAAGATAACTGAGTTCTTAGTAGTGGATTGCCCGTCCGCCTTCAACGGGATTCTGGGGCGACCTCTACTAAAAAGCTTCAAGTCGGTCACTTCCATATACCATCTCAAAATGAAGTTCCCCACCCCAACAGGGATAGGGAAAGTGAGCGGATCACAAAGCGCATCTCGCGACTGCTACATAAAAGCGATGCAGATGGCAAGTAAAGGAAAGGGCATTCCGTGAAGTGCACCCCGACAGGCTATGGCGATCAGCAGGATTGAGCCGAGCCTAGCCCAATAGAGGATGACATAGATCCTCGGATTCAGGAAATCCCTTCCAGTGGCCCAGTTGGGAACTTGCTGAAGTATCGGTTGACCCGAATGAGCCAAGCCGAGTGTTAAGGATTGAGAGCAGTCTCAACCCTCAGCTCGCGTCCGAACTGATAAGCTTCTTAAGAGAGAACATTGATGTGTTTGCCTAGTCGTATGCAGATATGGTCGGGATCAGCCCGGACATTATTTGCTATACATTAAACGTCAACAGTGAGACCAAGCCGGTTCGCTAGAAAAGAAGAGCAATATATCCGGAGCGGTATGCTGCATTGAAATCGGAAGTAGAAAACCTCCTCCTTAATGGGTCCATCCGAGAGGCACTCTACCCGACCTAGGTTGCCAACCCGGTCCTGGTAAAGAAACCAAACGGCAAGTGGTGGACCTGCGTTGATTTCAGCGACCTCAACAAGGCTTGCCCAAAAGATAACTTCCCTCTGCCGAGCTGCTAAGTTTCATGGATGCATACTCGGGATACAATCAAATCTCGATGTATGGGCCAGACGAGGAGCATACATCTTTCATTACAGACCGGGGGCTGTATTGTTACAAAGTTATGCCTTTTGGCCTCAAGAATGTTGGCGCGACCTACCAGAGGTTGGTTAACCGAATGTTCTCCGACCAGATCAGAAAAACAATGGAGGTCTATGTGGATGACATGCTGGTCAAATCCCAGGTCGCCTTAGAACACATTGCGCATCTCGCCGAGATGTTTGACATCCTTCGACAGTACAGAATGAAGCTGAATCCTCTCAAGTGTCCATTCGGGGTATCGTTAGGAAAGTTCCTGGGGTACATGGTTAATCAGTGAGGGATAGAGATAAACCCCGAGAAGATTCAAGCTCTGCTCGATATGGAGAGCCCGACCAGCAAAAAACAGGTCATGAGTCTAAATGGGCGAATAACAACACTTAGTCGCTTCATATCGAGGCTGACAGATCGCTGCTTGCCATTTTTCAATGTTCTGAAGGCCAATAAGAAATTTGAATGGATTCCCGAATGCGAACAGGCGTTCCAGAGTATAAAAGAACACCTCAGGAAGCCACCTCTCCTCTCTAAGCCTCTTCCACAAGAAATCCTACTCCTCTACCTGTCCGTCTCTCAGTTCGCGGTCAGTGCAGCTCTAGTACGGGAAGAGGAAAAGGCATAATGGCCAGTGTATTATGCGAGCAAGCGTCTGATGGATGCCAAGATGCGGTATCCGAAAATGGAGCGACTAGCCTATGCTTTGTGATCGCATCCAGAAAGCTACGACCTTACTTCCACGCCCATACGATCCATGTAATGACTAATTACCCCCTCAGACAGATCCTCCAGAAACCAAAAGCCTTGGGTAAACTGCTCAAATGGGCCATGGAAGTAAGCCAGTTCAACCTGAAGTACAAGCCTAGGTCGACCATCAAAGGGCAAGCTGTTGCTGACTTCATCTCAGAATTTTCCTATCTTCCAAGCGAGCAACAGCCTGGCGAAGCCATTCGGGAAAGTATTCGGAACCTGTTGACCTGGAACCTTTATGTCGACGACTCATTAAACAGAAAAAGGGCCGGTGCAGGTCTTCTCCTTGTAAGCCCCGAAGGGGCTCAAATTCATGGTATTCTCTGGTTCGGGTTTAAAGCGACCAACAATGAGGTTGAGTATGAAGCCCTGCTCACCGGGTTGCAGCTGGCCAAAGAAATGGGTGCAACCGCGATCGGTGTTTACAGTGACTCCATACTGGTCGTCAACCAAATTTTGGGGGAATATTAAGCCAAGGAAGAAAATATGGTCCACTATCTGAAAGAAGTTAAGGCTGCTCTTGGGTCGTTCAAACACTTTGAAATCACTCATATTCCCAAAGATAACAATTCTATAGCGGATGCCCTAGCAAAGATAGCCTTATCATTAGATTCAGAAGCTCCAGATAGCATTCCTATTCGGTTCGTCGATGCTTCAACTATCAGTTCAACTAAATAGGCCATAAATGTGACTCAACCGGACTCCTGGATGACTCCCATTTTCCATTACCTCAAGGATGGGACCTTGCCAGACGACAAGGTCGAGGCGAGGGTCCTGCGAGCAAGATCTGCTCATTACACACTCATCAGGGATCAGCTGTACAGGAGAGGATTCAGTGCCCCTTTTCTCCGATGTGTAACCAGTGAAGAAGCAGACTATATCATGAGGGAAATTCACGAAGGTATCTACGGTAATCACACAACTGCTCGATCTCTTACGAACAAGGTTGTTCGTCAAGGGTATTATTGGCCCCGGATCTAAAAAGATACGCACAATTTTGTCAAGAAATGTGACAAGTGTCAACGGTTCGCGAACATTCCGCAAGCCCCCTCTCACGAGCTGATAACGATGTCTAGCCCCTGGCCATTTTCCATGTGGGGGATCGACCATATCAGTCCCATGCCAGTCGAAAAAGGAGAAGTCAAGTATGCCGTGGTCGCGATCACGACCAAAAAGCTGAAAGACTTCGTTTTCAAGAATATAGTGTGCCGCTACAGAATTCCCCACACCTCATCTCGGATAATGGAAAGCAATTTGATAACGAGGAGTTCAAGCAGTTCTGCGACGAGTTGGGCATCCATAAAAAATTTGCCTCAGTCGCCAGACCACAAGCAAATGGCCAAGTCGAAGCTGTCAACAAGACCATCAAACACACTCTAAAGGCCAAACTTGGGACAGCCAAAGGAAATTGGGCTGACGATCTCCCCGAAGTCTTATGGGCATACAGGACAACTCTGAGAACCTCCACCTCAGAAACACCCTTTTTAGTAGCCTATGGCTGCGAAGCAATGATTCCTATAGAGGTAGGAACTAGTTCTCTTCGGAGAGACTTGTATGATGAGGTTAAAAACAAAGCACTTATGAGAGCAAGTCTGGATCTTGTTGAGGAGCACCGCAACAAGGCTTCGCCAAGGATAGCAGCATACCAACAACGTGCGAAGAGATTCTTCGATTCAAAGGTCAAGCGAAGAGACTTCCAGGTCGGTGACCTTGTGCTAAAAGAAGTTCTCCTCAGAACTAGGGAGCCAAGCGCGGGAGTATTAGGACCAAACTGGGAAGGTTCGTACCAGGTCGACAAGGTGATCAGACTGAGGACTTACCATCTCAAAAGGCTGAACGGTTCCAAAGTACCCCGAGCTTGGAATGCCGAGCACCTCCGGCCATACTATCAGTAATCTCGAACTCAACTCTCATTGCAAATTAGGTTTTAATTTTGTTAGTTTCCTTTTTATTGTAAAATATTATCCTGTTCGCTTGTAACAATTCGCATGTAATATTGCCTATGTAAACAAATTGAACTGTAAACTGCACTCATGTATGATTAAGCGAACATAAATTGAAACTAAAGTGTCAGTTATGTACAACAAAAATTGTTAAGACCCTATTAACTCCTATGGAGTCGGTCTCATCATACTATGCCTGGTCGGTGGAGGGATCCTGCGAGGTAAGACTCGAACCCCCTGCCTGGTCGGACCCTCGGGGCTACTGCTCCTGCTCGATCATCTTCCCTCGCCAAGATCTGCAAGGTCTCTTGCCACTCCCTTGGGAGGTCGAACATATCCATATCTAGGTTCTTCGGTCGCAGGGTATAAATGGACCCAATCGCCCAGTCGGCAGCCTTATCCTCGAGCTCCTTTGACTGGATCCGCATTTCTTCAGTCAAGGAAGCAACTTTTCCCTTACTCTCCTGAAGTTCGGCCTCAAGAGCTAGCCTTCCCTTTTCGGAGGCCTCCCTCTCTTGTTCTGCTCGCTGAGCCCGTATTAAGGTCGTCCGGAGCTCCTGGTCTTTCTCGACCTCTTTAGAGAGTCTAGCGGTTGTTCTCTGAAGCTCTTTCACTTCCTCCGCGCGTCGCTCAAGCTCCGTCTTTTGAAAGTCGACTGTACGCATAGCGGCCATCTTTTGGTTCAAATATCTATTCGCTACCTCGTCAGACATCGCTCTTTGTGCTTCGGCGTCCTGCAGGCTCTGTTTGAGCTTCGCGATCTCCTATTTCAGATCATTTTCCCCCTTCGCGGCCCCCAGCTGATCTTTCTCCATAGACATCCTCATGGCGAGCAGAGCCTGCAAACAAAAAGTGAGTTAAAATGAAAATGGCTGACAAATTCAAGAACAGTTCGTTTACCTTGCTTAGATGTTGGAACGACGTGGTCATCAGGTCGTCGCCCGTATGAGCGAACTCATCGTATGACTCCAATAACCCACACTCAAGTGGAGAGTAGACTATCGGCTGTAAGTATTCGGGCAGACTCCCCAACGAATCCAGTATTGGTGTGTTGATGCGTGTTTACTATAACATGCAAATGTAGCAAGTATACTAGTCGCACTAAGTAATAAAGTGATGAGTGAGTATCGTTCCCACGAGGATAGTGTTACTAAGTACCGATTTTTCTAGTTAAAGTCCTAATTGAAGCAACAATAAATTGGATTGATGGATGATTAACAAACCAAATACAAATGCAAAACCCAACAACTTAACTAATTAAACAATTCTAAAACAAATGCTAGGGTGTTGAATTCACCTAAATACGCTAACCCAAATCATAGAATCTATTACCCAAGTTCTAATTCCTTGATTGAAAATCGAATTCCCTAAGTTGTAAAACATACATTCTCATGCTACATTTCCCTACTTATCCCTATTAAGCTTCCGCACCCAACAAAATGAAGATTAATAGTTCAAAGGATTTTAAGCTTTGTGGAATTCTATCTAGATTTCATAGATCGCTAAACCTATCTCTAGCGTTTGCTAATCTATGGTATTTATCCCAAGAGGCACAATCACAAATCACTTCTCAGTCTCATTGTGAACAACACACATTTGAATGGTGATCAAGCATCCAAAAGACATTAAGCAAAGAGATAAACACTCAATCATGAAATTAAAACTCAAAGTAATTCAATCCATATAAATTTGAATCATTGTATCAAGATTACATCAAACCCTAGCTAAACAACTCAGTTCATACTCAAAAACGAAATAAAACAACAAAAACAAACTGAATCAAGATTCATCATTGAAAAGCAAGCAAAAGATGGAGAAATCTTCTCTAATTTGAAGCCCAAATCTTCAATAATCTTCTCCTTCCATGAGCTGCCTCCCAAATCACGAACCAAGCCTCTTTTCTCTTCCTTTTCGCTCTAATTTATACCTCTCTCACTTAAGGATGAAGCCCGAGCAAGACTTCCAGGCCAAATTTGAGCATGATAGAGTTCGAATCTGGAAAAGTATTAAACATATGAATTGTATCCCTTTGAATTATATTTCTGGTCGTTTAAGAATCAGCACAATCCGAGGTCTACAGCTCAAGTTATGGCAGAAATACTGAAGCACGTCCAAAGACATTTTTCTTCAGTTCCGAGCGTACTTTTCACGACTTCAAGCCAAGTTTTCACATTTGTCCAGTCAGAATTAGGAAAATCCCAAAACAAGAACGTTGCAGCTATTCTTCTTAGCTTTCCAAAGCTTCTAAATTCAGGTCATTCCGAGTTTTCAAGCTCAAGTTACACAATTTACGCTCAAAACTGTCATTTATGCTAAAAATCATCGTTTAGGCCTACAAAGACAAATTAATAGAATTAGGTAGCAATTATGGCCCAAATTGTATGAAAAGTATCCTAAATCCTATCAAAATTCAATGCAAAATCATAGTGTAAAATATGCTTATCATGTGCCCTTCACCTTGTTGGCAGCAACCGTCTCGTCTACGGGCTCCTTGCCAGACCTCCTTCTGATGTCCCGTCGCGACATTAGTGGCTCCTCCTCAGATTCAGTTTCTGACTCTTCGGCCTGAATCTGCTTCCTCTTCTTCGACCGCTAGGCCAGAGCCTTCCGCCTCGGACGAGAAAGTGGTGGCTGAACAACCTGTTCTGTGCTGGTCGATTCTTCCTCACGACGGGACTGGGAAGGCACGGCAATTCGCACCAGTTGTACCGCTGTGGGGCGAGTAGCTTCGGTCGCCCTCTCCTCGATCGAGGGAAGTTGAATGGTGCTCGCCGTGACTACTTGGACTCTTTCGGAGGCATGGTCGTTGTATGCAAGTACATTAATAACTAAATAAAAATTATTCTACGACCAGAAAGGAATCAGTGTCCAACTTACATTCTGGGGACTCTAAAGACGCGCGGTGGCTGAAAAAACTGTACTTCCGCAAGTTTGCGGTTGTTACAAGCTTCCTCGCATCCCGACTTTCTTCAGGGAGAACCCCAAAAGACACGATCCTATCCGGGTCGGTGAGCAGGTCCAAGCTGGTCGTCTTGTTAACTGCAAAATAGTGCAAGTCGTTAGAAAAATCGAGCGCATAGTAAATGAATCCAGCGAAGAGGGACCTACTTGGTTTCTGAAAGTGGCAGTAGCTGTCGTAGCAGAAGAAGAAGAATTTCGTCTCGTAGGCCCCCGCATTGCTGGGATAGCTATGTATCCCTTCGGCTATGGTAGATCGCCGAGACAAGTAATAGGAGTCTTTGTCCTTACTCCTTTTGAGGTAATACGAACAGTTGAGCTCCACCGCTGTTAGCTCGCCCAAGCTGCTCTCACGGCACGTGATGTACATCGCAACAATGATGACATATGCATTTGACGTTAATTGCATTGGTGCAATTCCGAAGTGATCCAGGACCGACCTAATAAAAGGGTGGAAAGGAATCGTCCCCCACCCTTGAAGATCTCTTCGGAGATCGCAGCCAGGCCATCAGAAGGATGCCGCGATGACCGGGTGTCATCGAGGAACACCTCTGTGTGGACGTCAAATTGTTTCTTTATCCTCTCGAGCTCTTCTCGGGTGAGAACCGAGAAGACCTCAAGGGATTCATCCACGAGAACATCCCGCGAAGACGAACCGGCTCCTTCTTCAGATCTGGACGCTGAGGGTTCCATTCTGCAGTCTGCAACACCGACAGACAGAAGGTCATTTTAGCCATCGTACGTCGCCCCGTACGGCGGCTTGGAGCAAATTCCCTAAAACCTAACTGTAGCTCAAGCCGCCATTCACGGCAAGAATCCAACTCCAGCGTCGCTTCTCTGACGAAACATCAGATGACCCAACGCCATTGCATCGCAAAAAAAAAAAAAAAAAAAAAAAAAAAAGGAGAAAAGAACCAAAATCCTTACCTTTTGGGGGATGTAATCGTGAACGGTTCTTGCTTCAGGTATCGGAGGGACGTCAATCGGAAAAGAAAGGCTTCCGGTTTGTAGAGAGTTTTCACCCGAGGCAAATGGGGTTCTGGTGGACTCATCTGAAAAATCTGGGTTTTTATATGGACTACGAACTGTCGTTTACCACCCCTCAGAATCAAAACGATGCCTTTCTCTCTCTCCGCATTAAATGCGCCCCAAGCCGCATTTATTGTTGAGATGAGGGTTGTCGTTTTAGGCGTGTCATGCAATTAATGCTCTGCCAAAGCATTAACGCGTCAGCACACAACGCATTTAATGCACTTGGCAGATGCCTGACACACACAATGCGCCTGTCAACGCAGAAACGACCTCATTAAATCTCCATCTTTAAGGCACGATAAGGAACGCCCGATGAAGCCAGGACGCTTGGGCGATGGATGTCAGGTCATTCGGACGAGGTTTGCGCAAGGTCATGTTCACAAAAGGTCCTATTCTGAGCTCCTTTCATTCAGGTCAGAATGGTCAGAACCTCCAATCGCGGCATGACTTAGTTTCCAAGGTTTGATCCTCAAACCTTAAAAACTAGGGGACTTCTGTTATGCCTGGGAAATCAAAGGCTGACATGGGAAATCACGTGACGGGATGTGACTTGCTCCCGTCAGAATGGTAAGCGCACGTTAGGCCTGCCAGACGCCGTGGAGCTCCCACGTGTCCACTCCCTGCTCCAAATCGCATGAAATCAGCTTGGAAGTTGGCCAATGTGACGTAAAGCCGGATTTAGTCCTGACATTCATACCAAGTCACGGATTTAATGATGATTATTTGCACTCATCTCGCTATAAAAAAGAAAGACCCCTTCATTGAGGGGATTCGGCCTTTTTACACTCCAAACTAGCTTTCTCTCTCTCTCTCTCTCTCTCTCTCTCTCTCTCTCTCTCTCTCTCTCTCTCTCTCTCTCTTGTATCTTTGTATTGACTTTTCCTTAATCATTTTGTAAGTCAGTCCGCTGTTGCGACCTGACCCACGATCTTAATACAACAATCAGTGGACGTAGGACTTGCTACCTTAACATCTGAACCACTTTAAAAAGCTCTCATTGTTACATTTACTCTACATATTATCCATAATCACGTGCGTCTCTTGACCAATCAACGTTACGCACGTATCGATTAGTTGGTGTCAAAATCACGCATCAATAGCCTGCATCAATCGCTACTCTGGCTTTCTTTTACAATATTCCAAAGATGATTGATGATGGAATAATTGACAGTAATGGTAACACGCTCTAACTCGTTTCTACCCTGTTCCATCTTCCTCTGTAAACTTTTTGCAAGTTAAAAGTCACTGAATCATTCTCTTTTGTGTACAATTTGTTTCTAGGGACTTCGCTCAAGAAACAAATGATTCAGTTTGCACCCAACATGCCTGAAATCAATAGTATAAACTTTATTTGGGCAAACATTGGTGGCGGCGTAGCCCAAAAGATACTCTTTGACTATTTATGGAAGACCACAGAAGCTGTGAAAGTTGCAGACACCCTTATTGGCAACTCAACCTATGGCTGTGAACCTGAAGCATTCAACTTGGCTCCAAATATGCTTCCAATAGGACCTCTTTTGGCAAGCAACCGACAAGGAAATTCAACAGGATACTTCTGGCAAGAAGACTCAGCGTGCTTGGAATGGCTTGATCAACAATTGCCTTACTCAGTCATTTATGTTGCATTTGGCAGCTTCACAGTTATAGACAAGATCCAATTCCAAGAGTTGGCACTAGGACTTGAACTCTCCAACAAGCCATTCCTGTGGGTTGTTAGGCCAGACATAACTGATGGTGCCAATGAAGCCTTCCCAGTTGGGTTTGAAGAAAGGGTAGCCAATCGTGGGAAAATGGTGGGTTGGGCGCCGCAACAGAGGGTTTTGAGTCACCCTTCCATTGCCTGCTTCGTTAGCCATTGCTGTTGGAATTCAACCATGGAAGGTTTAAGCAATGGGCTTCCTTTCTTATATATGTTGGCCATACTTTGCTGACCAGTTCATCGATGAGAGCTACATTTGTGATGTTTGGAAGGTGGGATTGCGGTTTAAAAGAGACGAAAGTGGAATCATTACACGAGAAGAAATTAAAAGTAAGATAGATCAAGTGGTTGGTGATGAAAAATTTAAAGAAAGAGCTTTAGCACTCAAGAAAACTGCCATAGAACCTATTTTCATGCTCACCCCTAATAATATTCATATTCTCTAACAATTGCTTGCAAGAAAGAAAAATGAACAGTTCATTCCCCAACAGTTCAGCTTGCTTTCGCAAAAATTTAAATTTGAATGAATAAACCTTATCTATCTTTGACCTCATTTTTCACCTCCCTCCTTCAGTGTTAATAAAATATAAAATCACAGCTTTGTCAGATTTTGAGGCAGATATCAGGCTATGATCCTTGTACAGAAAAGTATGCCGAGATTTATTACAACAGGCCTGATGTGTAAAAAGCCCTCCATGCTAACATAACCAACATTCCTTATAAGTGGACTGCTTGCAGGTGATCGTAAATACAATCTTTAAAAATTGACAGAGAGCTTAAATCAAGAAGGGGTCCTTATTTATTTAACACTTTTTAAATAAATTTCGTGTTATTTGAAGACACAGATGTATCAGTTCTTCCCATTTATAGACAAATGATAGCTGGTGGATTGAGAGTTTGGGTTTTCAGGTTGGGAATTATGTATTTACTATAAAATTTCATTTTAGTTCTCCATATATATAGTTATAATTAACCATTTTCTCTTTGAAAATTGCAGTGGAGATGTGGACTCAGTGGTGCCAGTTACTGCAACAAGGTATTCTCTGGCACAACTGAAATTAACAACCAAAATTCCAGGGTATCCTTGGTATGTTAAGAAGCAGGTCAGTAGCTAATTATGCCTTCATCTCTTTGATTAATTAATTTGGTCATAATAATATCTCATAACATATATGGCAGGTTACCTGAGTTCTAGGCCTTTACAGAATATTTCAAGAAATTGAATATAAATTGTTTGAACTCAAGGGTCAAACCATGCACGCCCCTATGACTTTTGTAATTCTCAATATAAGGGTCTCCATTATTTGACAAAAAGTAAAATTCACCTAAAAATCTTAACGTGTACTTTAAAGACAAATTTGATAATATATATACATAACAAAAATATGTTTATAATGTATGTTAAGGGGTCGTTTTTCTTTTTTCTTTATTTTTTCGGTGATAAGGTGGGAGAATGGACAGAAGTTTATGAAGGGCTAACATTTGCAACGGTGAGAGAGGCAGGTCATGAGGTGCCACTCTTCAAGCCAAGGGCTGCTTTGTAGCTATTCAAATCATTTTTGAGAGGTGAACCTCTTCCAAAGTCTTGGTGAAGAAGGACAACAAAGAAAAATGAAAAAAAAAAATTCATTCTAAGTCTTTGGTATTGAATTGATGTTATTGTTATGAACAAAGAAATTAAATTAAGTTAAGTTAGTAGAGAGAGAGAAAGAGAGGGAAAGAAAGAGTTTGATTTATGTAATAGGAAATTAAGAAAATTGGAATGAATCCATTTCTTTGAATGAAATAATTATAGTGGAAACCATTGAAATGATCTCATCACTTTATTCAAACAATTTGGTAATGGAAAACACGGAATGAATTTGTTTTGACTCAATTTGTCCCCCACCTTTTATATAATTAAAGTCTGAATTTTTTAATCAAAATCTCAGTCAACACCCATGTAGAAATCAAGAAGTTATCACGGTAAATGGTGATTTTCTTTGTATTTATGCGCGTAGAGGAAAATGGTCAAAGCCACGAGGCCTCCCCAACCCCAAGTGAATCAAAAGGCCATAATCAATAGACAAAGACTAAGAACAGAGGAAGGAGAGAAGTTTCACAGAAACTTAAAGGAAGATATTGACTTTCCATATCTCTTTGTATTTGCTTTCTTAGTATATCTTGATTTTGTTTCCTCTTATTTTGTTGATTTAATTTCTTGTTCTGTAATCCCGAAGTCAATGGGATTATTCCATGTAATTTCCCTTATAGTCAGGGACTGCTGTATTATATAAACCAATTTTGGTTGATTAATAAAATAAACTAATTAACACAAAATTGATATAGTATCAGAGCAGGCCATCTAGGGCATGCTTCTCCTCATCATGTCTGATGATTCTAGCCAACATTCTTCTGCAAAAACCCAATCAATCACCGCAAACACCAAACAAACCATGAATGATTTATCATCCCCATATGTCTTACACCCATCTGACAATCCGGGAATCGTGCTAGTTTCATGTCTTCTCAAAGAAAATAACTATCCAACATGGCGAAGAGCCATGTCCAATGCATTACTTGCCAAGAACAAGTTTGGCTTTGTTGATGGAACTTTGCTACGACCAGAACCAGATTCAGCAGATCTTGCAATATGGATCAAAAACAACTCCATGATTATCTCATGGATATTTAATTCTCTTGACTCATCTCTTCATGACAGTGTTGTTTTTTTTGATACAGCTAGGGAGATATGGGTCAATCTTGAAGAACGTTTGTCACAAGGAAATGCACCAAGAGTGCATCAACTAAGAACTGAGATAGTGAATACGCAGCAGAAGGATATGTCAATTGCTGCATATTACACAAAGCTTAAGGGACTTTGGGATGAGTACAACGCTTATTCTCAAATTCCGCCTTGCACTTGCGGTTCGGCCAAAGCAATTGCTGTTGAGAAAGAAAAAGAAAAGGTTCATCAATTCTTGATGGGATTAAATGAAAAATATAATGTGGTGAGANCCTTCTTGACATGTATGAGGTACTAGCAGATCTTCTTCCAGATATACATGGAATGTACTTTGATGAAGTTGGTTCTTCTGTTAGAATCGAGTATCATGAGGTTTTGAGGAGATTGGGTGATTCGGTGAGATCAACATTTCTGGAATTTGAGAATGCCATTTCTTCATGCAAATCAACTAGCCCATTGGCAGGGGGAGGAATTCACCGTCTGACCAAATATGTGATGAATTACATCAGGAATCTGACTACAGTAAGACCCTGAATTTGCTTTTGAAGAACAATATTAAAGAGGATTGTAGTTCGCAATCATCTAACATGAGTACAGATATGGAAGAGGAGGACACAAGTGAAGGTTCGTCATGCAATTCTTCACCAATGGCTCTCCGATACCGATTAGTTGCCTCAATTCTAGAATCCAAACTTCATGATAAATCAAGGATGTACAAGGATATTTCATTGCAGCACTTCTTTTTGATGAATAATATACATTACATGGCTCAAAAGGTTAAGAATTCAGAACTTAGGCCCATTTTTGGTGATAGCTGGATTCGAAAGCACAACTGGAAATTTCAACAGCATGCAATGGGCTATGAAAGAGCTACTTGGAGCTCAATCCTCGCTTTATTGAAGGAGGAGGGGAATTCTAGTTCAGGAGGTGTTTCGACAACCCAACTCAAGGAGCGGTTCAGGAACTTCTATCTTGCATTTGAAGAGGTCTACAAAACCCAAACAACATGGCTCATCCCAAACGCTCAGCTTCGAGAAGATTTACGAATTTCAACATCTCAAAGTGTGATCCAAGCTTACCGCACTTTTGAGAGTAGACATAAGAATCGGATAAGTGACAAACACATTAAATACAGTGCTGATGATCTACAGAATTACTTGTTAGATCTCTTTGAGGGATCCTCAAAATCCTTGCATAATCCATTCCGGAGGTGATGGTAGCAAAATAACTAGATCAATCTTTGTGATTTTTTTTTCCTAAGAACTTATGGAGGAATAACTTCTTGTAATTTGATAGACTGGTGGTTCTTGTGCAATTTCTTCACCCTACTCCTTTTCTCAGTTCCAGATTATTTAATCTTATATGACTGAAATTTTTCATATGCAGTGTTTTTCTATTAAGCAAGAATTTCATGAAAAATAGAGATGTTATATGTGTAACATGATAATTATCCATTAATTTATTATAATAACATGATATTAACAGGAAATGCACTTAAAATATACACATAACAGAATATTAATTCTTTACAACTAGTTTAGAAGACGATAATGTTTATCAAGTGAACCACCACGTGATAGTTTACGGTCCATTATAACTTTTGGGTATAGCTTCAAATGATTAGTTTAGAAGAAGATAATGTTTATCAAGTGTAATAAGCAATGATGTAAACATCTGACAGATCTAAAAAGTATTTAATGAAGTGGTCCTTAGTTTATTTAATATTGGGCGGTTAATAGGACCAGAAAAATCTCCAGCACATGGGGTCTAATGTTTGATGGGAAATGTAGGCCTTAATAAGGCAATGCTGCACATTAGTAAAAAGATTTTTGTTAGCCATCACTTTTGAAAATGAGCAAATTTTGGCTTGTCTCCATTTAAAAATAAATTGCCTAAAGAAAGAGACTTGACTTAATAAACCATTTTTTATATCACCGAGATCTCCGGGGAAGTCACGCTGATCATTATAAAACAAAGCAAATTATGTTCATAGGAACATATAGGAAACTGAAAACTAAAATGAGTCCTCCACATATTCTAGTTATTCCTTTTCCTGCACAAGGCCATGTAATTCCTTTACTGGAGCTTTCATTATGCTTAGTTAAGCATGGCTTCAGAGTCACATTTGTCAACACAGATCATACTCACAACCGGGTCATCAACGCATTACCGGAAAATTCTATAGGGGATGGAATCCGTCTGGTGTCGATTCCAGATGGATTGGAACCCGGGGAGGATAGAAATGATATAGGGAAGCTATGTGCAGCAATGCCGAAGGTGATGCCGGGGAAGCTGGAGGAGCTCATTGAAGAGATCAACAGAGTGGAAGAAGATAAGCTTGTTTGTGTGATTGCTGATGGGACGGTTGGATTTGCTCTTGAAGTTGCAGAGAAGATGAAAATTAAGAAGGCTGCCTTTTGGCCTGCAGCAGTGGCTACTCTGGCTTTCTTTTACAATATTCCAAAGATGATTGATGATGGAATCATTGACAGTAATGGTAACACGCTCTAACTCGTTTTTACCCTATTCCATCTTCCTCTGTAAACTTTTTGCAAGTTAAAAGTCACTGAATCACCGTCTTTGTTGTGTACAATTTGTTTCCAGGGACTCCGTTCAAGAAACAAATGATTCAGTTTGCACCCAACATGCCTGAAATCAACAGTACAAACTTTATTTGGGCAAACATTGGTGGCGGCGTAGCCCAAAAGATACTCTTTGACTATTTCTCGAAGACCACAGAAGCTGTGAAAGTTGCAGATACCCTTATTGGCAACTCAACCTATGGCTTTGAACCTGGAGCATTCAACTTGGTAACAAATATGCTTCCAATAGGACCTCTTTTGGCGAGCAACCGACAAGGAAATTCAACAGGATACTTCTGGCAAGAAGACTCAGCATGCTTGGAATGGCTTGATCAACAACAGCCTAACTCAGTCATTTATGTTGCATTTGGCAGCTTCACAGTTATAGACAAGATCCAATTCCAAGAGCTGGCACTAGGACTTGAACTCTCCAACAAGCCATTCCTGTGGGTTGTTAGGCCAGACATTACTGATGGTGCCAATGAAGCCTTCCCAGATGGGTTTGAAGAAAGGGTAGCCAACCGTGGGAAAATGGTGGGTTGGGCGCCGCAACAGAAGGTTTTAAGTCACCCTTCCATTGCCTGCTTCGTTAGCCATTGCGGTTGGAATTCAACCATGGAAGGTTTAAGCAATGGGCTTCCTTTCTTATGTTGGCCATACTTTGCTGACCAGTTCATCGATGAGAGCTACATTTGTGATCTTTGGAAGGTAGGATTGCGGTTTAAAAGAGACGAAAGTGGAATCATTACAAGAGAAGAAATTAAAAGTAAGATAGATCAAGTGGTTGGTGATGAAAAATTTAAAGAAAGAGCTTTAGCACTCAAGAAAACTGCCATAGAAACTGTTAAAGAAGGTGGTCAGTCGAACAAGTGTTTGAACAAATTCATTGAATGGATCAAGGCATAGGAACTGGCCACAAGTGATGATGGATCATTGTTAAGGAAAATAAAACATGTAATAACCACTAGGAAATCTCTGCCATCACAACCAGGGTTTTAATTCCATCGTGTATTTCTCTTTTATCATATATTCGAAGAATCAAAGTCATTGTTTTTTAATTTGTAATAGTCTTTTGCATTGCGAGGAATAAGCTCATCAATTCTCTTTTCCTTGCTTTGGATCAATCGATCTTAATGGTGTGTGAAACTTTTTCTACTGTTACTCTTGAGATGCCCACCACTACTGCTCCTACTTAATTATTCAGACCTTAGAAAGAAGAAAAAGAGGGGTTACAAAACCCTAATAGTCTCTCTCCCATCTCTTTCTCCCTGAAAAACAACAAGTACGGTGCCTCTCTCTCTCTCTCTCTCTCTCTCTCTGTGTCTGTGAAATGAGTAGAATAAGGACGAGGAAGTCTTTGAAGAAGCATCGGTTAATAGTTAAAACAGAAGAACCCAGCTTCCAATGCCTGTATGATTAATAACCCCACTTCCTTTCAGAAACAACTTGTGCTACGCGTAGTGCTACAGTTTAGGCTTTCTTGTGTTAATTTATACATATATTTTTCATTAATACCATAACTTTTTTATGCTTCTGCAGAGAAAAAGTAAGAAGGTCTTTCAAGACTAAGCATTCAAAAGATATATAGAAAATATAATAATTTTTCTGCAGCCCATTTTGAATATTGACAAATCATTGAAAAATCACTTTCTATTTTGTTATATATGTCGTGTCCTCTCATCACTTAGTTGTATGTTGAACTTTCTTGTTTTCTTTTTAGCATATATCATTTTCTGCTTGCCTAGCTTGGATTTTTTACCCCAAAAAAAAAAAAAAAAAAAAACATAAAATAAAACCTCTGTGTTCTTTGTTTTTGCACATTAGAACGCTTGAGTTAACTTTCAATATAGATATTCTACTTTATTATGCAAAATGGATCTATGAGATTACCGTTTACTTTTGTTGCTTTCAAGGATTAGGAATTGCATTGTTTTGCGTGTTTTGCTGGCGAAGTTATCTACTAGTTTAGTAGTAAAGTAAAGCTCATAAATTCCGGATCAAAACAAAAGAGCCCCATCTTTATATTTTACTCATTTTGGTTGGAAACAATTTCCAAATTCATAGACTGAAAACCAACAAATTTTTGGCTACATTATTCTCGTTGCCCTAACATTGGTGGTAGGATTTATGTGTATTTGATATGATAGCTATATCATAAAACCCAATTTCAAAAGTAAGCTTTGAAAATCTAGGGTAAACTTTGAAAATCTAGGGTTTTGAAACTGGGATCCACATGAATAAGACCATAATGATTGAAGAAGGTTAAATCCAAGTTGGATTTTCAAGACCCTTTTTGGAAAAGTGTACGAAGAATTAAACTCTCAATCTTCATACGTCTCTATTTAATTTCCATTGCCGGTGTCGTCCTTTAGGTTCAACCCTTCAACTTGCTCCATGAATATCTATCTGGGTGGATGTTTTTACATTGGTAGATAAGATCTGTTATAAGATTTTGGGACAATAAATCTGTTAAGCATAATTTCTTTCTTCTCTTCCTTCTCTAACTCTTCTCATTAATTACTTCAAAACAAATAAAAAATCTAGTTTTATTATAAGTTTTATTCTCGAGCTTAGTTAAGCCATTTAATACGATTGTTGTGTGGTCAATTCGGAGAGAATAATTCCCTACTAGGAGAGAAGATATTTAGATTGATTCAATTTGGAAGAAAGATATACATATTGACTTAGACTCAAACTAAGGTAGCGGAAGATTATGAAACTTCATAATTCTACGTATTTGAATCTTATCTCAACTCTATCATGTAAATCGGTGCTATATAAACCCATCATAACTTGTTTTCAAAGGGGATGGGGAATTGTTCTAAGCAAATTTTCCTAGGAATTATACTGTTCTTTATAAGCTCTCAAAAGCAAGAAGATAACAGTGGACGTAGGCTCAAGTTCTAACTTGCCGAACCACTTTAAAAATTGTCTTGTGTTCTTATTTATGATTCTTTCTTTTTTGTTCGTTGCTGATTTTCATTAAATAACGCGCACATCCATTCCGGTTCCGGCAGGGTCAATCATAATTCTCTAGTTGGTGCATATTTCTGTATCAATATTTTGGCGCTAGAAGGAGGGCTTGATTCACAGCAGCTCTCCATGTTTTTTCCTCAAGTCTCAATTTCTTCAACAAATCCCAACTTCTTAATCTAGAATCACGTCATCAAATGTGAAAATCTGAGTAGGATAAATTCTGAATCTGGCTATGTAGTAAACACAAGAATTGTACCCTTCAAGTTAGCTTTCCGATGGTCCAAGAATCATCCAAATCCGAAGTTTTCAGCTCAAGTTATCATCAAAATATTGAAGCATGTTCCAAATCAGAGCTCTCAGATCGCGTGGTCAGATCCCTCAGATCACGTGCTTAGATTACTCTGATCTTTAGCTTCAGATCATGTGGCCAAATCGCTCAAATTGTGCGCTTAGATCTCTCAGATTAGAAAGAGCTTTCAAGTTCCCAAGCTATCAAGCTCTCACGCAAGCTATCGAGCTCGAGAGCTCAATAGCTCTCTCTGGCTCATAAGCTATCAAGCTCTCTAGCTCCCAAGCTTTCTACCTCCCAAGCTATCGAGCTCTCAAGCTAGCTTTCTAACTCTCAAGCTCTCAAGCTCCCAAGCTATCGGGCTCTCAAGCTAGCTCTCGAGCTCCCAAGTTATCAAGCTCTCAAGCTAGCTCTCGAGCTCTCCATGTTTTCTGATTGAGCAATGCTCTCCGATCTAGCTCTTCATGTTTTTTGATTGAGCTATGCTCTTAGAACAAGTTCTTCATGCTTTCTGATCGAGCTATGTTCTCAGATCAAGCTTTCCACGTTTTCTGATCGACCTATGCTCTTAGATCAAGCTTTCCATGCTTTATGATCGAGCAATGCTCTCAGATCAAGTTCTCCACTCTTTTTGATCGAGCTATGCTCTCAAATCAACCTCTTCATGCTTTTTGATCGAGCTATGCTCTCAGATCAACCTCTTCATGCTTTTTGATCGAGTTATGCTCTCAAATCAAGCTCTCCACGCTTTTTGATCGAGCTATGCTCTTAGATCAAGCTCTCCATGCTTTTTAATTGAGTTATGCTCTCAAATCAAGCTCAGATTTTCGAGGCAGATATCAGGCTAGGATCATTGTACAGAAAAGATGCCGAGCTTTATTACCAACAGGCCTGATGTTGTAAAAAAGCCCTCCATGCTAACATAACCAACATTCCTTATAAGGGGGACCTGCCTTGCAGTGATCGGAAATACATATTAAAAACTGACAGAGAGCTGAAATCAAGGAAAGGGTCCTTATGTATTTATCACTTTTTAAATAAAATTTCGTGTATTTGATGACACAGAGTATCAGTCTTCCAATGTATAGACAAATGATAGCTGGTGGATTGAGAGGTTGGGTTTTCAGGTGGCATTATGTATTTACTATAAAATTCATTTAGTTTCTCCATATATCTAGGTAGTAATTAACCATTTCTCTTCGAATTTGCAGTGGAGATGTGGACTCCAGTTGGGCCAGTACGGCAACAAGGTATCTCTGGCACAACTGAAATTAACAACCAAAATTCCAGGTATCCTTGGTATGTTAAGAAAGCAGGTCAGTAGCTAATTATGCCTTAATCCTATTTGATTAATTAATTGGTCATAACTATATGGAAGGTTACCTGGTTCTAGGCCTTTAGAGAATATTTCAAGAAATGACTATAAATTGTTTGAAGGCAAGGGTTCAAAAACCATGAAGCCCCTAGACTTTTGTAATTCTCAAATATAACGGGTCTCAATATTTGACATAGTTAACTTCACCTAAAAAATCTAAGGTGTATTTAAAGACAAATTTGATGATCTATATAAATAACAAAAAAATGTTTTAATGTATGTGAAAGGGTCGTTTTATTTTTCTTTATTTTTTGGTTGATAAGGGGGAGAATGGACAGGACGTTTCGGAAGGGCTAACATTTGCAACGGTGAGAGAGCAGGTCATGAGGTGCCACTCTTCAAGCCAAGGGCTGCATCTGCAGCTATTCAAAATCATTTGAGAGGGAACCCTCTTCCAACGTCTTGATGAAGAAGGACAAACAATGAAAAAGGAAAAAAAAAAAAAATCATTTGCTAAGTCGTTGGTATGAAACTGAATTATTGCTTATGACAAAGAAATTAAATTAAAGTTAAGTTAGGAGAGAGAGCGAAAAGAGAGGGAAGAAAGAGTTTGATTTTGTGTAATAGGAAATTGGAATGTGAATCCATTTCTTTGAATAATAATTATAGTGGAAAACCAGTGAATGATCTCATCACTTATTCAAACAACTTGGTAATGGAAACCCGGAATGAAGTGTTTGACTCAATATGTCCCCACTTTATTATAATTAAAGTCGATTTTTGAATCAATGTCCAGAAAATGGGGGAGAAATTAGATACAATATTAAAAAGTGGATGCAACTAGAAATGTAGCCAATGGAAAACTCACATGAGCAAGTCATGATCAACCAAACAAAGTCCATACTTTAAATAGGAACTATTTATCCTTTTTTTTTTTTTTTTTTTAATTGAGGGGTCGGAGTTTAGCCTTCGTGTCCTCAACTAATCCTTAGAACCTAGAACTTACTAGTCATGATAAAAGTTTCAATGGTTTATCTATAACCATTGAAAAATGACTCAAAACTCTTAAAGGTCCCTATTGAATCACTCAGTATCCAGGAGGTAGTTTATTCAATTCATCTTACTAATCTTAATTTTAAAAAATGTTAACGATTTATTTAAAGGAAAATTAGTCATAAAATCACTTATTTGACTAATATTAAAACTAATGGGAATGCACTGAAACTACCAAAGCTAGCATACTTATAGCAGGGGCCTAAACATGTTTCAATTAACATAAAAATCACCGTGGATAGTGATGGCACAATCTAGATAATATAGTGAGGGGTTGCTGGCTCGGAAACCTAACAATAAATCTCTACATTTTAAGAAAAAAATGTGATATGGAGTTAACTCATAATCTAACCTGTAAACTATGATCCCCATGATTATTATTTAACATCCTGATTCTAGTGCGTTACAAAGTCACTGTACTTGATGCCACGATATTGATATCTATGGGATCATTTGTGGAGTTATTATTTATTAACGTCTAATTACAGGAGTGTTATTCTCCCCTATAAAATAGTACTAGAATAAATCACTCAGTCAACACCCTGTAGAACCAAGGAGAAGTTATCACGGTAATTTTTGTATGTATGCGCGTAGAGGAAAAGGTCCAAAGCCAAGAGGATCACCAATCGGGTCATTTATTAAAAACACCATTGTAATTAAAAATTTAATAAAGGCTATAGAGTTTGTAAATTTAAACTAAATGGTCATGTTTGTATTAAACCTAATTAAACATAAGTTATGGAGTTAATTAGGAATTAATGAAAATTGTGTAATCTTTAAAAATTATAATAAGTTCCAAAGAGTCAAAAAATCTTGCACAAACCCAAACACCTTCGTTTCTTCCTCCGCCCATTAAGGCATCCTTCCCCTAGTTTTGTTTCTTTCTAAGCTTTTGTCTACATCTTCTTCTGCTTCTGATGTTATTCTTCGTCTACAGCTGCTTCTTCCTCCGCCATTAACCGTTTTCTTCCATACCATTAACACATTCTTCTTCTTAAGCCATTAAAATATTCTCGACAAAGATCTGCCATGTCCTACTCTAACATTTCATCCAGGGCTGTATATCACCTCTGTGCATTTTAATTTATTTACAAAGATTTACTGTGGATTGGGTTTAGGTTATGATTGCGATTTAATGTGGTTAGGTTCTCGGAGTGGTTTGATGTAAGCAAGTTAAAGGAGTAGATTTGTTGATGATTTTCTGCATGTGCGTACGTTGGGGGTGGTAGCACCGATTATAGGTGACGATGACGAAAAGTATTATGGAGCTAATGGATCGCTTAAGCGATATGGTATATCGACTTAAGTGATATGGTACAAGTCTGAGATATAGCAGTAGCACTTAAGCATACCAGATAGAGTAAGCGATCTGGAAAGTCTGACTATGGAAGCATATAGCGTAAGCGATCAGGTATATGGCAGTACACGCTAAAGCGATCAGGCTTATTTATACCAGATAGCTAAGCGATCCAGGTAAGCGATACAATCATCCTTAACGAACTCTGCAAATGTTTTGTAAAAAATCTATCTAATCATTAATATATCGGGTGAAGAACTTATTAGCGCGATAGATTATTCACATCTTTTGAATTTGTGGAATGTTTGAGTAAGATATTATATTCCGTAATGGTTATTTAAATATTAGGCATTTTATTAATTATAAGTATTATTAATTATCTTTTCAATCAATAGATGTGAAAAGAACACTTCGGTCTTTGTCGATTAACACCTACATAAAAAACGAAAAAAGGGATCCTATTGTTATTTATGATTTTTGTTAGGTACTTGGCAAAGGAAAGTAATATATAAAAATATAATATTGATAAAAATTGAACTCCTGCAACAATTTTATGCTATGAACTTCTGTAGCCAAGACTAAATAGACGGGATCGCTTATGCGATGAGGGGTAATTACTCAATATTCTTTGTCAAATGTTTATGGAAATATGTTTAAATAGACGTAAAGAAACATTTAATTAAAATATAATAACGGTCATGGTCCACATGAACGAATCGAGGACACCTGATATGTTTAATCATAGACGTAACATTCTACACCATATATGTTAATATAGTCAGTAAACGAACTAACTTTAATCTAACATATAATACCGACTATGGTCCACTAACGAATCGTACCACCTGATAGTTTAATATAATGTAAAACATTCTACACCATATAGTTTAATATATCTGTGAAAGAGCTAAATTAATTAAAATATACTAACGTAATGGTCAACTGAACGATCGTACACCGGATATGAATAAGACGTAAACATTTACACCATAAGGGTTACTAAGCCTAAAAAGAACTAATTAATAAGATATAATAACGGTCATAGTCCACTGAACGAATCGTACCCCTGATATGTTTATATAGACTGTTAAACATTTCACACCATATAGTTTAATATAGCTGTAAAGAACTAATTTAATTAAAAATAATAACGGTCTGTCCACTGAAGGAATGTACTGATATGTTTAATATAGACGTAAACATTCTCCGACACAGATGGTTTCAACATAGCCGTTAAAGAAATAATTTAAGTAAAATAGGTCTATTGAAAAATCATTACACTGATAGTTTTTCATATAAGGACGTAAACATTTACACATATGTGGTTAATATAGCGTAATGAACTAATTTAATAAATATAATAAGGTAATGGTCCACTGAACGGTCGACACATGATAGTTATATAGACGTAACAAATTCTACACCATATATGTTAATATAGCCGTAAAAGAACTATGTAATTAAATATAATAACGGTCATGGTTCCACTGACGAATCGTGCCACCTGATATGTTTAATATAGAGAAACATTCTACAATAAGGTTTATTAGTCATAAAAGAATTAATTTAATAAAATATAATAACGTCCTGGTCCATTGAACGAATCGTTGCACCGATATTTTAATATAGATGTAAAATATTCTACCAAATATTATGTTAATATGGCGTAAAAGAACTAATTTAATTAACATATAATAATGGTCATTGTTCACTAAGAATCGTACACCTTATATGTCTAAGATAGCGTTACTCGCTTAACCAAATATAGGTGGCAATACAAGAAAATAATCCAAATACATGGAGCGACTTAAGAGATTTCATTTCCGCTAAGCGATCCTGTGTATTTAGACTTAGTAGTTTAAGAGATCGGTGTATTGATTTATCGCTTAAAGTGATTATATGCTGTACACTTGGTCGCTTAAGCGAGCTAGATGCTTAAGCAATCACGAACAAGACAGAACAAGAAGTGTTCAGACGCACGACGCTTAAGCGTCTTTGCGTTTAACCTTGGTTGCTTAAAGTATCGCTTAAACGATTCAAATCGCTTAAGCGGGATAATGTTCGAGGCGAATAAAACTTCTACTAGATGACACCCCAATCGCTTAAGAGATTAAGTGGATCGCTAAGCGATTCTTCGCTTTTACTATGGCGCTTAAGCGATTCTACGATCGTTTAAGGCGATCATTGAACAAGACAATAAATAAGTGCCTAGACGCAGGATCGCTAAGCGATTCTTCGCTTGTAATGGTGGTAGCGATCATGAACAAGACAATAATACGGTGTCCAGAAGCATGATCGCTTAAGCGATCCTTTGCTTTTAATGTTGTGTGCGCTTCAAGCGATTATAATTGCTTAACGATCTGGCGAGGCAGAATAACTTATGACCAGGCACGATCGCTTAGCGACCTTGCTTTTACTCTTGGTCGCTTAAGCGATTTTAGATCGCGAAACGATCAGTCCGACGCTTGGAATTTGCGGCGGCATACTCCTCTTCAGTTTCAATTTGAACTATTGCCCTCCCTTGTCCGCCAATAGAAGGTCTCCATCGACGTTGTTTGTCTCCTCTCCTGGTGGAGCAACTTCAGTCATCGAAAGTGACTCCACACAACTTCTTCTTCTCCCCCATTTTTGTCCTCAGACACAAGGGTGCCCACAATTTAGGAGTAGACCCCCCCTCGGGTTTTTGCCGCGCGTCTTTAAGGCATCTCCCCACTCCATTATAACCTTAATCGCGGAATTCAAGGAATGACAAAAAATGCTTAAAGAGCAAAGACACCCCAATTGAGAACTCCCTGTAGAAACCTTGGAAAAAAAAGACGAGAGAGAAGGTGTTGAAATCCTGTTGTGAGAAAGAGAAGCTGAGGGAGAAATGTGTTTTGCCTTTTCAAATGTTAAATTCAACCTTCTATTGTAACTCAACCCACAAATTTTAATCTTTTACCCTAATAGTTTACTGCTTATTACCTTAATCGTGAGCTCCGTATATTTTTGAACCCAAAAAAAAAAAATCAAAAAAGATTTTCCATGACTATTTTGTTAAATGGAAACTTGGGATGGACGGGAGCTATTAATTTTTCCCTCCCACCCCAAGTGTATCCAAAGGCCAATAATCAATAAACAAAGATAAGAACAGAGGAAGGAGAGAAGTTTCAAGAAAACTTTAAACGAAGACACTCAACACGCACACAGCGAAAGAGGAGAGAAAGAAGAGCTAAGCTATAACGAGAGAGAAAGCTAACATGTTAAAAACGATTAATTATCTTCAAAAAGCATCCGGGGAAAAAGGTCAGTTCCATTAGTACTCTCCGTCACAAAATCTCCTTTTTTTATTAATATTATATAATTACTATTTTCCATCTTGGACTTTGTAGTCTAATTGAATCGTTTTCAATAAAATACACATACAAACTCCCTTACAACATTCCTTACAAATGACTGGCATCTGAAATGGCAGTGCCCACCTCATCTGACACTCAACAAAATGCCCACGTCACTTCCCCAAAAATTAAAAAACAAAAAAACTTCTCAACCCTAAATTTCAAAATTTAGCATAACCACGTGAATCAAATCTTAATCCCAATATTCATTTGCAAAACCTAAAAGTTCAAAATCTCTTTTTCTATCTCTCGCGGCTATCTCCTGCCACGGACTGACCTCTTTCCCCTCCAGCTCGTCTTATCCCCCTTATCTCATGACTCCGAAATGTTTTCAGTGTCAAGACTAAGATTTTCAAAAAAAATCTACCCAAATTTACACTCGAAACCTTTAAGATTCTCCGAGCTTTACAATGTTTGCTCAATCCAACTAAAGCTCTGGATTTTCGATGAACAAACATGAATTTCACGACAAGTTTTAGCGGGAACTGGAGTTTGCTGTCAGTGTAGTTCTTGCTGTCCATGTTGTCCTCCGCCATTTTTAGGTTCTTTACAGGTTCATCGCGTGGAAACACTGTCCTTTTGCAAGTTTCTAGTCACCCAGGTTTCAATCGGTAACATTTTTAGTTTGTTGTTTCTTAATGTATTTATTTTTTGGTTTTTTCCAAGTAATGCAGTACTGTGTGTAATGGATATTTTGCAGGAAGAGAGAGGATTGTTGTTAGAGTACTGGGACGATACAGAACCCAGATAGCAATTAATGCTAAGGTGATTTTTTTGAAGGTTCAAATTTTTTGTTTAAGATACGATGCAGTGATTGAATGCATTTGTAGGGTTATTGTTTTTTTAAGCAACTATTTTGAATTGGGTCTTAGGGCTGGGTTTTTGGCCCTACAACGCATATTCCTTTATCAAATTTGTGTTTTCATTAATGATATTGACGTTTTATGAATATATACAGGAAAAGCAAATAAATGAAGATGGGAAAACCCACCTACCACTGATACCCATTAGAAAAATGATAAAACCCTGAGCTTGATCGAAGCTTGAGATGTGAATCAGATAACCAGCATATGCATACAGAAACAAAAATGGTCTAGGTGGTGTGTGAACGGTATTTATTTCTGATTTTTTTATGAATTATGCTAACCTAAATGTTAGTCAATTGGATTGTTTTTGCTATATGCTGATTGGTTTAGTTAGGTTAGGGGCAAAAAAAAATGTTATCGAATGAATTCAACTGTCCATGCTTTGCCTCAGTAGTGATTATGGGATGTGATTTGCTTCATATTTATTTTCTTCTGTTGTCATAGACTTAGGATATGCTTAGAAAAGGGAAGGTTAAAAATCTTGTTCAAGTATTATCTGGCCTTCGGGTAATCTCATTAAGAATTACGATATTGACTTTTGCCTGAGCATTCAAGTCTATCAGCTTGTTTTATGTTCTTTGAAATATCACACTAGCTCACACTTTTTGGCCTATGGGTCGGAGAGAAATCAAGTTCCACACAAACATATTGTCGTCACTAGGATATGATCCCAAGACCTTTGTAAAACTACAAGAGATCTTACTAGTGTGCTAGCTTGAACTCAAGAAATAAACATTAGCTCTACAGAATGTTCAGAGTTTGGCACTGTTTTAGTGTTCAACAGTACTTTTTAAGGATGAAGAAAAAAATGGGATTTTTTTTTTTTGTGGTAGGACGTTGTATTTTAGTTCCTTGATACCTATTTATTATATTTGTTTAATGAACACATTTTTAATTTCTGTTTCAACAAGCTTTTCATTCACCATTCGTAATGTTCTGGTTATGTTTACTCAAAACGACATAGGTTGAAAGTTGTTTTTAACGTCAGGTGTAAGAATTGTTGTGTTAAGTTCTCATGCATTATCCAGGAATCTTAGCTGGAGGAGTGAATATGAATGATCGAAAATAGAAGTGGTGGGTGATGGAGGCGATCGAATCTAGCATGGAACTGGTGTTGTAAAACATTGTTGATGAGGTGGTGACATTTAATTGTTGCTGGAAGTTATTACAACCAAATTACCAATAAAGAGACGCCACAAAATGTGTACAGCATAGTTACTCAATGTCAAACTAGATGTCAGTTAGTGATGCTAGAATCAAGTACGCTTGTTTGATTTGGAATCTATCAAGGAGATGAAAACAAATGTAACGAACTTAGTGAAGCAGCAAATTGCTTGACATAATTATGATTATGTGTCTAAGAAACTCACAGATTCATGAATCATGTGTTGATTATGTGTTCAAAGGTTAAAATGGAGTAATTAGATTGGTTCAATTTTTTTTCCTTGTACTTGATTCTGATTCTCCGTGGGTGAGAAATCAACTATATAGATTAGGATATTTTCTGGCCTTAGTGATAAATCAACCCTATAGAATGATATCTAGTTAATCTTAGTTTTCCACATATTTTCTTTTTGTGTATAATCGGATGCATGTCTTTTTTCTGTTTATAATTGATTGGCATGTCTTTTTTCTGTTATAATCTAAGCTTGTCTTTTTTCTATGCAGTCTTGCTCATTTGCTAGAGGGGAAAGCGTGGGCAGTTTCGCTGCAGCTGCAGAATTGCAGAAGTTGCAATCTTTCTCAGTTTGGGCAAATTTCAAAAATAGAATTTGTGCCAGAATTTGAAAAAAATCAGGAAAAATTTGTGCAGTCTTTCTCCACTTGTTGAATTTGAGAAGCCGCTGAAACGTTGCTGTTTAGGATGGAGCTTGTTAAATTAGACATAGTTGTTTAGGATGTTAGGATCGAAACTGGAGAAAATAATCAGTTGTGATAATGTATTGAACTTTTATTTCTTTCATGGAATTGGGATATTTAGTGGTTTTCATGTATTTGCCACACGATCAGTAATTACAATTACCATTTGTTTTTACTATGTGTCTTTTTGGGCTAGAGAGAGCCAGCTTTTCTCTTGAAACTGTGTGATGTTAGAACATAATGTTTATCTGCTTTAGTTAATTGCAAACATTTAAAAATCCAGGGTTTTTTTTTTTTTAGGTAAACCTGCTAATTTTGTTAAAAGAAAAGAATAATCCTAAAAAATCGCACGCCCTTTACAACAGGCGGGACTGGAATGCCAAGGGGAACAAACTACACCAAAAGAAATAAGGCAACCAAGTATATACAATCCTTATACACAAACAGTAAGACTACACAAGACAACATAACTGAAGTCTTCACCCAGAAACTGAAGAAATGCAGCAATCACGTGCACCATAAACACCACTGCAGATCACTACTTCAATTCAAGCACACACAACACACCCGGCACATACTGCAAGACTCCTGGAACTGCTAACAAAATGCAAACCTGCACACCTGCCAATTTACACAGTGCAAAAAATACAACCATGAAAAAGCGTATATCCAACACCCACAATCTACACCAGCTGCACAGAAATCATGGCATCACATAAATGCAGAAAATCTAAATTACAATGATAGGCCACAATAACCGCTGACAATCAGCTGAAGCTTCGGCTGCCTCCATTACCTATTGAGACCAAACAATTATATTAAAAACTATCACAAGATTTGAAGTAACAATTCTAAAATCTAAGCTCACGCAAATGTTCAGAAATATTGATACCAGCGGCAAATTAAAGCAAAAGAAACACAATGATGCATTTTTACAGGATAAAGTCTCACTAAACAGTCAGTGGTTTAAAAACACAATAACAATATACCAGTTAAAATGAAAAATAAAAAATAAAATGTGCAGTATAGAGGATTTATATATTTAATACCAGCCCCCACCTTGGCTTAGCCTTCTGCTCCAATCCATCGTTATGATGGAACTGTGGTTTCTAGATCACATTAATCAAATGAGTCAAAACGAATTTGCTTGCTTCACACAATCGTTACATTTGTTTCCATACCTTGATAGATTCCAAAATCAAACATGTACTGATTATAGCACTCAAACTATACCGAACATCCTATTTGCACAGTAAACTATGTGATACACATTCTGTGCGTCTCTTCATTTGACATTTTTAGCAAGAAACTTCCAGCAACAAATTATAAAGTCACCAACCTCATCAAACAACGTTTTACAAAACACGTTTCAATGTACTAGATCGTCGAATCCAGCATCCACCAATTATAATTTCGGCCAGTTTTTTTTTTTACCATATGTTACTCATCCAGCTAATATATGTCTTTTTTTTTCCGGAGAATGAATGAGATACTTAAACACAACAATTCCGTACACCCTGAGTAAAAAACAATTCAGCCTATGTCGTTTTTGAGTAAACCATAAAACCAGAAATTACCAATGGTGACTGAAAGTTGTTGAAAACAGAAAGTAGAAAATGTGCATTAACAACTATAATAGAATAGGATCAGAGGAACCTAAAAATCATGTCCTATCACAAAAAAAAAATCCCTTTTTTCTTCATCATAGAAAGTAATGAAACTAAACCAAGTGCCAAAAACTGTGAACCTTCTGTAAGGAGCTAATTTTATTCTTGAGTTCAAGCTAGCAACTAGTACGACTCTTTGTAGGGTACAAAAGGTCTTGGATCATATCCTAGTCACGGACAATATGTTTGTGTGTGGGAAACTTGATTTCTCGCAGAAATAGGCCAGAAAGTGGTGATCTGGTGTGATATTAAAAGAACATGAACAAGCTGATGGACTTGAATGCTACCAGGCAAAAGTCAATATCGTTCTGCTTTAATGAGATTACCCGAAGCCATAATATTGAACAAGATTTTACCCTTCGACGTTTCTAAGCATATCAGAAGTCTATGACAACAGAAGAAATAAATATGAAGCAAATCAATCCCCATAAGTTAACTACTGAGCAAAGGCATGCGAAAGTGAATCATCAGATACCATTGACTAACCAGTAACTAAAACCAATCAGATAAGCAAAAAAATATCCATTGACTAACATGTAGGTTAGCAATAAATTCAATAAAAATCAGAAATAAAATACCTGCACACCACCACCTAGACCATTGTTTCGTCATTGCTGGTTATCTGATTAACCATCATCAAGTTCGGAATGACAAGCTCAGGTTATCATTGTTCTAATGGGTATCAGTGGTAGGTGGGTTTTCCCAATCTTCAGTATTGCTTTTCCTGTATATATTCATATAAACGTCAATATGGATAATGAAACACAAAATTTGAATAAAGGAATATGCTTGTAGAGGCCAAAACAAAGCCCTAAGACCAAATTCAAAATAGTTGCTAAAAAAACAATAACATTACAAATGCAGTGTCATCTGCATCGATCTTAACAAAAAAATGAACATTCAAAGAAAACAACACCTTATCATTATTGCTATCTGGTTCTGTATCTGTCCAGTTACTCTACAAACAATCTCTCTCTTCTTATTCAAATATACATTAAAACAGTACTCATTACTGGAAACCAAAAAAATAAATAAATTACGAAACAAACAATAAAAATGTTACATGAAACCTGTATGAACTAAAAAGGCAAAGGACAGGTTCCACGCGGAGGAGAGGGAAAACATGTGTAAGGAAGCCTCAAAAAGGGCTGAAGGACGAACATTGGTAGGCCAAGAACTACACTGACAGCCAAACCTCAAGTTCCCGCGAAAACGTGTGAAATCAGTTTGTCAGCGAAAATCCAGAAGCTTTAGTTTGGATTGAAGAAACTGTAAAGCTCGGAGATCTTAAGGTGTTCGACCAGTGTAAATGTTGGAGATTTTTGAAAAATCTTATCTTGACAAGGGAACAAACATTTCGAGAGTCATGTGAAGAAAGGGGGATAAGACGAGCTGGAGGGGAAAGTGGGTCAAGTCGTGGCAGGAGAGGCCGCGAGGAAGCGAGAAAAAGAGATATTGAACTTGGGTTGCAAATGAATATGGGGATTAAGATTGATTCACTGGGTATGCTTAAATTTTGAAATTAGGGTTATGAGAAGTTTTTTGTTTTTAATTTTGGGGAAGTACGTTGGCATTTTGTGAGTGTCAGATGAGGTTGCACTGCATTTCAGATGCCATGTCATGTTGTAAGGGAATGTTGTAAGGGAGTGTTGTATGTGTAGTGTTATGTAGTTGTGTTGGGACTTAGATCTGGCTTAAACTTGTTGCTGATCTTCTCTGTTCGTTGCTTTGCTCTTCTGGTTTTTGTTACTGTTACAACTTTATAAATCCCATTCTAGTTTTCATGCATTCAGTGTTATTTTAGGTTTTGGATTGATTGATGATCCATTTCTGCTTTGGGATCCATTTTCTGATATATTGTGTTCAAAAGATCGGGACGACAGTTGGATTTTTCAGGTTCTTGTTCTGTTTTTAGTTGATCAAGGTTGTTTTATATTTCATTTGTGGTTCTTGTTTTTCTGTCATTGTGCAGTTTGTGTTGACTTTCTGTTAATCTTTAGTTGAATATTTCCGATCATGCAAGAGCATATTTACTGATTTTGATTTAGCTAGTTTGAGTTTCTTGTTGGTTATATGATATTTTGAGTAGTTATCATTCATTTGGAGGAAGTCTTGAAGCTTTTTTGCTTAATATTATCATTGATTTTTCTGTTTGTTGAAAATTTAAGGTGGGCAAGAGCAAAAAGGGAAGAAGGCCAGGCTATGGAGGACTGTCAACGATTATTCCGGAAATGGAAGTAATAGAAAACTTGATTGCAGCGAACACCTTGTCAGGGCGTTAGGGCAAATGAAAACCACACGAAGTATGAAGAAAATGGTGCAGATCTTGGTTCCAATTGTCCACCATGTGCAACTCATGATGATGAGAAGGGTGAGGGAGTCAGTGAGATTAAAGAAAGCTTAATTTGTTCAGAGAAATTATTGGTCGGGATGAAGATCAGTCTATGATTGGGACTCAGGGATTAATGAAGGTTATAGTAATCTGAATGCTGCTGATGAACTTCGAAAATTGATTGAAAGATTAGGTAGTTTTGTTCGAAGAAGATGGAAGGGAAGGAGCTGTTACGAAGAGCGCATAATGTTCTTCAAATAGCTATGGCAAGACTGAGAAGAATTCAGACACTTGCTCGTGCAAAACAGCACCTTTTGAGACCAGAACAGTCTTTTCGTTCAAGTGAGATGATCTGGTAGAGTTAGCTCAGTTGTTCTTGTTATTAAGGTTCGTTCAGCAGAACCCTCAGAGATTTCACAGTGATTTGGTCAAACCAATGTGATTACTGATCTCAGATGCATTGCCAATTTGATGTTCATCTTTTATGATCATGAATGTTGCCAGGCCTAGTCAATCCCGGAAGGATGCCTTGGATGAATGTCTCTTCATTCTTGAACTGGAGAAACTGAGTATTGAGGAGTGCCTAAGATGAAATGGCTAACTTGAATTCCAAGATCAAAGATGGGTTTGGGCTAGAAGATCTTTGTGCGCATCTACTTGCTAGTGAAATTGTCAGCGGCAAATATTGGGGTGTTTGGTCAATTATTTATCATGCTTTGTTGAGCTTCGAAGGCTTCAATTTGCAGCTTCTGAATTTTGGTGAAGCTGTGCTATTGGCCCCCACCAGCCAGAAAAAGTTATTTTACCTTCTTGACATGTATGAGGTACCACAGATCTTCTTCCAGATTACATGGAATGTACTTTGATGAAGTTTATTCTTCTGTTAAATCAAGTATCATGAGGTTTTGAGGAGATTGGGTGATTCGGTGAGATCACCAGTTCTGGAATTTGAGAATGCCATTTCTTATGCAAATCACTAGCCCATTGGCAGGGGAGGAATTCACCATTGACCAAATATGTGATGAATTACATCAGGAATTACTGACTACCGTAAGACCCTGAATTTGCTTTTGAAGAACAATGATAAAGAGGATCTAGTTCACAATCATCTAACATGAGTACAGATATGGAAGAGGAGGACACAAGTGAAGGTTTTTCATGTCAATTCTTCACCAATGGCTCTCCGATATCGATCAGTGTGCTTAGTTCTAGAATCCAACTTCATGATAAATCAAGTCTATACAAGGATATTTCATTGCGCACTTCTTTTTGATGAACAATATATTATATGGCTCAAAAGGTTACAGAATTCAGAACTTAGGCCCATTTTGGTGATAGCTGGATTCGAAAGCACAACTGGAAATTTCAACAGCATGCAATGGGCTATGAAAGAGCTACTTGGAGTCAATCCTCGCTTTATTGACGGAGGAGGGGAATTCTAGTTTGGAGGGCTTCGAGACACCAACCACTCAATGCGCAGTTCAGGAACTTTAATCTTGCATTTGATAAGGTTTACAAAACCCAAACAACATGGCTCATCCCAAGCTCAGCGTTCGAGAAGATTTACGAATTTCAATATCCAAAAGTGGTTCATGCTTACCGCGTTGTTTTTGGGTAGCACATGTATCGTCCAGACACATGTATCAGATGCTCAGACACCTGAATACACTCTGAAGATCTACAGAATTACTTGTTAGATCTCTTTGAGGGATCCTTAAAATTCTTGCATAATCCCTACCGGAGGTGATAGGAGCGATATAACTATATCAATCTTTGTGAGTTTTTTTTTTCTGAAATTATAGAGGAATTTTTGTAATTGATAGACTAGTTGTTCTTGTGCAATTTTTCCACTTGGTATCTCCACTCTTTTTCTCAGTTCCAAAATATTTTATCTATATGAATGAGTAAAACTTTCGTACAGTATTTCTGTACTCTCCCCATAATCCACCACCTGAATATGTCATAAAGGCCAAAATGGTTTTTAACAGCTATTTCTTTGAGTTGAGACTGAATGAGAGTCAGAGTAAGGGATTCTCCGCCGGTTTCCTCCAGGTCTCATCATCTTCTCCGTACTCCATCAGCTTGACCAGAGTATCTGAACAACTATGATTTGGATAACAAATAGAACAGATTTAGGAGGACAACAAATGTGACCACTAAAGAACCTTTTATCTGGAGATAACGAGGAGGCAAGATAACCTCTTCCATGTGCATCATAAATCTCATAGCATTTGTTGTTGATATGCCTAAAGTCCGCTCCAAAAACGTGAATAAGAAGACCGATTGCTGCAAAACCCAAACAACATGGCTCATCCCAAACGCTCAGCTTCGAGAAGATTTACGAATTTCACATCTCAAGTGTGATCCCAAGCTTACCGCACTTTTGAGAGTAGACATAAGAATCGGATAAGTTGACAATAACAATCAAATCTTTGTGATTTTAATTTTATTTTTTCTAAGAATTATGGGATAACTCTTGTAATGAGGACTGGGTTCTTGCGATTTCTCCATCCTACTCCTTTTCTCAGTTTCCAGATATTTAATCTTATATGAATGAATTTTTCATTATGCATGGTTTTGTACTCTCTCCCTATATAATATTCAATTAAGCAGAATTTCATGAAAAATAGAGAGTTATATGTGAACATGATAATTAACCATTATTTATTATAATAACATGATATAACACGAAATGATCACTAATATACACATAACAGAATATTAATTCTTTAACTAGTTTAGAAGAAAAGAAATGTTTACCATGTATTTGATTTTGCACCTGTTATTATCTCTAAAAGTATTATGAAGTGGCCTTAGTTTCTTTAATATTGGGCGGTTAATAGGCCACAAAAGTTATTGCCTGCTGCAACTAGCAGAAAAATCTCCAGCATATAAGCACATGGGGTCTAATGTTTGAGGGAGATGTAGGCCTTAATAAGGCAATGCTGCACATTACTAAAAGCGGTGTCCTGATAGACAAAATGACAATTAAAGTTTTAAGGCTAGTATTAATGGCCAACTGTTAGACCAATCGTCACGGTCAAAAATTAAACCTAAATACCGAATAGCGGTAAGTAAGATCGAATCTACAGGGAGCAAGACTAACAACTTAATGTATTTTAAGTACGAAATGAAATAGCAATGGATTAATAAAACTAAATAGACTAAATGCAATAATGAATAGTGAAATTAAAACAAATAAAGACTTTATAATAAAAATGTTGTCGTTACGGTTTTGGTTCGACACAGACCGACTCACACAATTCTCTCCTCCACCCTCTACGATCCCCTAAACCTACAAGGCAAGGTAAATCAATGAATGGTTTCCCGACACTCTAGGTATAATTTATCCTGTCTCACCCCATCATTCACAGTTCAATTGGTTAAAGACTACATGAACATCGATAACGCTACAAGGCAATACCATTGTTGGTACCGATTAACAAATAACATGTCAATACGTATATCCAATCAACCACTTCCAATAACGTAACATAGTAGAAATTAATTAATCCGAACCAACAATTACAATCGATGCGAAGTAATAAAAACAATTCATATTAGTATTCCAACCAACGTTTATCATTCAGCAAGTTCTATGAAACATTAAATCATAATGGACAACAATATTCATCACAAGTTATGCTCAAATCTTATTAAAGTATCGAAATTAATCATGAAACGAAAACAAATAATCCGAAGCACAATACTACCAATGTCCTATAATCGGCGCACTCCACACTAGTCGAGAGCTGATGAGGAGAGTGCTGGAGTCATCCCGATCTCGCCTATGCCGTAACAGACAACCGGAGCTTAGCGCTCATGTGGTGATGATGGAGGCCGAAACGGTGAAACGGAGCTGACCGTGGCGGAGAGGAGGTAACCGACAGCGATATATGATGCGAAGAAGGGGCGAAAATGACCAACGACAGCCCAGAATACGAACAGCCGCACTTCGCTGAAAACGTTAATTTTTCGGGGGTCTTCCGGAAAGATGCGATAGAAATGGGATCCGAAGGTACCGATTAAAGCTCTGGTGATGGGGAGTTCAATCAGGTCCTGGGAGGTGAGAAGTCGCTAGAAATGAGCAGGATCTGGCCGAAGATGAGAGAGTCGCTGCGGCTAAATCGAGATTCCGACGGTTTTCGCGGCGGCTGAAGCTAGGGAAGTGCAGATCCGGCCGTGGGGAAGGGAGATCGACCTTAGGGAGCTGGAACGTCATCGGAAACGGCCAAAACTGGCCTGGAAGACGAAGAGTCGCGGTGGTGGAAGATGAAACGCCGCGTGCTGCTTCCTGATTCGCGTGGTGGTCCGCGATGAGTGGATGAAGACGATCTGTGCACGAGAAGCCGAAGAGTGCCGGAGGTCGCCGAAAATGGAAGACGAAGGGTCGCCAGAAAAGATGACGAACAGCCCCCTGGAAAACGCGAACTGCATTTTTCTTTTACAGAACAAATTGTAAAGATCAGTTTAGTCCCTACTAATTGAAAAGTGACAAAATCACCCCTTAAAACATGACATTTTACCCCCTAAACAACAAAATGAGACAAAATCACCCTAATCCATAAACCACAACCTAATATCAACTCATTGTACTTTCCAAATCATTCAAACACATTAAATTCATAAGAAAACTATTAGAAGCGATTTTCGTGAATAATTCATAAATTCTTTAATTATCTCAATATACTTCAATTTAAGCACACATGGGGTATTTTTATCACCAAATAGAGTCACTTTCATGACTCTAACACACTCCCCAACTTACTCTTTGCTCGTCCTCCAGTAAGTTAAAGGAACTCTTTCAACATTCTCACAAAACCATACACAACCATATTCATACAAACCAAGACTTCATCAAAGGTAAAGTGAAAATTTGAACATAATAAGTAAATAACACAATCCTAAATAAAGAACTAAAGTTTCTGTCAAGATTGCCTATCTCCATTCAAGCTTCTCAAACGCACATTTCATATTCATATCACAATGTTAAAATGTCATGCAAAACCCCAACTTATGTACACGAACATAATGCCTCATTTTCCACACAAGATTTTGACATATAATTTCTTTTTCATTCACACCTTTTTTTTTTTTTTTTTTTTTTCTTGTCTAACTTCTTAAGCTTTCTAGAAGATCGTGTTAACGGGCTTTAGGTCAATGACTCCCAAACCAGATGGCTATAGGGCACTAAGTTAGAATACTCCTCGACTTACTCACCCGAACCAATTAGGCTACAAGTCAAGACTTTATTTCTTTATTTCTTATAAAGCTCATGATTTATATAATGACTTATTAAGCTTTCTAGAGGACCCAGTAACCGCTTTAGGCCAACCGCTCCCAAGCTAGATAGCTTTAGGGATTAGGTGTAGAACACCCCTCGGCGTACTCACTCGAGTCAACTAGGCTACAAATCAAAACCAATCATCAAGCAACTTAAGCACTCAACACGCAAGATAATAAATGAAAATTTGCTCCATGGGCATGTAAAGTATGTGGAGACTTGCATAAACACAAAACACATAACATTACACAAAACAGTGTCTAACCACAATTATGGACAACCTAGCACAAACAGAACCAATAGTTCAATTTTAAAACCATGTTGCACAAATTTTTTTCAAAAACCTCACAAACCTTTCAACTAGCACTTAATCTTCTAAATGGTAATTATGCATGAATTCATGAAAAATTTTAAAAAAATCACTTTAGTTCACTTTAACCATTTTGGACTTACAGAATAAGATTCAACATATTTTCAACAAAAACATCATCATGCCACAAAATTTAAGCATAACTCCCACAAAAGCATCATCAACACACTTCACAAAAATATCACAATCTCCACAAAAGTCTCATCAACAACACTTCAAAAATATAAAATCAAATCAACACTCCCCAACTTAAAATGTCATTGTCCTCAATGACCCACAACTACAAATATCCTCCCAACGTGGCATCAAATTATCTCAAATGGCAATATGATCAATAACATTAAAATCCTCTAGCATATTTGAGAAACAAGAAATCTAACAATAATAGCATGTAAGGTGGAGAGATACAACCTAGGAACAATGGTGGGGCTATCATCAACAGAGTTTGTGGAGCATGCATAAGCGTAGCCTTGGACTAGTTATGAGTTTCCAAACATGACAATCCTGCGAAGACAAAAACAACAAAACATAAAAGCAATAAAAACATATTTACAAAGGGGTTGCCTCCCACAACGCTAAGTTTAAAGTCTTCAGCCAGACTCAGTGCACTACATGGCTATATGGTTCTAATAAAGAACACTCCTCAATCACCTCTCCATCAATAATGCCATCGACATAAGAGTTTAAGTCTTTGGCCATTCACCTTAAAAACTTGTCCCGTTTTTGGGTTTCGGATTTCAACAGCTCCGTGAGAGAAAACATTAAGAACAATAAAAGGGTCATCCCATCGTGATCGAAGCTTCCTCGGAAAGAGGCGAAGCTTAGAGTAAAGAGCCACACTTTTTGATTAGGAGAGAATGACTTCCAATAATGTGTTTATCGTGAAAGCTTTAGTTTCTCTTTAGAGATGCGAGAGTTCCATAAGCTTCGTGTCTTAGCTCATCTAACTCTGAAGTTAGAGTTTCCTATGGTCACCGGCCGTGGTGCATATCAAAATTGAATTTCCTTGTGGCCCAATATGCTCTATGTTCAAGTTCTGCAAGAAATAGCATGCTTTCCCAAAAACTAACCAGTAAGGGGACATGCCAATAGGGTACGATATGCAGTCGATAGGCCCAAGTGCATCATTCAGACGCATTGACAATCCTTAGATCGGGCCGTACCATTTTCTCTAAGATAGTCTTAATTTCCTATTAGCACGTTCCACTTGTCCACTAGTTTGAGGGTGATAAGGTGTGGCAACTCATGGTGGGTTGAGTACTTTTTCAATAGTGAGCCAAAGTGCCTATTGGTGAAATGTGAGCCACCATCACTGATAATGGCGCGCAGATGACCGAAATGGCTAAGATGTGCGATTGAACAAAGTTGACGACACCTTATGATCATTGGTCCTAGTGGCAATGGCTTCTACCCATTTAGACACATAATCAACTGCAAGAAGATATATTCAAAGCAAAGATGAGGGAAATGGACCCATGAAATTAATACCCCACACATCAAATACTTCCACAATCAAAATAGGATTCAGGGGCATCATATCTCGTCTACCAATATTCCCTACTTTTGACATGAAGTACAAGCACGACAATAAAAGAATGCATCACGAAAGAGAGAGGGCCAATAGAAACCACACTGGAGGACCTTTAAGGCGGTCCTCTGCCACTATAATACCACCAAGCAACTAAGAATGACAAAATGCAAGTACACTACTAAACTCATGGTTGGGAACACATCTCTTAACTATTTGGTCTGCACACACCCTGAAAGGTTGGGTCTTCCCAAAAATAATGTTTGATGGTTGCAAAGAAATGATCTTTCTGAGTTTTGGTCCACCCTAATGGTAATTGTCCTAAGGCCAAGTAATTGACTATATGGGCATACCAAGGTGCTTTGGATTGGGATAACGCAAACAATTGCTCATCTGGGAAAGATCATTCAAACATTGACCAGGGAGAAACTCTATAAAGAGTCTAGAAAGTGGTCGGCGACCACATTATCACTACCCTTTTTATCTTTGATTTCTAGATCAACTCTTGCAACAACAAAATCCATCGAATTAGTCTAGGCTTAGTGTCTTTCTTGGCTAACAAATACCTAACTGCAACGTGGTCTGTAAGACAACTATCCTAGACCCAAGAAGATAAGACCGGAACTTATCAAGGGAAAACACTACTGCAAGCAACTCTTTCTCCGTGGTGGTGTAATTACATGAGCATCGGAGAGGGTCTTGCTTGTATAGTAGATCATAACGGGTTTTTTATTCCCGTTGGCCAGGACTGCACCAATGGCATAGTTCGACGCGTCACACATCACTTTAAAAGGTAGGTTCAATCAGGAGGTTGCATGATGGGTGCTGTGGTCAACGCTTCCTTCAAAATGGTAAAGGCAATCATACAAGAGTCATAAAAAACAATGGCACATCTTTAGCTAGCAAATCACACAAAGGCTTGGAGATCTTGCTAAAATTCTAGATGAAACGCCTATAAAACTCTGCATGGCCTAGGAAAGATCTAATTTGTTTGACCGACGAAGGCGGGGTAGTTGAGAAATCAATTCTATATTTGCCTTATCCACTTATCCCCTCCTTGGAAACTATATGACCTAAGACAATTCCCTCTTGAACCATGAAATGGCTCTTTTCCCAACTAAGAACAAGATTTGTCTCTTTGCAACGTTTTAACACCAACTCAAGTTTTTCAAGACATCATCAAAGATGTAAAATACAGAAAATCATCCATGAAGACTTCAAGGAATTGACCCACCATGTTAGAAAATATCGATAACATGCACCTTTGAAACGTTGCCGGTGCATTGCACAACCCGAAGGGCATGCGACGAAAGGCAAACGTGCCAAAAGGACATGTGAACGTGGTCTTTTCCTAGTCTTCGGGGTAACTGGTACTTGGTTATATCCGAAATAGCCATCCAAAAAATAATAGAAAGCTTGCCCTGAAGTTTTTCTAGGATTGGTCAATAAATGGGAGCGGGAAATGATCTTTCCTAGTGGCTAGGTTGAGCTTCCTATAGTCAATGCAAACTCTCCATCTTGTGGGAGTAGGGTAGAAATTCGATCACCTTTTTCATTTTCAACAACGGTGAGACCACTCTTCTTAGGTACAACATGGGTTGGACTCACCCATTGGCTGTCGGATATAGGGTAAATGATACCGCATCAAGCCATTTGATCACCTCTTCTTCACTCACCTCCTTCATATTCGGGTTTAACCTTCTTTGAGCTTCATGCACGGTTTAGCATTCTCCTCACAAAGTATGCGATGCATGCACAAAGAAGGGCTATCCTCGCAAATCGACAACCGACCAACCGATTGCTTCCTTATGTGCTATCAAGATGCCACTAATCTCTCATCTGTCTCACTATCTAGTTGGCGGCAATGATCACGGTAAGGTTTTGTTGGGTCCTAGGAAACATACTTTAGAGTATCAGGCAAGGCTTTCAACTCTAAGACTGGTAGAGACTCAATTGACCTCGGTTGTGTCGTCTTAGACAAAGGTGGTAAGGTTTTCATACTTGATGTTCCAAGGTCGACGCTCTAGAGTGGGCGACACTAGCTATATAACGCACTAACCTCCTGAATCTCAGACACGACACTCAAGCTAGATATCTCCTCAACAAATGGATTCATAAGAGTGTAAATTGCATCATCACATAATCTGTGGGCGTGAGCCTCCACTAGACTGTCAATAACATCAACCATGAAACACTCGTTATCGTCCTCACGCATTGGTCCTAACCCAGCATTAAACACATTAGTCTCAATTTCCTATTCCCAAACGACACTTTCATCTTTCCAGATCTACAGTTAATGCAAGCATTTGCCGTGCTAGAAAAGGTCTCCCTAAATAATTGGTGGCATACTTCCACGTCGTATACTCCATGTCTAAGACAAGAAAATCCACCAGAAAATATAGTTCTCAACCTTAACTAACACGTCCTCAATTAGGCCCCTAGGCATTTTGACCGATCTGTCAGCTAACTGTAGTATGACTTCATCGACTTGAGCTCACCTAAGTTAAACTGTTCATACACGGAAGTGGGTAATAAGTTCACGCTCGCCCTAAGTCTAAGAGTGCTCTATCAATCGTGACATTACCTATACACAAGAATAATAGGACTCCAGGATTCTTTAACTCGGGGGAATGCGGTTTGAGACAACCGCACTTACATTTTTCCGGTAAATGTACAGTCTCAGATGTGTGAGATTTCATTTTCCTCTTTGCGTGCACAAGTCTTTGAGGAATTTGGCATAAGCAGTACTTGCTTAATGGATCTAAGAGTGGAATGTAATCTGCACCTGCTTAAACAACTCAACCATTTCATCCATCCTAGCGCTTTTCTAGTAGTGGGAACATTTGGGGATGGTTCATTCTCCCTAACTTTTTCCTTACCCGGTCTCTGAACACTTAACTCAACAAGAGGCTCACTCTCACTCTCTTTGGCTTGGTCTCTACCTAGACTTTCCTCTTCTCTACCCTAGACTTTTACTTCCCTCTGGCCTAATTAGCTCTCAGCCGCTCCGAAGAGTCATCACGGCCTTAGCTGTGTTCGGAAAACCCTCTCTGCTGAGAAGAACCACTAGGGTTACCAATGACTTGACTAGGCAATTGGCCTTGTTCCCTCCTATTGACTGCTTCGGCTATTGACCAATCTGGGTCTCTAGCTTACTAATGGATTGGAATGGGAATGTAGAAGTTGGGTATTCGCTCTAAATCCTGGAACCTAGCATTCATGTCGGCTTTTTGTTCCTACATGGTTTGGAGCATTTGAGCCATCATTGATTTCGTGAACTAGACACTGGAGTAGGCTGCTGAATGGGAGGTGGGAACCTAGGTTGGATGGGTGGTTAGATTGAAGGTTGCTCCCTATAATTGCCTTGCTGATTAGAAGGATTGTTCCTGTATGACATACTATTAGGGACATTCTGAGGTGGTTGTGGCTTCCATGAAAAATTAGGGTAGTTACGCCACCCAGGATGTAGTGTTCGAGTACGGATCGCTCCGTCTCTAGAAGCCTTGTGCAACTTGCACTTGCTCCTCAAAGAGTCAGGGGCAGGTTCCTCAACCGATGGTCAAGAGTGGAGGGCATGGCAAAAACATTCTGGTTCGCCTTCTGAGATGATTGTGTAGAGGGTTGCCCTTGTATAGATACAAACTGGTCAAATCGGTGGGCCAACACCTCTAACTTGGAACTAATGTCATCTAACCGTGACATTCTGGCTTCGCCTTGGATGGCTGTTGAGATAGGCATTAGACGCAGAAATGTGGGTCATTGATTTTCACTTAAGGTCTCGAAGAGTTGCCATAACTCATTCTCGTCCTTGTGCATAAATGTTCCTCCACAAGAGGCGTCTACCATATTCCTATGCCTCTCGGTCAGTCCGTCATAGAAACTACAACTAATTGCCACCTAGGGACTGCATGATGGGTACACTTCCTAAGCATTCCTTCAAACATTCACCACTCTCATAAAATTCCTCGCCATCAGTTGAGCGAAACTAGTAATGGCTCGTCGTATGCTGTTGGTTTTACCAATGGGATAATACTTTTTTAGGAATCCTTCTTGCATTTGAGTCCAAGAGATAATGGACCCTGCTGCCAAAGAATTGAGCCACTGTTTGGCTCGATCCTTAAGTGAAATGGGAACAAATTAAGCTAAAACAAATCTAAAATCTAACGAAACTATACTCAATGAAATTTCACACAACAAAATGTTTAATCAAAACTAAATTTATCAATGCAACCTAAAAGAATTTAATACTAAGGACAAAATTAAATCCTAGGAATAAAGAAAAATCAAAGGTTAAGAGAATTTCACAATCAGGACGTGCAGGATTTCAATGCTCACGACACGCTGAAGCGTTTTCCCAATTGCAATTTTCTTGCAAAACAAAAACAAACACAAATGAACTATTCCAATGAAATAAAATGAAAATAAAATAAAACAAAGTAAAAATGAAATTAGCAAACAACCTAAAAAGAAAATAATTAACTAACAATGCAAAGAGACAAACTAAATGGAACAAAAATTAAACAATTCCCCAAACAAATAATCACAAGAAAAAAATATACAAACAAATCAACAAAACAACAAAGACTAAAATAAACCTAGAATAAAAACTAATAACTACCCAAACACACAAAGTCAAAAGCATGTTGCTCCCCGGCAACGGCGCCAAAATTTTGTTAGAACCGATCGTCACGGTCTAAAAATAAACCTAAATACCGTAGTAGCGGTAAGCAGATCGAATCCACAGGAGCAGACTAACAACCTAATGGATTTTAAGTAGCGGAAATGAATGGCAATGGATAATGAAACTAAATAGACTAAATGCAAATAATGAAATAGTGAAATTAAACAAATAAAGACTTTATAAAAAATATTGTCGTTACGGTTTTGGTTCGACACGAGAACCGACTCACACAATTCTCCTCCACTTTACGATCCCCTAACCTACAAGGCAAGGTAAATCAGTGAAATGTTTCCGACACTCTAGTATAATCTATCCTGTCTCCCGATCACTCAGTTCGATTGGTTAAAGACTATCATTGAACATCGATAATGCTACAAGGCAATACCACTGGTTGGTACGCGATTAACAAATACAATTAGTCAACGTAATATCCAATCAACCAACTCCAATAACGCAACAATAGTAGAAATTAAATTAAATCGAACGCAACTCAATTACAATCGATGCGAAGTAATGAAAACAATATTCATCATTTAATTATTCCAAAAACGTTTATCATTCAGCAAGTTCTATGAAAACATTAAATCATAATGGACAACAATATTCATCACAAGTTATGCTCAAATCATATTGAAGTATCGAAATCAATCATGACGAAAAAACAATATAATCGAAGCACAATAATATCAAATGTCCTATAATTGGGCTCATCCAACTAGTCGAGAGCTGATGAGGAGTGTCGTGGAGTCAATCCCGATCTCGCCTATGCCGTAACGACAACGGCGAGCTTAACCGCTCATGTGGTGATGATGAGGCCGAAACGTGGAAACGGAGCTGACCGTGGCGGAGAGGAGGTAACGACAGCGATATGATGCGAAGAAGGGGCGAAAACGATCAACGGATAGCCCGGAATACGAACAGCCGCACTTCGCTGGAAAACGTTAATTTTTCGGCGGTCTTCGAAAACGGTGGCAGAAATGGGATCCGAAGGTACCGATGGAAAGCTCTGGTGATGGGGAGTTCAGATCAGGTCCTGGGGAGGTGAGAATCGTCGGAAAGAGCAGGATCTGGCCTGGAAGACTAATCGCGGATTCCGACGGTTTTCGCGGCGGCTGAAGCTAGGGAAGTGCAGATCGACCGTGGGGAAGGGAGATCGCCCTTGGGGAGCTAGAACGTTATGGAAAACGGCCAAACTGGCCTGGAAGACGAAGAGTCGCGGTGGTGGAAGATGAAACGCCGCGGCTGCTTCGTGATTCGCGGTGGTGGTCCAGGACGATGGGATGACGACGATCTGTGCACGAGGAAGCCGAGGAGTCGCTGGAGGTCGCCGAAAATGGAAGACAAGGGTCGCCAGAAAAGATGATGACACCCCCCTGAAAACGCGAACTGCGTTTTTTTTTACAGAACAAATTGTAAAATATCAGTTGGTCCCTACACAATTGAAAAGTGACAAAATCAGCCCCTTAAAACATGACATTTTACCCCCTAAACAGCATAAATGAGACAAAATCACCCAATCCATAAACCACAACCTAATATCAACTCATACTTTCCAAATCATTCCAAACACGTTAAATTCATAAGAAAATATTAGGAAGCGATTTTCGTGAATGAATTCATAAATTCTTAATTATCTCAATATACTTCAATTTAATCACACATGGGGTATTTTTATCACCAAAATAGAGTCACTTTCATGACTCTAACACCAACTTGGCATATGATAAAAAGATTTTTTTTAGGCCACACTTTTGAAAAAAGCAAATTTTCGCTTGCCTCCATCTTGAAATAAGTTGCGTAAGAAGAGATTTGACTTAATAAACCATTTTTTATATCACCGAGATTTCAGGGGAAGTCACGCTGATCATTATAAACAAAGCAAATTGTGTTCATAGGAACATATAGGAAACTGAAAACTAAAATAGTCCTCCATATTCTTGTTATTCCTTTTCTGCCCAAGGCCATGTAATTCCTTTCCTGGAGCTTTCATTATGCTTAGTTAAGCATGGCTTCAGAGTCACATTTGTCACACACAGATCATACTATAACCGGGTCATCAACGCATTACCGGAAAATTCTATAGGGGATGGAATCCGTCTGTGTCGATTCCAGATGGATTGGAACCCGGGGAGGATAGAAATGATATAGGGAAGCTATGTGCAGCAATGCCGAAGGTGATGCCTGGGAAGCTGGAGGAGCTGAGAAGAGATCACAGAGTGGAAGAAGATAAGCTTGTTTGTGTGATTGCTGATGGGACGATTGGATTTGCTCTTGAAGTTGCAGAGAAGATGAAAATAAGAAGGCTGCCTTTGGCCTGCAGCAGTGGCTACTCTGGCTTTCTTTTACAATATTCCAAAGATGATTGATGATGGAATCATTGACAGTAATGGTAACACGCTCTAACTCGTTTTTACCCTATTCCATCTTCCTCTGTAAACTTTTTGCAAGTTAAAAGTCACGAATCACCGTCTGTTGTGTACAATTTGTTTCCAGGGACTCCGTTCAAGAACAAATGATTCAGTTTGCACCCAACATGCCTGAAATCAACAGTACAAACTTATTGGGCAAACATTGGTGGCGGCGTAGCCCAAAAGATACTCTTTGACTATTTCTCGAAGACCACAGAAGCTGTGAAAGTTGCAGATACCCTTATTGGCAACTCAACCTATGGCTTTGAACCTGGAGCATTCAACTTGGTAAAATATGCTTCCAATAGGACCTCTTTGGCGAGCAACCGACAAGGAAATTCAACAGGATACTTCGGCAAGAAGACTCAGCATGCTTGGAATGGCTTGATCAACAACAGCCTAACTCAGTCATTTATGTTGCATTTGGCAGCTTCACAGTTATAGACAAGATCCAATTCCAAGCTGGCACAGGACTTGAACTCTCCAACAAGCCATTCCTGTGGGTTGTTAGGCCAGACATTACTGATGGTGCCAATGAAGCCTTCCCAGATGGGTTTGAAGAAAGGGTAGCCAACCGTGGGAAAATGGTGGTTGGCGCCGCAACAGAAGGTTTTAAGTCCCCTTCCATTGCCTGCTTCGTTAGCCATTGCGGTTGGAATTCAACCATGGAAGGTTTAAGCAATGGGCTTCCTTTCTTATGTTGGCCATACTTTGCTGACCAGTTCATCGATGAGAGCTACATTTGTGATCTTTGAAGGTAGGATTGCGGTTTAAAAGAGACGAAAGTGGAATCATTACAAGAAGAAATTAAAAGTAAGATAGATCAAGTGGTTGGTGATGAAAAATTTAAAGAAAGAGCTTTAGCACTCAAGAAACTGCCATAGAAACTGTTAAAGAAGGTGGTCAGTCGAACAGTGTTTGAACAAATTCATTGAATGGATCAAGGCATAGGAACTGGCCACAAGTGATGATGGATCATTGTTAGGAAAATAAACATGTAATAACACTAGGAAATCTCTGCCATCACAACAGGGTTTTAATTCCATCGTGTATTTCTTTTTATCATTTATTCGAAGAATCAAAGTCATTGTTTTTAATTTGTAATAGTCTTTTGCATTGCGAGGAATAAGCTCATCAATTCCCTTTTACTTGCTTTGGATCAATCGATCTTAATGGTTTGTGAAACTTTTTCTACTGTTACTCTTGAGATGCCCACCACTACTGCTTCTACTTATTATTCAGACTTTAGAAAGAAGAAAAAGAGGGGTTACAAAACCCTAATAGCTCTCTCCCATCTCTTTCTCCTGAAAACCAACACAGTACGGTGCTCTCTCTCTCTCTCTGTCTGTGAAATGAGTAGAATAAGGACGAGGAAGTCTTTGAAGAAGCATCAATTAATAGTTAAACAGAAGAACCCAGCTTCCAATGCCTGTATGATTAATAACCCCACTTCCTTTCAGAAACAACTTGTGCTACGTGTAGTGCTACAGTTAGGCTTTCTTGTGTTATTTATACATATATTTTTCATTAATACCATAACTTTTTTATGCTCTGCAGAGAAAAAGTAAGAAGGTCTTTCAAGACTAAGCATTCAAAAGAAAATAATTTTTTTTCGCAGACCATGTGCAAGTTAAAAGTCACTGAATCACCGTCTTTTTTGTGTACAATTTGTTTCCAGGGACTCCGTTCAAGAAACGAATGATTCAGTTTGCACCCAACATGCCTGAAATCAACAGTACAAACTTTATTTGGGCAAACATTGGTGGCGGCGTAGCCCAAAAGATACTCTTTGACTATTTATGGAAGACCACAGAAGCTGTGAAAGTTGCAGATACCCTTATTGGCAACTCAACCTGTGGCTTTGAACCTGGAGCATTCAACTTGGTTCCAAATATGCTTCCAATAGGACCTCTTTTGGCGAGCAACCGACAAGGAAATTCAACAGGATACTTCTGGTAAGAAGACTCAGCATGCTTGGAATGGCTTGATCAACAACAGCCTAACTCAGTCATTTATGTTGCATTTGGCAGCTTCACAGTTATAGACAAGATCCAATTCCAAGAGTTGGTACTAGGACTTGAACTCTCCAACAAGCCATTCCTGTGGGTTGTTAGGCCAGACATTACTGATGGTGCCAATGAAGCCTTCCCAGATGGGTTTGAAGAAAGGGTAGCCAACCGTGGGAAAATGGTGGGTTGGGCGCCGCAACAGAAGGTTTTGAGTCACCCTTCCATTGCCTGCTTCTTTAGCCATTGCGGTTGGAATTCAACCATGGAAGGTTTAAACAATGGGCTTCCTTTCTTATGTTGGCCATACTTTTGCTGACCAGTTCATCGACGAGAGCTACATTTGTGATCTTTGGTAGGTGGGATTGCGGTTTAAAAGAGACGAAAGTGGAATCATTACAAGAGAAGAAGTTAAAAGCAAGATAGATCAAGTGGTTGGTGATGAAAAATTTAAAGAAAGAGCTTTAGCACTCAAGAAAACTGCCATAGAACCTATTTTCATGCTCACCCCTAATAATATTCATATTCTCTAACAATTGCTTGCAAGAAAGAAAAATGAACAGTTCATTCCCCAACAGTTCAGCTTGCTTTCGCAAAAATTTAAATTTGAATGAATAAACCTTATCTATCTTTGACCTCATTTTTCACCTCCCTCCTTCAGTGTTAATAAAATATAAAATCACAGCTTTGNTACGCACTCCAAAAACTGGGGGGCTATTGTTGTGCGGTTAATCCGGAGAGGATAATTCCTTATTAGGAGAGAAAATATTTAGATTGGCTCAGTTTGGAAGGAAGATATTCAGGTTGACTGAGACTCCAACTAAGGTAGTGGACATAGGCTCAAGTTCTAACTTGCCGAACCACTTTAAAAATTGTCTTGTGTTCTTATTTATGATTCTTTCTTTTTTGTTCATTACTGATTTTCATTAAATCACACGCACATCAATTCTGGTTCCGACAAGGTCAATCGGCATTCTCTGGTTGGTGCAGATTTCTATATCAACAACGATATAAAGGAAGAGAAGGAAGAAGTTATGGTAAGGGTATTATGATCCAAAAATCTTATAATTTGTTATCAAAAGGAGAAAGCACTATGTAAATGCAATAAATGCACTACATTGTTTATCTGTCAAACCAACAAAATTATGTTATACAATTATTTTAAAATTTACAAATATTATTGTTTGTTAGAATTAAAAAGAGAAATAATATACTAATGACATATATTCATAAACCTGATACATATACGATGTGATACATTTAATACATAATATATTTTCTTGTTATCAATATATCATATAGATAGTTAAAATTAACAAAGACAAAATAATCCATATATGATATGATATTCATCCACTTGATCTATGGATAATATGATACATCTAATGTATGATGGATTTTTTTTTTAATAAATAATATTAATTGTTAGAGTTGAAAAGACATGTAAACTAATACATACATAAATGATATATATTCGGTTGATGCGATTTTTTCGCACCAATGAGAAGTACATAAATCTAATGAGAATTTACGCAAGGGTTTGTAATAAATTGATAATTTAGTGTTGGATTAATGCTAAAGTGATAAATAAATACAAAGAACTGAAGATTTTTAAAGTGGTTCAGATACAAGGTGCAAATCCTAAATCCATTGTTATTTTATTGTTTTTTTTTTTTTTTTAAATACAAGCAATCTCAATCCTCAACACAAATGAGACAGTTTCTATAGCCAGAAAATAGACTATTCAAAAGATCATTTCTTTAGGATGAGAGACCCCCTTATATACTGCTGCTTTAATGGACTTACTGGTGAAGTAACCCTTATAGAAAGGGACACGCGGCCTAGGGTAGTCTTGCACATGAAATAACTCTCCTATGAGGTGACACGTAGCCTTACTATCAGTACAAATTGATTCTTACTAATGAAATAATAATTGATAAACTTACAAGTGAAATAGCTCTCTAACATGGTGAAATGTGGCTGGGTGACAATGCATTCCTGAGACACATGACGTGAAGCCACGATGGTGGATTTACCGCACACAATATATTCATTGATTTGATGCCTAACATCTTGAAGTATTTATATAAGATCGACTTTTCTCCAACGAAAAATGATGGGGATATTTGGAGGAACATTGAACTTGTACCTAAGTTTTGTAATTAATGTCTCATATTCATGTGGCTGTGGAAAGATCAGTGTGAGCCCACCAAGATGCAGAAATGTCACCTTGACTAGTCGTGTATATGCTGATAACTGAGGTACATTGCTTTGAATTGAATGATGGAATGGGGGAATTGAGCAAGCATAGTCAACCATACATCATTGTTTTAAACCCCGGATCAGGGCATGGGTCAACCGGTCCAATCGGTTGGACCGATCACATCAACAATAATTTTATTTTAAAAAAATTACATATTAATCCTTTAAATTTTAATATATTACAAAAATTCTCTTAAAAAGTTTAAATTATTCCTACAATTTTTTTGAATTTTTTTAATTTAAAAATACCCCAAAAAAATTACTAATTAATCCCTAAAATTTTGATATATCTCCCAAACACCCCTATAAAATTACAAATTAACCCTTATAATTTGGATGTCCAACTTTGGTGCCAGTATCCATTTTATTTGCTAGGTTTCATAGGAAAAGCTTTGACAGCGTCAAAGCTACTAAACAGACCACAGGAGTACAAAATGCTACAAAAGCAGGTAAACGTTGGCTTGACAATTGCAGCTGATATAAGCCACCTCTAAGTACTCCATTGAGTAATAGATTCCCCATATCCTTGTCCTTTATCAAATAAGTGTCATCAATAAATTCTATGAGAACAAAATTATCTTCAAGCAATTTAGATACATAAATCAATTTTTTGGTAATTTCAGGCACATGAAGTACTTGTCGTAACAGCAAAAATTTTGAAGAAGCAGTTGTACGCAATTTAATAGAACCAATATGCACTATAGGTAAGGTGTTACCATTTCCAACAGTCAATGTATCTAGACCTTGAAGGCTGAATTGATGTTAAGTCGCTGAAGATTNTTTGGCAGTTTCTCACGAACCGTTCCCATATAAAAGGAAGGTTTTTTCTTTTAGAAAAGGTAACTCACTAAAAACTCACCAAAACGCAAAAGAAAAATACGCTTTCTCTCTCTAGAATTTGGAAAACAGAAATACACTTCGTGGTTTTCTTCCAGATTAATTTTGTTGCTTCAGAGATAAGGAAAAGAGGTATTTATGCTGTGTTAATTCATTGTAGTTCATTTATATACAAATGTGATTGCAATGGTGACTATGACCTTGGGATTATGTTAGGATATATGTTATTCTATGTTATTTCAAAGATTGGTATCAGAGCATTTGGTTTATATATTGTTTCAAATTCGTACTTTCATGTTCAAGCATGTTGATGGTTGATAAATGCAGTTCTGATTTTTTCAAATTTTGTACATAAAAAGTTGCTTTTTTGGTAATGATAATTAGACTAAGAGATTCCTTATGAAATTATGAAGAAAATGGTTTTTGAATCATAAAAAATAGAGTTAAAATGACTTAGATATGCCTTTTTGAAGTTTCAAGTTTCGTATGGGTTAATTTCAGAGTCGGGTACCCAGTTGCAGACCCGGACAGAGGTTGAAGACAACAAGAACCGACATGTTGTTTTTGAACCAACCTTATGAATGGCATGTCGTTTTTCCCGTTTTACTTTTTTTTTTTTTTAAAAAAAAAATTCAAACCAACGTCGTTGGTGCAACTTGAACCCAAGTCTCCTTGGTTGAAGCCCAATACCCTAACCACTGGGCTAATTTTGTTTTTGTGTTAACTATATTCACAAACCTAATATATTCCTATCTGGCCCAACCCATAACCAAAATAAAAAATTGGGTCAAGTTGACCCGTTGACCCGACCCATATGACCAAACGGGTTAGTCAAACCCGACCCATAAGATCAAACGGGTCAGTCAAACCCAGTCAACGCCTAACCCGTAAGAGCAAACAGGTCAGTCAACACCCGACCTGTAAAGTCAAACGAGTCAAACTCGGGTTGGTATTGAACCGATTGAGTGTGGAAACGGGTCGACCCGACCCGAATTTGTATGGGCGCATGTGATACTCTGGCAGCAAGTGGGGGCGCGTGAAAGCTTCTGTCGGCGCGTGAGGGTGCGTGAAGTATTCTAATATTATTTTTTCTTTTGCTGTAAAGAATAAAATTGCATACTTGGTATATTGTTATGAGTCTAATTTTGTTATTGAACCATAAACACGTATATATATTATTTATCAAATATAGTCAACTTTTATTTGATAAATAAATAGTTTTTTTTGTATTTGTTACAGAAAAATGTTACGTTATAGACGTATAATGGTTGTTAGAACACCCGCTCAAAGGGAAAGGGTTATGAACATGATTAGAACTCTACAAACTCACACCTTGATTTTAAGAGACACAGAGGATGAGTTGGTGCAACTCATAAATCATTTCATTCATGTGAATGAAAAGATTCAGGAAATTGTCTGGATAGGGGGATTAAAGGAATATGAGTCGAAATATCAAGTTCTAAGAGAGACTCTTGGTTACGCTAATCTCGTTGGTCTCCTTGATATGGTTTGGACCAAGCTGAAAATTCATAACTTTAAAGATGACAATGAAAATTATAGACGTTTAGTCAACAACTATATCAAGGAGTACATAGATTGGAGTGTGAAAAAGACAGCTGGTGCATCAATAGGAGTCTCCACTCGTAAAGGACATCACAAGAAACTGGGAGTTCCCCTACCTAGGGTTAACTACAAGTTAGATAAAGACCTTAGGATAAGGATTATCAGATCCTTTCCAGTTTTAGGAATGTGGCTGTACACTTAATTTTTTTTAAATTGTTTGTTTTTAATTTCATTACATGTTGAATTCTATTTACATAATGGAATTAATTTTATTTATTAAAATTTAAAATTTAAAATTTTATGTGAATTGATGTTGATTTATATTTATATAATTGTGTCTAAATATATTTTTAGAATTGCAATTAATTATATCTATGATAATTGGAAATTGGAATTTTGGATGATGATTGTTGAATTGTTAACTTTTGATTCCAAATCTAATATATAATTATTATTGGTATAATTAATTAAATGAATATGTATGTTCNTCCTTATCTTTAAAATATAAATTAGAGAGTGAGTTTGACTCTCTATATTTAGAGAGTCAAATTTTACTTTTTATCCTAATTTTAATTAATAAACTACAAATTTCTATAAATTTTATTCATTAATTCTTTCTCTCGTTAAGTTTCTTTCTTAAAAATAAAGAGTATTTTTATTCAATTTAAAGAGTCTATTATATTTAAATAAAAATTATATTTTTTATATTTAAAAATTAATAAAAATATTTTTTATTTATATGAAATATATTTTCAAAATAAAAATCAGATATGCTTTTATTAAACCTAAATGGAATGCTGAGTAAGCATAGTCAACAAGTCAAAATGCTAAAACTTGGCTTTCAACAGTAAGCTCGAAAATCATGTTGCTAAGTCTTCTACAAGTTAAGATCGACTTTTCTTTAACGAAAAATGATGGGGATATTTGGAGGAACATTGAACTTGTAGCTAAGTTTTGTAATTAATGTCTCGTATTCATGTGGCTGTGGAAAGATCTCTATCAGCCCACCAAGCTGTAGAAATGTCGCCTTGACTAGTTGTGTATATGCTGATTACTGAGGTACACTGGTTGAATTTTAAAAGCAGTGTACCTGCCTTTTATCGGCAAAAGGCAGCTGCATTGCTTTGAAATTTGAATTGAATTGAATTGAATGATGGAATTGGGAATTGAGCAAGCATTGTCAACCATACATCATTGTTTTAAAACGAGGCACGAGTCCATCAATCTAATTAGTTGGGTCGATGATATTAATAATAATTTTATTTTTTAAAAATTACATATTAATCACTTAAATTTTAATATATTAAAAAATTCTCTTAAAAAGTTCAAATTAAACTCTAAAATTTTTATTTATTTAAAAAAATGCTTCAAAAAAATTATTAATTAATCCCTAAAATTTTGACATGTCTCTCCAACACCCCTATAAAATTGCAATTAACTCTTATAATTTTAAAATATTATGAAAACCCCCCTAAGACTTGAACCGGACCAGAGAAGCTGTCGAGTCCCGGCTGGTCTGGTCTGGTTTTTAAAACAAAGCCATACATTACCCATTTCCACATATTAATTGAAAACTTATCTTAATAACAATATCAACTGATTTGATTTTTCACATGAGGGCAATTTTACATACTTGTTTTAAAGCTTGAGCAACATTTGATTTTTCCTAAGTAAATTAGTACAATAGTTTTTTTTTTCTTCTTCTATTTAGGCTAACTTGTGTGCACATCAACTAATTTCTCGAGACGTAAAACTATTAACGAGATAAATAAAGCTCTAGTGACCACACCTATTTGCAAACATGGGGACTCAAACTCGAAAGACTATGTTAGATCCTCATTTTGCTTTTTGACCATCAAGAAGACTCAANATTACTCTATTCTGTTTCTTGAAAACTTCATTTAATGATTGCTATCTTAGAGTGTTACCAAAGGATTAAGATAAATTCAATCTGCTGGGACATTTCTAGAAAAGCAAGTTAAATTAAAGTTGCAAGAATCGAGAAAAGAGGAATATTACGATTTTTAATTATCACATTATAATCACGTGTATTCGTTGGTCGACCAATTATATTTTACTTTTATATAAAGATAGAACATAATTATGAATACAACGGATATTTTTTTGTAAATGAGATTGTTAGAAAAATGTGATAAGTAATCTATAGTATTGCATACAACATACAACCTGAGTTTCATAATTCGAGAAGTTATATACTCCTAACAGATATATGACTAATGTGCTCTCGAAGTATACATGGTCACACGGTATATTTACTAAAGTATAAACCTTAAAGAAGCACAGAGAGAGAAAGTCTCATCATGTGTGAGTGAGAGACATTGGATAAATACACCCATGATGAAGGGGTGTGAGAAGTGGAAACTGCTAAAGGCAGTTTCTCACGAACCGTTCCCATATAAAAGGAAGGTTTTTTCTTTTAGAAAATGTTACTCACTAAAAAACTCACCAAAACGTAAAAGAAAAATACGCTCTCTCTCTCTAGAATTTGGAAAATAGAAATACACTTCGTGGTTTTCTTCCAGATTAATTTTGTTGCTTCAGAGATAAGAAAAAGAGGTATTTATGCTGTGTTAATTCATTGTAGTTCATTTATATACAAATGTGATTGCAATGGTGACTATAATCTTGGGATTATGTTAGGATATATGTTATTCTATGTTATTTCCAACAGTTATGAACAAAGAAATTAAATTAAGTTAAGTTAGTAGAGAGAGAGAAAGAGAGGGAGCGATAGAGTTTGATTTGTGTAATAGGAAAATTAAGAAAATTGGAATGAATCCATTTCTTTGAATGAAATAATTATAGTGGAAACCATTGAAATGATCTCATCACTTTATTCAAACAATTTGGTAATGGAAAACACGGAATGAATTTGTTTTGACTCAATTTGTCCCCCACCTTTTATATAATTAAAGTCTGAGTTTTGAATCCACGTCCAGAAACTGGGGGAGATAATTGAGACTACAATATAAAAGTGGATGCAACTAGAAATGTAGCCAATGGCAACTCACATGAGCAAGTCATGATCAACCAAACAAAGTCCATATTTAAAATATGAACTATTCGTATTCCTTTTTTTTTTTTTTTTNATTCCATCTTTGTCCCTTAGTCAATTACCAAAATGCCTTCACTTTTATTGAATTCTCTATGATTTTCTATCTCTTTTCACTCCCCACAAAATTAACTAGTTTTGAGTGAAAAGACTATTTTACCCTTAATGCAAATTTAAGGCATTTTCTTCATATTCTCTTAAAATAATTCTAACAAAATTTTACTAAGGGCTATACAACATAATTTAAATCATGTACCTCAATGTTGGGTGTTACAATCCAATTCAATGAAAAACCATAAATCAAAGAAAATTTAATAAAAATGAATTTACATGGTTTAGTTAATTAAACAATCCTAACTATCAATAATACGTGACATTTAGATGAAAGAATATATCTAATTAAATAAGAAGCAAGAACAATGATCTTTTACTTATGATGCACATATAAATGAATCATACCATATTATTAAAAAATTAATCATTAAACATAGGTTTCATCAACTCTCATTCTAAGAGATTCAAAAGACACTGTAAAAAATTATTAAAAAAAAAAAAAAACCGAAGTGGTGCTGATAAGCCTCTATCACCAAGTCTTCAATCCTCCAAGATGCAACTCCTCTCCCTAAATTGTGTTGAAAATCTTTTCCTTTATAAAACTTGGCTTCTAAGTAAATTTGGCTTAGTAAACTATCTCTAGATGGTTGAGTGATTCGATAGAAACTTTTGGGTGTATTACTCAAGAGGTTTTGAGTTCGAGTTTCTCATCGGTTACTAATAGGGGTAGCTACCAAAATTGTGACCTGATCGGTAGTTCCAGAGTCCTAGAAGATTAATTGAGATGCTTGTAAGCCGACTTGAATTATCCAGGTAAAAAAATAAATAAATAAATAAATAATCGCTTAGGAAGCAATTCCATATTCCATCCTAATAACAACTTGGGCCATACTACGGGTGGAAAAATTCAATTTTTCGATTTAGTTTTCGGCTTGATTTTTGGTTTTTTTTTTTTTTTTTTTTCCCCAGCTCTAGCCCACACCATTAATTAACCTTAGTTTCACGCTATGGTCGCTTACAAAGCTATGTAAAATTACATCTTACCCCTTTATTTTATTCCTCTCTCCTTCTGCTCTTTGGCCTTTAATCTCCTTGGATATGAAAGACTTGAATTAAAAGACTCTTCTCCATCCTTCCAAATTTATTCACTAAAAACAAAAATAAACATATAATTAAATTAAATTAGATAACTAACAAAATATATTTAAGGATAATAAATATAGTCTAAAACAGGCCCAACAACATCAAAATTGATCATCCATTTGGGCGATAGATGATCAATTCTGATGCTGTTGGGCCTGCTTATTTTCATCTCCTTCTAGATTCAATTATAAACAGGGTATCTCTCTTTTTCGATGGTGGTATAGTGTTGAAACTGAGATAGATAATAGTGTTGTTAATGACTTTAACACTTGGTATTAGATATGTCATGTCAAGTAGCGGTTCTCCACAATCCAGTTTCAATTCATGCCTAAGATTAATAAAATTACCATTGACCTCTTCATAATAAAATTTAAGAACTTATGAGAATATTTATGATAGTACACAATAATTATAAAAATTAAATTAAAGTACATAATGATTTGGTGTTTATTGACTATATATCCTGTATAAACGCAAGAGGTTTGATGATCAGTGTTGATACAGAAATCTGCATCAACGAGAGGATTCTGATCAACCTTGACAGGACCAGAATGGATGTGTGCGTGATTACGGGTAACCAGCATTAGACAAATATATAAGTGCAATAAAATAAATGGCAATGAGAATTTTTAAGTGGTTCAGCGAGGTAAACTCTTGAGCCTACGTCCACTATTTTTTGTATTTGCTGTGAGAGCTTACAATGTGAATTCTCTGTCAAAGTCGTAATCCATTTTTTATCATTTGTGGGCGTTTATATACAAGGTTTGTGCAAAGGAAAGAGCGAAAATAAAGGGATTACAATTGATCTAAACTGCAATTCTGATATTCTCGTAATTGAGCGCTATGATCGCATAGAGATTGATGTTGATTTGGTCATTCTCAAAATATATGGGATCTGAAGATATCCAAGAATTGATTGAAGGATCATTCGGGTTGTTCACGACTAGCTTATGTTAGGTCGAGTTATGTGTTGACGAGTTTGTGCTTGGTCGAACAACCAGTGGAGTCGAACTGGTCTTGGGTCCAGCTATAGCCTCGCGGTAGCCTGAGCTTAGTGGAAAATCACACATAACATCTACCCTCTTGTGTTTGACGCTCGTTTCAAGCTTCGAAGACTATTACTTGATTTGATGCCAAGCTCAGCATCACCAACAGGTCTCCGAATGCAAGTTCGGTCGAGCTCTAGGGTCGACCTCATGTCTGGTCAACGTGCTTCACACTTGTTCACTTCCCGCGATACCTGCCAAACTCAGAACATGAAAAGTTAGGGCAAAAATGTAATTTTGAAGTGGTCATGTTGCATTAAATGTGACAGCTTTTGTCAGTCACATTTCGTCACGCGTGGGCGACTACAGCTGTTCGCGTGCGAAGTTGAGGAGATGATTGTTAGTGAAACAGTCCAATGGTTCCTCGCCCTTCGCAGATGGATGACGCGTGGCCATGTCTAGGGCCGAGATTGCTTGACAAATGAAGCATTGAGATTCACTGCAGATTGACAGCTATGATTAAACCCTGCCTTTTCATCTTCCATGCAAACCACTATAAAAGGTGGCGAGGTCGTCAGAATGCTCATTCAGTCCATGAAAGTTCTCTGCATCTTTATCCACTTTGTTGTTGTTCGTCATCGTCACGGTGCTCTTTTCGACGAGTTTCTACACTTCTTTCATTCCGGTAAGGTTCTCTTCCCTTCATTTACTCGTTTTTCCCCTTTTTGCGTCAAGGGGTGGCTACTATCGTGGCCACACTAGATATTCTAGGGCTTTAGTAAGGTTGTTGAATACAGCTCTGGCAGTCCTAAGTTTAAGGAGGGTTTAACATTGTTGCCGCTGGAACTTGGGGTAGGTCGCATGCATTCGTTGTGTGACGCGAGCTATCTTGGGTGCCTGAACTGAAAGCAAGTTTGAAATGGTTGAGCTCTAACACATGTTCGCTTCCATTTTAGGTACCTAGAAACGAGCTATAACCATGTCTTCCTCCACCAATCACACAATTTACCGCATGTTCAACTCGCCCACGTGCTCGGCAGTCCTTGGGGATTTAACTCCTGAGGTTTCAAAGGAAATCGTCACATGAAGCTCGAACCCTGATGTGACGGGCTCTTCCGACTGTGCCTCGATACAGTTAGCTTTACCCGCTCGGTCTCCAGTCCATAGGCTGCGAAGAGAGCCACAATCCTCGATTACCGTCAGAGATCTAGAACGCATAAGGGTGGTCTATGCGCTGCAGCTTAATTTGATGGCCCCTAGGGACATTTCTCGAAAGAATCCCCCACTTGGATGGGTGGTCACCTTTGAGACCCTCCTGAGATGTGGGGTATCTATTCCCCTTCATCGTTTTATTGACGACGTGCCAAGGCGGTTCGACATCATCCCCTTTCAGCTTTTTGCAAATTCCTATGTCATTATTATTGCTTTGTACATAGCGTACATGATCGCTGAGTTGGGCAAGCTATCCGTCGAGGAGCTCATCCATCTGTATAGGCTCAAAAAAGGGCAAGACTAGATGTACTACCTTTCCAAAGCGAGGAAGGTACGTTTCAATGGGCTGGTTGATGTCCCAAAGAAGGTCACACACTAGGACTTACAATTTTTCATGTATGAAGCCCAGGAGACTAGCGCCTTCGCCTTGAAAGCGAGTAAGATTTTGGCTTACTGTACGTGTGAGGATCACTTTCAAGCTTTGTATTTTAGCTAACCAAATTGCCTTGTTACGTAGTTAACATCGAGCATAATTATCTCCCCATCGCGAGCTTGTAGAGGCTTCAGCGTTTCAGCGACCATTCCGACGGACATCATAACATTAACAAAATCATTACAATCCCCCACCTGCTAGCATACGGCTTCTGTCGGGATGAGTCACTTACTATTTGTTACATTCTTGCAGAGATATGGGCCGAGAAACCCAAAGGCCTTAAAAAGATAACGACAGCTTTGACGGCTGCCAAGAAGACATCAGATGCTTTGGCAAATAGATTTGGATTGGAGATATTGATAAACCTGAATACTTCCCCCCATAATTACCAAAAAACGCTGAATCATTAAGCATCATCGACAAAATCTACTTGACAGCCCGACTTTCTCGTTCTCAATTGACCTACACATTCCTTATTTCGACAGGTCAAAAGTTCATCCGCCTCTATTTCTATCCAGCTTCATATCAAGGTTTTGAGCGTTCTAAAGCAATATTCTCTATCAAAGTTGGTTCTTTTACCCTTCTTAGTAACTTTAATTCTTCAACTACTACCACTACCTATGACCAACATACCATTCACAAAGAATTATGCATTAACGTTGAAGAAGATGGGAGGCTAAACATAACGTTCACTCGAAGTCATAACTACCAAGATGCATATGCTTTTATCAACGGAATTGAAATATCATCCATGCCCCCCAATCTTTATTATACCAAAGAAGGAAATGAACCATTAAAATTTCTTGGCCAAGTGAATCCTTACAAAGTTGAAAAGAGCAATGCCCTTGAGACGGTATACAGAATAAATGTCGGTGGAGCTCTTATCTCACCTGCAAGTGATAAGAGCTTGAAAGTATATATTTTTTTAGTGATTTAATTGATTATTTGTGGAAAAATGTGTTTAATTTGTGGAGTTTGAATTAATTCTTTCATAAATACCTTTTATGGGATCACATGTGTATTTTCAAGTTCAAACCGATGTTTGAAGGAATAAGAATGATTTTGATGGAATTCATGACAAGTAGGAACAAACGGTGCAAGAATCGGAGTCGAAACGAGAAAGTTGTGACGCGTCGAAGACACAACGTAAAATCTGGAAATCCTTCAAGATGAGCATGCTTCAATTTTTCTGTCATAACTTGAGCTGTAGTAATTGGAATTTGATGATTCTTGTGGCGTTGGAAATATTATTCAAAGAGCTAAAAATCTTGTTTGGTGACTTTACCAAATTCTGAAGATCACAGACTCATGGGACAGAAAGAACGATCGCTGCATCGACCATTCCTTATCACCGCATCGATGGGTCATGAGCCTGTTTGGGTTATTGCATTCTCCTAGTCCGAATCTGAATGGATTAAGCATTTAATTATTTCCTAAGAAACCTCCAAATCCTAGTGCTATAAATAAGGGTCTTTAAGTAGTTTTTAGGAGATTAGAGAGAGAAGGGGAAAAGACAGCTACTATTTTGGAGATCGTAATTCTTGCAGTTCTCGTTCGCCAATTATAGAAGTTTTTATATTTTTCTTTCTTGAACTCATGTTATTGAATACAATGGTTGTTTTTATTACTGCAATTATGAACTAAATCCCTTTTCTAGGGCTAAAGATGTAGCCCAATTTATGAATATGTGTTGACGTTATTGTTGATGATTTTTAATTGAGCACTAATTCTAAGTTTTATTATTTTGTGTAATGCTTTCAATTCTTATGGATCTGAGAGTTGAATGATATCATGGGTTGGGTTGAGATTGAGAGATGAAACCTAATTAGTCTAAGGTAATAAAACCATAGATTGAGCAAACGCTAGAGATAGGTTACCGCGATTTATGAGGCTCCGGTAAATTCCATAGAACGTAATGATTTCTTAGCTCCTAAATCCAACTTAAAGATATTTTGGGTTGTTGCTTAAGGGTTAATTCGCTAATTGTTTGAGAGAAAGTTAGTGAAATATCAGGGAGTTTGGCCTTTAGAATTAGTTTAATTAGGTTAGCAATAATTGTTAATGCATAGGATTAAATTGGTGTGAAATCTATACCTTAGGTTTAGTCATATTGGTCTATTTACCAAATTATTCATAAAATTCTTCTTTTGTTTAGTTTTTAGTTTGTTATCTTTTTCATTAAATTTATTCTTAAAATTATGTTTCATTAAATAGTAACAAAATAGACTAGTTTGGTACTTGGTAGGTAGTTCCCTTGGGATTTGACACTCGTTTACTCGAGCTTTATTACTTATGCGATTTCGTATACTTGCGAATAGCTTGTCAGCAAGTGGCACCGAGATGTACTGAACCTGGTTTGATTGGTACAATGACTACCTTACAGACGCTAGACCAAAAACTTAGTAATAAAGCTCCCCGGCAACGGAGCCAAAAACTTGACAGGCTATTCGCAAGTGTATGAAATCGTGCAAGTAATAAAGCTCGAGTAAACGAGTATCGAATCCCAAGAGAACTATCTACCAAGTACCAAACTAGTCTATTTTATTGCTATTTGATGAAACAGAATTTTATGAATGACTTTAATGAAAAAGAAAACAAATTAAAATCTAAACGAAATGAGAATTTTAGAATCACTTTGGTATAAAAATCAATATGGCTAAACCCTAGGGCACAGATTTCACACCAATTTAATCATATGTATTGACGATTATTACTAACCTAATTAAGCTTATTCTAAAGGTCAAACTCCCTAATATTCCCCTAATTTTCTCTCAAGCAATTAGTGAATTAACCTTTAAACAACAACCCAAAATATCTCTAAGTTGGATTTAGAAGCTAAGAGATCATTAAGTCTTATAGAATTTACCAGAGCCTCATAGATTGCAGTAAGCTATCTCTAGCGTTCGTTCAATCTATGGTTTTATTACAAATTAGGTTTCATCTCTTGATCTCAACCCAACCGATGATATCATTCAACCCTCGGATCCTTAAGAATTGAAAGCATTACACACAATAATAAAACTTAGAATTAATGCTTAATAAGAAATCAATAAATATAACATCAACACATATTCATAAATTGGGCTACATCTTTAGCCCTAGAAAAGAGATTTAGTTCATAGTTGCAGTAATAAAAACAACCATTATATTCAATAACATGAGTTCAAGAAAGAAAAATAGAAAAACTTCTCTAATTGGCGAACGAGAAATGCAAGAATTCCGATCTCCAAAATAGTAGCCGTCCTTTCTCCTTCTCTAAAAAAACTCCCTTAAAACTTCTCAAAGAACCCTCTTTATAGTCCCAGGGTTTTGATCTAGCTTAGAAAAAGAGTAAATGCCTTAGCCCATTCAGATTCGGATTAGGATAATGCATTAACATAACAAGCCCGTGATCCATCGCTGCAGCGGTAAGAACAATCGCTGTGGTGATAGTTCTTTCTATCCAAGGCATCCGTGATATTCAGAATTCGGTAAAGTCATCAACATGAACTTTGTAGCTCTCTGAATAAGATTTCTAACGCCACCAGAATCGTCAAATTCAGATTTCTACAGCTCAAGTTATGACAGAAACATCGAAGCACGCTCATCTTGAAGGATTTCTAGATTTTATGTTATATCTTCGATGCGTCACAACTTTCTCGTTTCAACTCCGATTCTTGTACTGTTTGTTCCTACACGTCATGAATTCCATCGACATCATTCTTTTCCCTTCAATTATCTGTTTGAACCTGAAAATACTCAAAATACACCCGTGATCCCATAAAAGGTATTTATGAAAGAATTTATTCAAATACCACAATTTAAACACATTTTTCCATAGATAATCAAATTAAATCACTAACAAAATATAAACTTTCAAGCTCTTATCACAACCCCCAACCAACTTTTTGCTAGTCCCTAGCAAACTAAGTGATAAAATAAGTCTCTAAGCTTGAAAATAAAACAACTAATTAAAAACCTATATCTAAACTATCCTAAATCACTTTCGTAGATTGACACGATTGCATTTAGCGTATGCAACAAGCCTTTCAACCCCTAGGCAGCCCTAGTTTGATGAGTTGTAGTCTCGTGAGGGTTTCCAACGATGATACCCACAAGCATGCACACTACACTTATCCTAAACTCCAAAAACAAAGATAAACATAAACATAAAAAGAACAAAAGCCAACAGAAATTCTTGGATCAATTCATGGAAGTGTCTCAAAAATCGCATATACACAAAACAAATAGAATAATTAAAAATCACCTAAACTCACAGACAATGCAAACATCAATTTCATTTTCGTTATTGACCCTAGAACATCCATACAACCACAAACCATTAGTCTACAAACTCTGATAGTTTTATGCATAACATTCATGAACAAGATTTTGATCTTAGTATTTGGGTTATGACTTATATGTGAATCATGGAATCAAACTCCATAGGTTCACTTTTCAAACCACTCTCCACTAATGTAGAATTTCACATTACCTTGGATCAATAGGTCTTTGTAAAGGTTGTAACGTTAGGCTAGGGTATGAGTTCATGAAGGAACGAAAAGGGAAATTAACAAAAATAAAATCAAGAGACTTAGTTTTTATTCAATCTTATTACTAACATACACAACACTTCCTTCTTTCACTAAGTAGTTTCCCAACCTCTATCGAGCTTTTTCTTTTTTGACAATAATATAAACCCATACATAATTCCACTCTTCACAATGCTTTTCAACGCCCACTTTTCTTTTCTTTTTCCTTTTTTTTTTTCCTTTTTTTTTAAGACTTAATAAGAAGAGAGTAGAAAACACACATACAACCCCACTAATCTTACAAGCACTCCACAACCCCCAACCAATTTCTTCGCATAAACCTGGGTTGTGGCAAAACTACACTTCCTCACCATTACTCTTACTAAGCTTGAATAACAATTAAGTCTCTTAAATATAACATGGGTAGGATTGTGTTTTAGGCTCATAATCAGGGTAGGGTCAAAATTAAGTTCAAATAAAGAAAGAAAAAAAAAACAAGGCTAAATTGTGTTTAAAGGCTCAAAGGGTTAACTAGCGATGACAATAAAAAGGGTTGGCTTGAAAAGCTCAGTCGATCCAAAAATAGCCTAAATCATTTCCTAAGTGATGTGAACTCTAGGATTTCGCTTTGAGTGGTTATCAAATGAGTTCTAGAGTTTGTTGAGATCGCAACAATGTTCATGGAAAATTCACACATAATACATCTCTAAGTAGGTAAACTGAACCACTTTCAATCCATAAATCACTAGGGTCTCAAACTAAATGTCATTAACATTCACAAACATCAGTAATTAAAGGTGTCCTCCATTAGTTTTATGTTATTGCAATCACATTCCTATCATAGACATAAAACTTCATCCAAGAGATAAAAAATTAAACTCACAACATAAAACAAAAGAACAAACAAAACTGCTCTCTAAATCCAAAAAAATTTCTGCTCAATTTAAATTTCTTAAATTGCTACCCCCACAAAAAAAAAAAAAAAAAAAAAAAAATTCAACATTGTCCTCAATGTTAAGAGTTGAAACAAGAGAAAGAGAACGTTACCACATCCTCAATGTAATAAGGCTATCCAGTTCGTATACGCCAAATTCGTTCTAAAAAAAAAAAAAACACTAACAGACCTTGTCGGCTATCATTGTTATGCAGAAAAAAATAATGGATATAAAGAGCATTATCAATAACGATGTATAATAAGTTCACAAAGACTTAATGAACAAACAGTACCCAAAAAAAAAAAAAAAAAAAAAACAAGTACATCAAAACAAAACAACAAAACAAACTACACTGACAACATTAAATAAAAACACAACTGAACTTTCAATCCTCCATACTCTTCTCAGAATCATTATCAGGAACATCGCCTTGCTCCTCATCTGCTGGGTATACAAAATCTGTCCATTCATACCCTGGTGCTATTATCCCAGCATGAGCAAGTTGCAATCTTTGCATCTCATGTTGCACCCACATTTGCCCACTCATCCACCTCATCCTGGCTTCTTGACGATTCTGTTGCTTTTTCAATGTCTTCATTTAACTTCGACAATTGATCTCTTTGGGATAACTTCGTCGATGAAGAGGCTTTGGCCGTGGGTACTTCTACTCTGCCCTCACTGGTGAGATTTTGCATAAATTGCATTGTAAGACATACTCCTTGCAGGATGAAAACTTCTTCAGCATTCAAAGGCACTTGAGCTTGCTTACACAATTCAATAAGCATGTGAGGGAAGTAAAAACCAGTCTTGTTACGCTTTGCCGAATGGGTAATCTCTTGAAAAATTATCTCACCCATATTCATCCTCATCTTGTGGTGGATCGCATATATCAAAATTGCCCTATTTTTGCTAACAGTGCTCATGTGCTTTGAGGGCATCAATCTAGAGCACACAAAATACAACCACATGTGTGAAGTTGAGTCCATAAACTTACTTTCAAAATGGATGTGTTTCCCAGCCGCAATAAACCATGTAGCTTTCCCTCCTATCAAAAAATTAATCACTGCGTCATAATCCACCTGTTGCTTGTATGCGGCATAAGCATCCTCATCTATCTCAACTTGCGGCAACCTATAAAATTGATTTATAGCAGCTGCAGTAAATACCACCTCTTTACCTCTTACCCGTCAACGCTATCAAAAGCGTTGGCATAGAACTCTTTTACCACAGAGGCAACAGTAGCAGCCGAGGGGCTCTCTTTCTTCAATAAATCCTCCCGGTTTCTTTGCAAAATTTTCATATCTATCCTGGGCAACCTGATTAACAAACCGGATATCACTAGAGGCCTGCCCTTTTCCTTTTTCTCTCCTACCACTTCCCGGCTTTCTTTTGGGTGCCATTATCACTATTTCTCACTTAACCCAAACAAACAATTAAACTACTCTCAATACCCAACAAAAATCACTACACTCCCACAGAACTACAACTTCTCTTATTCAACAATCAACAATCACGAAAATAACCACAGGCTCCCATGAAAATCAAATCAATCTCTCCCAATCTTCAACAACCAACAACAAGCATCCCACACTCCCATAAAATTCAAATCAATGGGTTCCAATCTTCAACAATCAAAATTACTTTGCAAAATGGGTGAGAAACACTTACTTGATCCGTATTCTGTCCAAATGTGCCTTGAATTGGTATGGATTAGTTGAATTTTTGAAAACCCCCAAATTTTCTCTTTGGAACCCTAACTTTGATTTTTGCAAAAATTCCACTTGCTCCCTTAATCTGCGAATTGTGATGTGAAATTGAGTGTGTTAGTGAGCAATGGAGTACAAATTGAAAATGGTTTGAATGAGTTGTGAAGAAATGAAAAAGAATTTGGTGAAGAGCAACTGTGGAAGAGAAGAGCATGTAATGTAAACTATTTTAAGGAAAGAGGAACAGGCTGATTTAAACGCGATATCGCGTTGCCTGGTATGATCGCTGCGATGATCAGATGTGTCACTGTGGCGATCGTGCTTTTCGTCGTGGCTGTGCGTTGGACTCACGCTTGCTGCAGCGATGATGTGCACTGCTGCGACGAGCGTGATTAATCACTAATCTCGTCTGTTCATGCTCAAAATTCACGCTCACTGCAATGATGGTTTGTACTGCCGTAGCGAGCCTGATGGTGCCTTAACTGATTGTTCCCTGAATGTGTTTTGCCAATAACCTGAAAAAGATAATCGGAACACTGAATTAACGAACTAAAAAAAAAAATTTAATAATGCAACAACATAACACACCAAAAACTACTAAACAGAAAAAAATACAAATAAAAATGAATAAATAAAAACCAAACGGGATTGAAATCTTGGGTTGCCTCCCAAAAAGAGCTTGTTTAAAGTCTTAAGCTCTACTCCTTTCTGTCATCAATTAGGATTTTGAAGAAGAATTGAAACCCTCTCATCTTCATTCCCATTCTCAATATAAGGTTTTAATCTTTGGTCATTGACTTTGAATGTTCCCTTTGTCGGGTGGTGAAGATCTATCGCCCCATGCGGAAACACGCGATGAATAATGAACGGGCCAGACCATCTTGAGCGTAATTTTCCCAAAAAAAGTCATAGTCTTGAGTTGAACAACAACACTTTGTCACCCTCCTTGAATTCCTTGTTCACAATGTGTTTGTCATGCCACTGCTTAGTCTTTTCTTTGTAGATTCAGGCATTCTTGTATGCATTATTGCGAAACTCTTCCATCTCATTGAGTTGCAGTAATTGTTTTTCTCCTGCGGCTTGTAGATCAAAATTCAGAAACTTCACTGCCCAATATGACCTGTGCTCTAACTCTACTGGCAAGTGACAAGCTTTACCGTAGACCATCCTTTAGGGTGACATTCCTATTGGTGTTTTGAATGTCGTCTTATACACCCATAGTATATCATCAAGCTTGGTTGCCCAATCCTTTCGAGAGGTGCTTATTGTCTTTTCCAAGATTCGTTTCAGCTCCCTATTGGATACTTCTACTTGGCCACTAGTTTGAGGGTGATATGGGGTAGCAACTCGATGTCTAACCCCATACTTGCTTAACAATGTCACGAATTGGCGATTGCAAAAGTGAGAACCACTATCACTGATAATGGCTCTTGGCGTGCCAAACCTTGAAAAGATATTCTTCTTCACAAACTTGATAACTACGCGAGCATCGTTTGTTGGCAACGTAGCAGCTTCCACCCACTTTGAAACATAATCTACAGCAACCAAAATAAAACGGTTAGAAAACAAAAAAGGAAAAGGTCCCATAAAATCTATCCCCCAAACATCAAACAATTCTACTTCTAGGATATTATTTAAAGGCATGGCATTTCTCCTAGATATGTTTCCAACCGGTTGACACTCATCACAACTCATAACAAAATGATCAAGCATCTTTAAAAAGAGTTGGCCAGAAAAATCTTGATTGAAGAACTTTAGTGTCAGTCTTTGTCGAACGAAAATGACCACCAACTTCCATTGAATGACAATGATGAAGAATATTCATCATCTCTTCTTCTAGCACACATCTTCTTATCATTTGATCGGCGCAATGCTTGTACAAAAATGGATCCTCCCAAAAGTAGTACTTTAAATCTGCAAAAAATTTCTTTCGTCTTTGGGAGTTCATTCCAAGAGGCAATACTTTCTGCGCTAAATAGTTAGCAATATCTGCAAACCACAACCTTTCTTGAATAGTAAATAATTGCTGATCCAGGAAGTATTCGTTGATTGGCTTTTCTTCCTCTCGATCTTCTTCATTGGACTCTAATCGGGATAAATGGTCAGCCACTTGATTTTTCGTTCCTTTCTTGTCCTTAATCTCCAAGTCAAATTCCTGTAAAAGCAATACCCATCGCAATAATCTTGGCTTGGAATCCCATTTTCCTAGGAGGTACTTCAACGCAGCATGGTCAGTATACACAATAACCTTGGTACCTAGCAAATAAGAATGAAATTTGTCAATAGAGAATACTACTGCTAAAAATTCTTTTTCAGTAGTTGCATAATTTAACTGTGGTCCCGTTAAAGTCTTGCTGGCATAATAAATCACATGCAAAACCTTACCTTTTTGCTGTCCTAAAACAGCCCCTAAAGCATAGTCACTTGCATCACACATGAGTTCAAAAGGTAGTTCCCAATCGGGCGCAACAATAATAGGAGCAGAAATTAATTTTGCTTTTAAACACTTAAATGCATCTAAACACTCGTGATTGAAATTAAAAGGAACATCCTTAGCTAATAAATCACAAAAAAGTTTAGAGATTTTAGAGAAATCCTGTATGAATCTCCTATAAAACCCCACATGCCCAAGGAAACTTCTGACAGTCTTCACTGAATTTGGAGGTTGTAGTTTCTCAATGACTTCAATATTCGCTCAATCCACCTCAATTTCATTTGCAGATATCCGATGACCTAACACAATCTTATCTCGTACCATGAAATGGCATTTTTCCCAATTTAGAACCAAGTTAGTGTCAACACATCTCTGCAAAATATTAGACAAGTTAGTTAAACAATCATCAAAAGAATCTCCAAAAATAGAAAAATCGTCCATGAAAACTTCAATGGACTTCTCAACCATATCAGAGAGTATTGAGATCATGCAAGGTTGAAAAGTTGCAGGAGCGTTGCACAAGCCAAAAGGCATTCTTCGATAGGCAAATGTTCCGTATGGGCACGTGAAAGTCATTTTCTCTTGATCTTCTGGCGCTATAGCAATTTGATTATAGCCTGAATATCCGTCTAGGAAATAATAGAACTCATGGCCAACTAACCTCTCCAACATTTGATCCATGAATGGCAATGGAAAATGGTCCTTACGAGTCGCAGAATTCAGTTTGTGATAGTCGATACATACTCTCCATCCCATGACTGTTCGTGTTGGAATCAGCTCATTGTTATCATTACGGACCACTGTCATTCTTCCCTTCTTTGGCACTACTTGGACTGAACTTACCCATGCACTATCCGAAATTGGATATATAATTCCTACATCTAAAAGCTTCAACACCTCCTTCTTGACCACTTCTTACATTGATGGATTCAATCTTCTCTGTGGTTGGACAGTAAGCTTATAACTTTATGATAATCCGAGGATTATACTATTTTATTTAGGCTTTTAGGCTGGATTTTAGATACTTCTTAGTTCATTTATGCCTGAATTGCTACTTAATTCTTTACATTTTGTGTTTCAGGCCAAAATGGATATTTTGAGCAAATAATGAGTGAATTGGAGTTTCTGGACTCAGAATTAAGTGGATCTCAGAAGTTGGGAGAGTTCTAAAGCAGAGTGAAGCACTACGAAGCTTGTTCCCATGAGAGAGCATCAAAGATCGAAGATTCAAGCAAAGAAGCAAGCGAAGGGCAATTCTGTAATTTCATAATTCTTTATGAAGGTTCGCCGCGGCAAAAGGAGTTACGCACGAGTCAATTTTTACTTCGTCGCCACGGCGAAATCTGCGAATTTCAGTTTCTTTAAAACGCACAGTTTCAATTTTAGGCAAAGTCTAAGGTCTTTGGGGGAAGTATAAAAGAAAAACTTTGCCAATTTGCTAGGAGGTCGTTTTTAGTCTGGAGCAGCTTATTTTCATTTTCCTTAGTTTTAGATTTGATGAATTTTGTGTTGAAACGTGAGAATATTTGGGTTTGAATCTTGTGGATTCTTCAACTAGGGGAAATCTCTTGTCTTTTCTCTCATTTCAATATGTTGAACCTTGTGTTTATTGTTTTTCTTGCTATGTATTTTGATTTAGCTATGAACTAACCCATTTTGGGTTAGGGTTTTGATGTAATTCGGATTTCCATGGATTGAGCAATTGATTTTTGTTATTTTCATATGCTATTGCATGGATTGTGTGGTTATTCTGATTTTATTGCTTTTATTTGATGAACATAATGAGATTGAGAAATGAGTCATGTTAAGCTTCTTGGGTAATCACCATTGTAGTATTGAATGCTAGAGATAGATTTGAGAGTCAATGAAATCAATCTAGGATTCCATGTGCTTAATGAGCTTAGAACTATTAATCTTCAATTTGTTGGGTGCGGAAGTTTAATAGGAAAACATAGCCTGAGAATGTCTGTTTTACAATTTAGAGAATTCGATTTACAATCAATGCATGTGAATATGGAAATAGCATAATCCGTAGGTTTAATCCAGAGAGTCCGAATAAAGTCAAACCCGTTTGTTTAAATTGATATTATCCTTGTTTTTAATTCTTGCTTTCATAATTTAGTTCTTAACATTTAGAATATTTTGTTTTAGTTTTAGTTTAATTCCCTCTCGTTCATCCAAACAAATTCGATTGCTCCAACTTGAAAAACACTTAGGAAAATTAGTGCTTAGCAACCAATCCTCGTGGGAACGATACCCACTCATCACTTTATTACTTTGTGCGACTAGTGCAATTGCTATTTATGCATGTTGTAGTAACAAAGCATCACTTTCCTCCATTAAGATCTCGTGCGTGCAGATTGAAGGACTGATACCTTTTATATCCTCAATTGTCCATCCAATAGCCTTCTTGTATTTTCTCAATATGCGCAGCAACTTTTCTTCCTCTACAACATTCAAAGGAGCATTAATAATGACTGGAAAAAATTTACCCTCTTCTAAGAATGCATACCTTAAATGAGATGGTAGTTGCTTGAGCTCAAGTGTAGGTGCCTTTGTGATTGGTAAAGTTGACTGAGACACCATAGCTCCAATTTCTCTGATCAAATTAGCTTCAGGACGAACCAAGGATGGTAGAGCACTTAAGTATATTAAACACTCCCTTATCTCTTCACTATCAACTTCATCCTCCTGATCTCTAGAATTCATCAAACAATTCTCTAAAGGAAAAATGGGGTAGCTCTCTTCAAAATTCTGTTCCACTATGGTGTCGAGAACATCAATCTTAAAACATGAGTCTAATTCAGATGGACGCTTCATAGATTAAAAAACATCAAATTCTACTTGCTCATCTTCTACCCCTAAGATTAATTTCCCTCGGTGGACATCTATCAATGTTATCCCGGTGGCTAGAAAAGGTCGTCCTAAAATTAAAGGTATCTCCCTATCTTCCTCCATGTCTAACACTGTGAAATCTACTGGGAAAATCAGTTTGTCTACCTTAATCCAGATGTCTTCTACCACCCCCCTAGGATATATTATCGATCGATCAGCTAATTGGAGAGACACGATGGTTGGTTTCACTTCTCCTAATGCAAGCTTCCTGTAGATGGAAAACGGCATTAAGTTAATACTTGCTCCTAAATCACATAACACTTTATTAAAATAACAACTACCAATAATACAAGGGATAGTAAAACTCACTGGATCTCGTAGTTTAGGTGGTAGTTTCTTTTGAATCAGCACGTTGCATTCCTCTGTGAGCATAACTTTCTCGTGTTCCTCAAATTTTCTCTTGTGCGTGAGGATCTCTTTCAAAAATTTTGTATACTTCGGCATCTGTTCTATCATACCAACAAAAGGGATATTAATATGTAAACTTTGAAACATGTCAATAAACTTAACAAATTGCTTATCGGGCTTCTGACTTTTCAACCGTTGTGGGTATGGAAGGGTTGTCTGGCTTGAAGGAAGTTTCTGCTCAGATGCAAGCTCGCCGCGGGCACTAGAGTCATCGCCATGGCAATTAGTTGAAAGTTCTGACGAATTGTGAGCATGATCACACTCGCTGCAGCCACCAGTATCATCGTCGTGGCAATCGTCCCTGTTTCTGATGAACTTCTCTGCTTTCTCACACTCATCACGGACATCGATTTCATCGTCGCGGCGATCGTCCTTCTGCTCATCCTTTAGGTCTTGTTCTTGGCTCAGTTTTTCACCTTCTGAATCTTCCAAAATTCGTCCACTCCTTAAGGTGATTGCATGTGCTTGTTCCTTGGGATTCTTCTTTGTATCGCTCGGAAAAACTCCTTGAACTCTTCCCGCTAATATGTTGTGAATTTGCCCAATTTGAGTCTTAGGGTTCCTAATAGAGGCTGGTTGATTTTGAACCAGGACGTTAGTCTTCTCAAACCTCTTGCTTGTCTCTTCAATGAACTTGGTCAACATATTCTCTAAATTAGATTTTGGCTCTTGAGGTTGAAAAACAGTAGCTTGTTTTTCCTCATTGTTGTTGCTCCATGAAAAGTTTGAGTGTTTCCTCCATGCTAGGTTATATGTATTGGAATATGGATTCCCTTGCCCCCTTTTGAAATTATTGACATAATTGGCTTGTTCAGGCTGAGCAAACGGGTTCCCTTCTTAGCAATCCTTCGATGAATGATTTCCTGCACAAAGGTCACATGTTAGAGAAGAAGATTCAATTGCATTTATTTTCAACACATTACCTAATTGCTTCTGGATGTTTGAAAGTTGAGCAGCCAATGCTGTGTAACCGTCAACTTCGTGCACTCCCGCTGATTTCCTTATTGAAGTTCTCTCTGGAGTCCTCATATAGTTATTGTTCGCCATCACCTCAATCAGATTGTATGCTTCCTCTGGCGTTTTATTGTTCAAAGCTCCCCCACTTGCAGCATCAATCATAGCTTGAATAATTGGTAGCAACCCTTGGTAGAACATTTGCACTTGCGATCAGATTGGTAAACCATGGTGAGGGCACCTCTGTAAGAGATCCTTATACCTTTCCCATGCTTCATACAATTACTTTGAATCTTGTTGGTAAAAGTTCGTAATCTCATTCCTCAGCTTGGTAGACTTGGCAGGTGGAAAATATTTAGTGAGGAATGCTTGAGCTAACTTGTTCCATGTCTTGATGCTCCCAAATGGCAAAGAAATCAACCAAGCCTTAGCTTTATCCCAAAGAGAGAATAGGAAAAGCCTTAGCCTAATTACGTCATCAGATACTCCATTATGCCTGAATGTGTTGCAAAACTCCAGGAAATTTGTGATAAGCAGGTTGGGATCATCATTAGGTAACCCAGTGAATTGGACTGACTGTTGAATCATTCCAATAATTGCTGGCTTAATCTCAAAATTATTCGCTTGAACGGGTGGTCTCCTGATGCTAGAATAGCACCCATCAATAGTAGGACTAGAGTAGTCCTTCAATGTTCTCTGAACCACTGCTGCTCTACCCATTGCATTTCCTCCTAAGGTATCCTCATTCTCATTCTCTTGATTTTGCACATTAGGATTGACAATTCTTGTGTTAGCCATTGATTTTTCAGATTCAGCTTGCCTCTTTTCTTTACTCAACTGTTTAGTGGTTCTCTCGATCTCAAAATCTAGTGGATTAAGATCGTCGCCACCTCTTGAACGTAAACTCTCCAGATTCTAGTTGAAAACAACAAACAAAACAAACAAAAATAAAAATTAATTAGTAAACAAAAATAAAACAAATCAAATTAGCAACTAAATATTTCATATTGATATTAGTAAAACGAAATAGTTTCCCGGTAACGGAGCCAAAAACTTGACAGGCTATTCGCAAGTGTGTGAAATCGTGCAAGTAATAAAGCTCGAGTAAACGAGTATCGAATCCCAAGAGAACTACCAACCAAGTACCAAACTAGTCTATTTTATTGCTATTTATTAAACAAAATTTTAGGAATGACTTTAATGAAAAAGAAAACAAATTAAAATCTAAACGAAATCAGAATTTTAGAATCACTTTGGTATAAAAATAAATATGGCTAAACCCTAGGGCACAGATTTCACACCAATTTAATCGTATGTATTGACGATTATTACGAACCTAATTAAGTTTATTCTAAAGGCCAAACTCCCTAATATTCCCCTAATTTTCTCTCAAACAATTAGTAAATTAACCCTTAAACAACAACCCAAAATATCTCTAAGTTAGATTTAGAAGCTAAGAGATCATTAAGTCCTATGAAATTTACCAAAGCCTCATAGATCGCGGTAACCTATCTCTAGCGTTTGCTCAATCTATGGTTTTATTACCTTAGAAAAATCAGGTTTCATCTCTCGATCTCAACCCAACCCATGATATCATTCAACCCTCGAATCCTTAAGAATTGAAAGCATTACACACAATAATAAAACTTAGAATTAATGCTTAATAACAAATCAATAAATATAACATCAACACATATTCATAAATTGGGCTACATCTTTAGCCCTAGAAAAGAGATTTAGTTCATAGTTGCAGTAATAAAAACAACCATTATATTCAATAACATGAGTTCAAGAAAGAAAAATAGAAAAACTTCTCTAATTGGCAAACGAGAACTACAAGAATTCCGATCTCCAAAATAGTAGCCGTCCTTTCTCCTTCTCTTAAAAAAACTCCCTTAAAACTTCTTAAAGAACCCTCTTTATAGGCCTAGGGTTTTGATCTGGCTTAGGAAAAGAGTAAATGCCTTAGCCCATTCATTCGGATTAAGATAATGCATTAACATAACAAGCCCGTGACCCATCGTCGCGGCGGTAAGAACAATTGTTGCGGCGATAGTTCTTTCTGTCCAAGGCATCCGTGATCTTTAGAATTTGGTAAAGTCATCAACACAAACTTTGTAGCTCTCTGAATAAGATTTCTAACGCCACCAGAATCATCAAATTCATATTTCTACAGCTGAAGTTATGACAGAAACATCGAAGCACGCTCATCTTGAAGGATTTCCAGATTTTATGTTATATCTTCGACGCGTCACAACTTTCTCGTTTCAACTCCTATTCTTGTACCGTTTGTTCCTACGCGTCATGAATTCCATCGACATCATTCTTTTCCCTTCAATTATCTGTTTGAACCTGAAAATACTCAAAATACACCTGTGATCCCGTAAAAGGTATTTATGAAAGAATTTATTCAAATACCACAATTTAAACACGTTTTTCCATAAATAATCCAATTAAATCACTAACAAATTATAAACTTTCAAGCTCTTATTAGGGAGTGAAAAATTCTTTTAGTTATAAAGCTGTAATCCTTACAATCACTGTAGTTGATGTAAAGCTTTTGTATAAATTGAAGTTGGAAGAATTGAAAACAGAGAGAAAAAAATTTCGTCTCTTCAAAAAGTTTCTTTGTTGTTGTTATTCTTCTTTCCTTTACATTCCAGCTAGAACCAACAGTTATAAAGCTACGTTTTCTTCTTACTAATTTGAATTTTTATCTCAATAACTAGTCAAAACCAATGTGGCCACCATTGATTCTGATACAATTGAAGACATTAGCTAGCAGACTAGCATAGATAAGTACATATCACTCAATGACTTCGTCAGAAACTTGGAAGAATCCTTTGATGAGCTGGAATAACTAAGAAGCCATAGCACAATTACAAAGCATATAACCAAATCAACGGATATACATAATGACGATAATCCAAACTTATTCGGAGCAATTAGATGAGCTTGAGGAAGAGTGTATTTTGAGATACTGGATTTACAGCAGCAAATTGTACCGAATTTCCAGAATGCAAATCAACAGTAAAGAAATTGACACCATTCGAGATGTTAGATTCATAATTACATATTCAAAATCTAATCCATCTAAGATAAAATCTAACAGCTTATCATCAGAAATAAAAGTTCACTAATTGACAATGGTCCTTCCTTCATAGCTTGTAATTGATGTTTAAAATGACGTGTACCGACTTTACAACTATTCTGATAAAATTGTCGCAGAGTAATCAAAATTTCAGACGAAGTCTGACATCGAGAAATATAGCTATACTTTAGCTCTGAGATAAAAGCCAATAGCTAGCTGAACATCGAGAAATATAGCGATTCTTTGTTTTGTTCCAATTGACATAGTCAGGATTAGGTTTTTGATAGAATCATCTGATACTTTTTTTGACTTCGAGATCTTCACTATCACAGATGGATCTGGACATTACACTAAACCAAGTAAGAACGACTCAAGTTCATGGTTGCGAGTTGTAGAGAGAACAAGAGAATTACAATATCGATAATTGTCAGAATTCAGTTTTATAGAAAGAGGAATGAGAATGGTTAAGTTAATTTGTGGAAGAGTTATAAAAACAAATTTATCAAATTGTAAATTTGTAGAGTTCTTAAAAACGGAAGAAATTTTCTCATCAGTGTTTGGAAGGTGAGAAAATGAATGAAAATTTTCCATGACTAGAAGACGTTTGTCAAAATGCTCTAATACCAGGTATAAACTTCAAATTGAGGGAAATTTTTATTAACTGAACGCTTTCAAATACTGTACAAACACTATTATTGAGGAAAATTAATTAAAACATTCAATTTTAAGATAAATTAAATAATTATGAAGTTTGAAATTCTTTTACTGAAGGAGGCATTCTCTTATATCAAGCTTACAGTGGAGCAAAAACAACTTGGACAACTCACCATTATTAAACCTAAATGGAATGCTGAGTAAGCTCGAAAATCATGTTACAAGTCTTTTACAAGTTAAGCTTCACTAATGACACTTTGATCGTTCTAAAGATTTATATTTCGCTCACAACTTAATTTCAAAATTTTCTCTTACAACTCAAATATGGTAGTTAAGTTGATAAATATCACATCAGCTTTCACCACATTTAAAACATTAAATGATTTTGACTAAATACGAACGATTGTTTCTTAAGAACAAATGGTCATTCCCTCATAAAGAACCACTCATTCATAAAAAAATGATTATTCTTTATAAAGAAACAATCATTTTTCAGGAATGAAATGGTTGTTTGTCTCTAAGGAACAGTCGTTCATATTTAGCCAAAGTCATTTGTTGACGTCCACGTTAGAATTGTAAGAGAAAATTATGAGATTGAGTTGTAAACTTAATATCTTTACATTTTAGAACTTGATCAGATTCTTGAGTGCTTGAGACGCAGTTATTTTAACTTATAATATTCCTTCTTAAATTAAGTATTGCATCCTTTTACTTTTCTAAGCATATATTACTATATATTCTGTGTCTTTCAATCTCTCTGGTACACTATAATTTTTAGATCTTCCACATACACATCTCCAATTAACATAACTTGTTGAGGTTTAGATACTAGGTTTAGGGTTCCTACATGGGTTTCAATACATTTTGTTTGTTCATTTTGGAGAAGCAATTGGAAAACAATCCATTTCTTTGTTTAGTGGGATTTTTTTTCTAATCAACTTTTCCTTCTTACCAAATTGTAAATATAAAAAGGACAAATGTGTTTCAATAAAATTCAATATATATTATTAAATTATTGGAGTATAAATCTAGAGGTATATGAGGTCGAACCCACAGAATTGATAAAATAATGTAAAAATAAATGAATTAAATTAAATATATATTATTAAATTAAATCTCAATTTTAGTTAACGAACAATTAAGCAATTAATCTACTGTCTTGTATGGATTTTCAATTAGGCATTATTCAATAAACCTAATGTCAGTTCTTCTTCAATCTAAGGTATAATTTCTACACATTCAATGTATCCAATTCAATGAAAAACAATAAATCAAAGAAAATTTAATAAAAATGCATTTACATGGTTTAATTAATTAAACAATCCTAACTACCAATAATACGTGACATTTAGATGAAAGAATATATCTAATTAAATAAGAAGCAAGAACAATGATCTTTTACTTATAATGCACATATAAATTAATCAAACCATATTATTAAAAAATTAATCATTAAACATAGGTTTCATCAACTCTCATTCTAAGAGATTAGAAAGACATACAAAAAATTATAAAAAAAAAAAAAAACCGAAGTCGTGTGTGTGTGGTAAGCCTATATCACCAGTTTCAATCCCAAGATGCAACTCGTCCCCTAAATCGTGTTGAAAATAAGCTTTCAAATAAGTTAGGGTAAAAGAAAATATTTTCCCTATAAACTTGGTTTCTAAGTAAATTTGACTTAGTAAACCACCTCTAGGTGGTTGAGTGATTTGATAAAGAATTTGGGTGTATTACTCAAGAGGGTTGAGTTTTAGTCCCTCATCGATTGCTAATGGGATAGCCACTAAAACTCTTACCTGGTCAGTAGTTCCAGAATCTCGGAAGATTATTGAGATGCGCGTAAGCTTACCCAAATTACCCCAGTCAAATTTTTTTTTTTTTTTTTTAATGGCTTAGGAAGCAATTCCATATTCTATCCAATAACAACTTGGGCCATCGTACGAGTGGAAAAAAATCGATTTTTTGGTTAATTTTTGGTTCGGTTCTGTTTTTTTTTTTTTTTTTTTTTTTTTTTTCCAGCCTTAGCCCACACCATTAATTAACCTTGCTTTCACGCTACGGTCGCTTATAAAGCTAAGTAAAATTACATCCTACCCCTTTTTTTTTTTTATTCCTCTCTCCTTCTGCTCTTTGGGCTTTAATATCTCCTTGGATATTAAAGACTTGAATTAAAAGACTTTTCTCCATGCTTCCTGTTGATGCTTGATTTTGACACCAACTATTCGCACGTGGGAAATGTTGAGTGCACTCAGAAGACCACACGTGATTATGGGGGTATTGGATTAAGTAAGGGATGAAGAACAATGTTTAAAGTGGTTCGGATGCTCAAATAAGCGAATCTTATGTCCACTGATATTGTATTAATGTATAAAGTCAAGTCGCATTTAGCGAGCTGATTTATAGCTTTGAGAATACAAGAGAGAGCAAGAGAATGCTATTTCAGAGTAAAATTAGTCAATCCCACAAACAGGAGAAGAGCCCTCTATTTATAGTGGGATGAACTAAGGTAATGATTATTAAATCTATGAGTGGGGCAGATGCTGTGCAAATCCTTCTCTGTGTCCCATTGCTCACCTTTTCGAGTGATTTCATTGACTTGTATAAGGATTAGACACGTGGACCATTTCCAGCCTTTTGCTAATCTGGCACATACCCACTGCACTGGCAGGAGCATGCCGCTCACGTTAGCATGCGATATGGCTGCATCTGAATGGTTGCAGAACCTTCTTAAGCTCTGACTGTCCATGGTGACAAGGCTCGGCGTCAGCCCTACTTTTCCAAGCATAACAGAAATCCCCTAGTTTTTAAGGTTTGAGGATCGAACCTTGAAAACTACACTATTATGCCTTGATTTGATGTGTGCCGAATGGCCACTAGTCGATCCGACCTGGTTGCAAAGGGGTTACGAAAACATTCCCATATAAGCGACCTGAAATGATCTTCTTCCGTAAGGTCTGTGACCTATTCTGACCTTATTCAGTGCCATAACAAGGATTTTGGTCTTGACCGAGGTTCACTACCCGATTATACTTAGCGTATTTTTTGTTGAAGGCAAAGAGTCATGTTGCTTCCCAACTGACACGTGACGAAGAGTGTTTTATGTAACGACCTCTTCAGATGTTATCCGTTGCGCTTTTGCAGCTGATACATTAATCAAACACCTTTTGCTCTGACAGACGTGTTCTATGATAATAAGTGCCAGCCATGCGCACTAAATACGAGTCACGCTGAAACGACATTCCCTATCAGAATATTAAATGCAGATATGAGCGCATTTAATGTGGAGGGGGGAAGCGAGCCATCGCTTGAGTATTTCAACGGAAAGAAATGACGATTTGGTTTCTCAAAGCGTGACAGTCACTCTTCCCCGCTGATCACCGACACGTGGTCGCGATCAGCAGTGAGAAACGATTTCCGTTCAAACGTCGTTTGACTTCAGGAAAACCAAACGCCACTTCTTTCACTATAAAATCTCAGGCTTACCTCAAGTAATGTCACAATACTCACTTCTTCAAAGAGATCAAGAAGCTTTCATGAGCCTTAATTTTTCATTTTTCAGACTGGTGCACGCTTGACATTCAGAGCAGGAGGATCAATCTTCATACTCAAGAGGTAAGGATGGTTCCTTTATCACTTTATCTTTTCTGTGTTTGATAGTTGCCATGCGATAACGGTGAGCATTTGCCTGTAGTTGATTAAAGAATAAACTTTCTCCTAGGGTTTGAGCCTTTAGGGGTGGCTCCTAAGGATTCTTTAGGGTTTTTCCAGGGTTTAAGGAAGAAAGCATTTAATTTTTCCTCCACGTTATCGTACGAAACAGTGTACGACGATTGAGTAATTCTTGCATGTCACTTTTTTCAGACCGCATAAGAAATGGACCCTTTAGCGACCAAGACAGATGAGGGAATGAGCTTGCCAGTGCAGGATGCTCCAGCGAGTCCCTCTCAGGAGATTCTATCGATACCAACTGTAGAGGAGATTCAAAAAATGGTAGACCAATACACACTTAGCGTAGACGTCTACCAACACAGGATGTACATAGCTCAGAATCCACCAGAGGGGATGGCCGCAATCTCCGAGAACATTTTTAGTGGGATGAACCAAGGTAATGATTACTAAATCTGTGAGTGGGGCAGATGTTGTGCAAATCCTTCTCTGTGTCCCATTGTTCACCTGCTCGAGTGATTTCCTCGACTTGTATAGGGATTAGACACGTGGACCATTTCCAGCCTTTCGCTAATCTGGCACATACCCACTGCACTGGCAAGAGCATGCCGTTCATGTCAGCATGCGACGTGGCTGCATCTGAATGGTTGCAGAATCTTCTTAAGCTCTGACTGCCCATGCTGACAAGGCTCGGCGTCAACCCTACTTTTCCAAGCATAACATAAATCTCCTAGTTTTTAAGGTTTGAGGATCAAACCTTGAAAACTACATAATTATGCCTTGATTTGATGTATACCGAATGGCCACTAGTCGATCCGACTTGGTTGCAAAGAGGTTACGAAAACATTCCTATATAGGCGACCTGAAATGATCTTCTTCCGTAAGGTCTGCGACCTGTTCTGACCTTATTCAGTGCCATAACAAGGATTCTGGTCTTGACTGAGGTTCAGACCCGATTATACTTAGCGTATTTTTTGTTGAAGTCAAAGAGTCATGTTGCTTCGCAACTGACACGCGACGAAGAGTGTTTTATGTAATGACCTCTTCAGATGTTATATGTTGTGCTTTTGCAACTGATACATTAATGAAACACCTTTTGCTCTGGCAGACGTGTTCTATGTACAATAAGTGCCAGCCATGCGCACTAAATACGAGTCATGCTGAAACAACATTCCCTATAAGAATATTAAATGTGGATATGAGCGCATTTAATGTGGAGGGGGAAAGCGAGCCATCGCTTAAGTATTTCAACAGAAAGAAATGATGATTTGGTTTCTCGAAGCATGACGGTCACTCTTCCCGCTGATCATCGACACGTGGTCGCGATCAACAGTGAGAAACGATTTCTGTTCAAACGTTGTTTGACTTCGGGAAAACCAAACGCCACTTCTTTCACTATAAAATCTCAGGCTCACCTCAAGTAATGTCACAATACTCACTTCTTCAGAGAGAACAAGAAACTTTCGTGAGCCTTGATTTTTCATTTTTCAGACTAGTGCGCGCTTGACATTCAGAGCAGGAGGATCAATCTTCATACTCAAGAGGTAAGGATGGTTCCTTTATCACTTTATCTTTTCTGTATTTGATAGTTGCCATGCGATAACAGTGAGCGTTTGTCTGTAGGTGATCAAAGAATAAACTTTCTCCTAGGGTTTGAGCCTTTGGGGGTGGCTCCTAAGGATTCTTTAGGTTTTTCTAGGGTTTAAAGAAGAAAGCATTTACTTTTTCCTCCACGTCATCGTACGAAACAGTGTACGATGACTAAGTAATTCCTGCATGTCGTTTTTTTCAGACCGCAGAAGAAATGGACCCTTTAGCGACCAAGACAGATGAGGGAACGAGCTTGCCGGTGCAGGATGCTCCAGTGGGTCCCTCTTAGGAGATTTTATCGATACCAACTGCAGAGGAGATTCAGAAAGCGATAGACCAATACACACTTAGCGTAGACGTCTACCAACACAGGACGTACATAGCTCAGAATCCACTAGAGGGGATGGCCGCAATCTCCGAGAACATTTTTAGATGTGGAACGCTGATTCCCTTCCACCATTTTAGTAGGTCGGTCCTCGATCACTTCGAGGTCACATCGTTATAGCTGATGCCAAATGCGTATATGATAGCCATGGCTATGTATATCGCATATGGCGAGAACGGTTTAGGCAAGCTGACTGCGTTAGAGCTCGGTTTCTCGTATTATCTGAAAAAGAGTAAAGACAAGGATCTTTCTACCTCTCAAAACGATCTATGATCGAGGGGGGAATACACAGTTAGCCTAGCAACGTCGGGACGTACAAGACGAAGTTTTTCTTTTTTCACTATGATGGCATTTGCTAGTTTAGGGAGCCGAGTAGGTTTTCCTTTCTGCGAATTGGCGAATTTTCCTTCTTTTAATCTTTGCTAATGAATTTTTTGTTTCTTCGCAGTAAACAAGATGACCAGGTTATCGGCTCTCGAGGATCTTGACAGAATCACTACTTTCGGGCTTTTGCTCGAACAAAGTCGCGAAGCAAGACTGCTCGTGACAACCGCGAACTTGCGAAAATACGGTTTCTTCAATCCCAAAACGACCTTAGAAACCCTGCCTAGTAAGTACCATAACCATAACATGTTTTGTTATTCTCATGCAACAAACTGTTTTGCTAACGATGTTCGCATGCAACGACCATGCCTCATAAGGTGCTTAGGTCGGTGCAACCGAGAAAGTTCACCTTTCCTCAGGTTGGAGTCACCAGACCAGCTGGAGTGGCTCCCAACGGTCCCCCTATCAGAGGGAAATCGACGGGTGCACCAGTTCGACCTACAGGTGCTCCCCAACCTGTGGCTGCTCACCCAAGGCAGAAGACAATGGCCAAAAGTCCAAAAAACAGAAGCAGCTTCGGGCCGAGGAGTCAGAATCTGAGCCGAAAGGTTTGGGCATTCAACCCGAGAGGTTGTAGCCTTACTAGGCATTCTGCTTAAGAGGGCTTCCCAGGGGTGCGACCGACATTACCATTGCCCCGAAGGGTCCACGAACGAGGCAAAGAGAGGTTACGGGTCCTGGAAGGAGATCGGCCAAGGAACTAGCAGATGAAATGCTACCTGCTGCGAGCACGAGCACGGGCGTGCCCGTGCTAGACTTAATGGGACAACTTCTAGATCATTTGCAGCCGGTGGTGTTTACTCTATTAGAGTGCAAACTCATAGAGGCGTTCGAGCAGTTCATGGCCTCCAACCCACGGATCTGATGTCCACATCCTTATAACACCTGAGCCAGGTAAAACGAGTTGTCCTTGGTGAGGACTTCTTTACATTTCCTTGCTTTTTTCAAAAGAAAAGAGATTAACTCTTTACTCTCGTTGTTACCTAGGCCTTGCTCACTATGCACTTGTCCTTACAAAAGGTTCAACTAGGGGTTATTGAGGGGCTGGTCAAGTTAAGAGCAAGAATGTGCGGCTTAAACGGGACTTAGAAGCCGTACAAGCAGAGAAAGACTTATCCACCATTCAGGCGAATCAATACTTATCTAAAAGGAATGCTGCTCTTCGTACGGTGGACTTCCAGAAGGCTGAGTTGGAGAAGCGAGGAGAGGAGGTTAAAGAGCTCCAAAGGACAGTGGCCAGACTCACCAAGAAGGCTGGCGAGAAAAAGCTAGAGCTACGAACGAACTCCGAGCAGGCCTTGCAAGCAGAGTAGGAAAGGGCATAGCTGTGGAAAACCACTGAAAAGCAGAGGTGGGCGCTTGAGGCCGAACTCCAATTCGCCCAAGGCCATGTCGCTTCACTAACCGAAGAGATGCAGCAACAAGAGTTGGAGATTTAGAGGAGGGCTGCCAATTGGATGCCCTTCGATCGAAAAACCCTACCATCGATCTAACCGACCTCCCTAAAGAAAACCAAAGTATCCTCACTTCTATGGCACAAGTTGAGGATAAGGAGGCAGCTCGGGGACCTGACCCGGAAGAGGAGCATCCGGAGGAGTATGTCCCAGAGGAGCCCGCGCCCGAGCAGGTGACTGGCGACCATCCTAAAGATGTTGAGGTCACACCTCCGGGACCTGGGGATGAGGACCAGTGATTGTTTCTGCTTTTGTACTGCCTTTCCTAAATGTACTTATTTTATTTTAACTAAATAAAGATATTGATTTCTTAATTATTTGTGAGTATTTATAATTCTTCGTACCCCACAAACGATACACATGCGGACATGAGATCATTTTCTAACTGCTTACAATAGCATTAGTACAAGTAATGTCTATGCTAATAGAATCATATACATACGAAAAAAGGTATTACAAAAGAACTTGTGTTATTTACAAGGCTTAAGAAAAGTAAAGTCTGTACAAGAGATTTAAAATGAGTTCGGAATTACTAATAATATGGGCAGAGATGTTCAGCATTCCAAGCTCGCGGTACTTCGGAACCATTTAGCTTTTTGAGGTAATAAGTCCCCATCTTATCACTTTGGCGATACAGTACGGGTCTTCCCAATTTGGCCTCAATACTCCCGTACTAGGTTCTCTCATATCAAGAAGGACTTCCTTCAGAACGAGGTCTCCGACCTGGAAGTCTCTTTTTCTAACCTTAGAGTCAAAAAACCTTTTCGCGCTCTGCTGATAGGCTGTTATTCTTAGTTGAGCCTTGCTGCGATGTTCTTCAACTAAATCCAAACTTGCACACAAAAGCGCTTTATTGTCTACTTCGTTGAACAAGTCTTTCCGAAATGAAGGGCATAATCCTGTAACAATACAGCCCCCGATCTATAACAAAGGAGGTATGCTCTTTGTCTAACGCGTACATCAGAATTTGATTGTATCCCGAGTAGGAGTCCATAATATTAAACAGCTCGTGCCCGGAGATGGCATCAACGAACTGGTCAATCCTAGGTAAGGGAAAGCTGTCTTTCGGATATGGTTTATTGAGGTCGATGAAGTCAACGTAGGTTCACCATTTGCCGTTGGGCTTCTTTACCAAAATCGGGTTGGCAACCTAGCTAGGGTAGAGTGCCTCTCGGATGGATCCATTTAGAAAAAGGTTATCTATCTCAACTTTCAAGGCAGTATATCACTCCGGATCCATCGCTCTTCTCTTCTGGTAGACTGACCTGGCCTCTTTATCAATGTTCAAGGCATAGCAAATGATATTCGGGCTAATCTCGACCATGTCAACATGTGTCCATGTGAACACGTCGATATTTTCCTTGAGGAAGCTGGTCAGGTTGTTGGCGAGCTAGGGGTTGAGCTTACTTCCAATTCTTAATACTCGGCTCGGCTCGCTTTGGTCAATTGACACTTCAGATAAGTCCTCAACCGGCCCATTGGAAGGGCATTCCTGAATACGAGGATCCATGTTATCCTCGGCTGGGCAAGGCCGTGGTTCGATCTGACTGATCGCCATTGCCTGTTCGGGAATGCCAAGTGGAGTGCATTTTCCCTTGCACGCCATCTGCACTACTCTTACATAGCAGTCGCAAGACGCGAGACGCGCGTTGAGACCCGCTTACTTCCCCTATCCCCGTCGAGGTGGGGAACTTCATCTTGAGATGGTAGATCAAGGTGACTGCTTTGAAGTTTCTCAGTAGAGGTCGTCTTAAGATGCCATTGAAAGCGGACAGGCAATCCACTACTAAGAACTCAGTGATCTTAGTCATCTCATGGTATCACCCAACGTGACTGGGAGTGAGATCGCCCCCTTGGGGATCAGGTGATCCCTGGTGAAACCTTATAGGAGGATAGAGGCAGGCTTCAGGTTGGCATCATCTAGCTTCATTCTTTCGAAAGCCTGGTGAAATAGAATGTTCACGGTGCTTCTGTTGTCTACTAGCATTCTGTGAACTTCGCATCGCCCTATCTCGCGCGTGATGACGAGAGCATCATCTTAGGGATGATGCAATCATACTGCGTCTTTCTCGGAGAAGGTGATTCCTCCTCTCCGTAAACCTTTGATGGTCGCAGCATCTTGTTCATTACACAGATGGGGTCTTGATGAGCTTCGTGAGCATACCTTTCTTAGGCACCCCGCGAATTCCCTGCTAGGTGCGGACCCCCAAAAATGATCCCTACGCTGTAGAGACCCTTGCGACCACGATGATTTTTGCTTGGTTCCTCTTGATTTTTCTCCCATACAAGTGCAGAGTCATCGACATAGTCTTTAAAGTACCCCTACTTGATGAGGTTTTTAATTGCTTGTTTGAAGGCTCGACACTTGTTGGTGTAATGCCCATTATCCCAATGATAGAGACATTACTTTTTACTGTTTCTAGTTAAAAGGGGATTTTTCATGGGCTCGGGTTCCCTGAGCAGGCCGACATCTTTCGACTTGTCTAGAATAGCCGAGACCGATGTACTCAGAGGGGTATATTGACTCTTGTCTCGATCGCGACGAGGAAGTGAGGCGTAAGATTTCTTGGGCTCATATTGCTGCTTCTTTCCTTTTCGCTGATTGTCATTAGCCCACCTGCAATCAACCCTCCTATTCTTCCCCCAACCAAGCGTACTGTCCAAAGGACCGGGGTCGTGGCGATTGAGCACCGCCACAGAGTTTTCAATGCGGAGGTATTTTTCTATAAGGCTATAGAAGTGGGTGAGGGAAACATCATCCTTAGATTACAGCTCTTTCCACAGATCTATCTGTGGACGAACTCTCGCGATGATGAGAGTCTGAACGGATTCTTCGGGAATGTGAGCTACTTTATAGAGCTCCATATGGAACCTGTCGATACAAGACTGGAGGGACTCATCCCTCTCTTTCCTTATGTTACTGAGGTAGCCTAGAGGCATCAAGAACTTCCTATTCGCTTGGAAGTGTCTCAAGAATGTTGAGCTCATCTGAGGCCACGAGCTGACTGATCCTGCTAAGAGCGACCTAAACCATCGCTTGGCATGTGAAGTAAGAGTTACTGTCAAGCAACAACATTTTTCCAAGTAAGAGACTTAGTGGAGTTCCATGAGGTCGTTGAACTCGTACAGATGATCCTGCGGATCAGAATTTTCATCGAATGCTCGCATATTGGGCATTCTGAATCTTGATGGGAGAGGGGTGGCTAACACTGCCAGAGAAAAAGGAGACGCCTCTATGACCTGCCCTTGCTCATTTCACTGAGCCTTTAACTAATCTAAAGCTCACTGCAACTCCTCAATCTGAGGCAGCAGAGCTACCTAGGGATCGCTTTCCGCAATGTGGGTTCGACCCTCACGGTTGCGGTTGAGGATAGATCGTAGGTCGAATTCCTCCTCGCCTCGGCCAGCAGTTCTGGCCAATCTTGACACACGCTGGCTAGAGTCGTGTGATGGCGCTGCATGGTTTAAGGAACCTTCCTAGCCTCCGCGGTGGTATGAACCGACCCGCAGACGATGGGAACTTCCCGCACGACGATGATCGGAGTCATCATTTTGGCGATAATGGGAATCTCCCTGCCCTACACTTTTGTGGGAGTGCTCACGCGACGTGGCACAGGACAGCTCGGGTCGTAACATGTCACCGAGGCTTAATGCCACAGGTATTCTACCCGGGGTACGGTCGGTGTTCGCTGGTCCCTCGAAGCCTCTAGGTCCGCTGTGCGCCACTTGTTTTCCCTTTCTTTGACGCATTGCAGTGTGCTAGGTATGGACTTTTGCCATTTTTTGCTCTTTCATGCGACCTGCAGGTGTTTTTGGCGGTGGCACCACCTCATTTGATTCGGGTGGCATGACATGATCCAACCGGTTCAGCCTTTGGCTAACCGTTTGGAGAGTATTGTTGAACCTCTCTAAGTAGCTCATGACGGCTGGATCAAGCCATGATATTTTGCGGGACTGAGGGCGCCTCGGGAGAAGTGTCCTCTTGTACTTGGGGGATCTCTTCATCACCATGATTGGTTCGCTCAAATTCAAATCAATGAGCCATTTGCTGTAGTGGGATCGATTAGTCAGAGATTCTCATGATGAAGAACAAGTACTAAATTAGACCTTCCTTCTAGCGTCAAACTGTTGATGCTTGATTTTGACACCAACTATTCGCACGTGGGAAATGCTGAGGGGACTCAGAAGACCACACGTGATTATGGCGGTATTGGATTAAGTAAGGGATGAAGAACAATGTTTAAAGTGGTTCGGATGCTCAAATAAGCGAATCCTACGTCCACTGATACTGTATTAATGTATAAAGTCAGATTGCATTCAGCGAGCTGATTTATAGCTTTGAGAATACAAGAGAGAGCAAGAATATGCTATTACAGAGTAAAATTAGGCAATCCCACAAACGGGAGAGGAGCCCTTTATTTATAGTGGGATGAACCAAGGTAATGATTATTAAATTTGTGAGTGGGGCAGATGTCGTGCAAATCCTTCTTTGTGTCCCATTGCTCACCTGCTCGAATGACTTCCTCGACTTGTGCAGGGATTGGACACGTGGACTGTTTCCAGCCTTTCGCCAATCTAGCCCATACCCACTGCACTGGCAGGAGCATGCCACTCACGTCAACATGCGACGTGACTGCATCTGAATGGTTGTGGAACATTCTTAAGCTCTGACTGCCCATTCTGACAAGGCTCGGCGTCAGCCCTACTTTTCTAGGCTTAACACTTCCAAATTTATTCTCCAAAAACAAAAATAAACATATAATTAAATTAAATTAGATAATTAACAAAATATATTTAAGGATAATAAATATGGTCTAAAATAGGCCCAACAACATCAGAACTGATCATCCATTTGGGCGGTGGATGAATGGATGATCTATTCAGATGCTGTTGGGCCTGCTTACTTTCATCTCCTTATAGATTTAGTCATAAATAGCATGTCTCTCTTTTTTGATGGTAGCATAGCGTTAAAACTGAGATTGATAACACTTGGTATAAGATATGTCATGTCAAGTAACGGTTCTCCACAATCCGGTTTCAATTCATGCCTAAGATTAATAAAATTACCACTGACCTCTTCATAATAAAATTTAAGAACTTATGACAATATTTATGATAGTACACAATAATTATTAAAATTAAATTAAAGTACATAATGATTTGGTGTTTATTGACTATATATCCTGTATAAACGCAAGAGGTTTGATGATCAGGATCAGCAAAAGGTCATACACTCATACACAACAGAAGTGAGGGTCAAATGATAGCCTTGGGGGTATTTCTCAACTATTTCCTGTAAAATGATTCTTCCATAACTCTTCGTTTTAGACAAAATAATAGTGGATAATAAATGGTTCGATCTTTCAATGATCAACCAATTAATCGAAACGGTATTAATCACTTTAATACTCGTTTAGTCTCCCTCTCAAGTCTCACCATATTCCAACAAACTGACAATGGGAAAAAAAAAAGGGGATTTGTGGAGAGAAATTATGCACACCTCTTTTCTCAGCAATATTGTAGATCTTTCAAAGATTTATGGTAGTGTACAGTCCGAACTTTCAACTCTTCTAAAAGGAACCTAGATAGCTGACTCAAGGCTCCCTTTCGTCTTCATCTTTAGGCCACACCCTCGAGATATATATTGGTCTTTATCTTTGACAAACATCAATCTCCATCCTCTTTTTGTTAATCCCACACAAGTTGATAGTGGAATGTATTTTCTATTTTTGTTTTATTTCTCCAATAAACGCTAATTAATTTCTTCTTTCACTAATTGACAGTTCTTTCAAACATACAAATGAAGAGTGCTTCCAGTTGTAGGTTCGTCAATATTAGCTGAGATTCTAGTGCAGAGATCACTACTTTTTATGCCAGCGTCTATTTGAACTTATGTCGACCACTTAAATTCCAGCGTCTTTATCTCAACTAGTGACCACCACTGATTTTCATACAGGTAAGACATTAGCTAGCAGACTAGCATAGAAAACACAGTCCATTACTCCACTGGTAGAAGTCTTTGGCAGCATTCAAAGTCTTCCACTTCCATGGAAATAATCTCGATCTCTGGGTCGCTCAAATTTTGAAAATCCTCCATATACACATCCAATTAACATAACTTGGTGAGTTTTAAATGCAAGGATTTAGGGTTTTTGCTCCTCTAATCAATCAAATTAAATGAACTTGAAAACGAGTCCACGCCATGTATAATTAATTCTCAATGAAGTATAGATGAATGTGACCCATTACACAATATTCTTGCTTACTGGGATTTGTTTTGAACTAACTTTTTCTTTCATATTGTTGATACGAAAATTCGCACCAATTCGAGTGATCCGATTGACTTTGAAGGAATCGAAATCGATGTATGCATGATTAAGGATAATCGGCAATGTATAAACGGGATACAGTAAAGTGAAATGACAAAAAAGCTTTTAAAGTGGTTCGACTAGTTTTTATCTTCAACTTATATCCACTGTATTTGTATTTGTAGTGAGAGCTTACAATGATATTCCTAGAACAATTTGTTAACCTTTTTCTCATCGCTGAAGGGGGTTTGTATACAGATTTTGTACAAAAGAAAGAGCGAAAATAAAAGGATTACAATTAAGATTTAACTGCAACTCTGATATTCTTGCGATTGAGCATTGAGATTGCACCAAGATAGTTGTTGATCTGATCCCTTCCAAGAGATATGAGATCTGTAGTTGTCTGTGAGCTGGTTGAACAATTGTAGAAATTGGTTGCGACTAGCTTATGCTAAGTCGAGCTACATCTCGACGAGCTTATGTTGGATCGGACAATTGATTGAGCCGAACTCATTATGGATCAGGCTATAACCTCGCTGACCTCTGACTTCTCCAAGCTTGATAGAAAAATCATATGCAACACATATCAGATTGATATATCAAAAAAAAAGAGGTGATAAATTTTTATATCTTCTATACGTATTAACCGAAGAAAATTATTTTTCTTCCTTCTTGTCTTGTCTCTATTCTTTGTTGTATCACGGAAAATTCTTTCCTGGAAATGAATGAGAATTCTGCAAAATTTGTAACAGAATAATCAGTAAACGCGACTTCGTTATTATCTCTCTTCTGTAATCTTATATGCACATACACATTGACTTTTATGCTGGTTTAGGGTGCCAAAATATGATAACCTCTTTTATTATGAAACTCGTGGTAGTCGATAAATTAAGTTACTTGGAAGGAGGATATAGTTACCTGGTGTATATATATATATATATATAGCTTTGATTTACTACTATGTCTCTTATAGAAGATGAATGATGCAATTACATAAAAAAGTACACAGCCCAAATTAATTATCTTTTGCATGATTGCTAGAAACAGAGAAACTGCTTTCAACATAAACAAGTCTCATCAAGATTGATTCTGAATTTCCAAGGGAAACATAAACAACAAACTAGGGATAATATAACCTTTATTTAGCACACAGAAATTAAGCAGAGATTCTATATATATATCCTACTCATCGCGCTTGTGGGTTCATGACCTCGGAGAAGACAGCTCCAGAAACGTTCCTACTATCAGAACTTTTAGTAGTAAGACTTTGGTCATCACTGGTTGTTGGTGTCACCGTACTAATACTCTTTGATTCCAACACATGTTCACCAATGCTACTGAACAAAAACCCGCTATCAACATCAGATTCATATTTCATCAACGGAATCTTATCATAATCAACACTGTCCTTCCTTCCATCCTGATTGTCATTACCAAACTTCTCATTCTTCTCTGTAGTCTCCTGTAATTGCAATGCGAACTCAAGACCCCACACCACTTCACTCATCGATGGCCGTCTCATTCCATTATCATCCAAGCAACTCATTGCCACCTCCGCAAATTTGTTCAAGCACTCTGGCGCTATCTTACCCTTCAAAAACGGATCAATAATCTGATCAAGGGTTCCGTTACGATAAGATTGTTGCGCCCAAAAAGCTAAACTCACTTGCTTCTTATCCCCAGTCCGAAGTATAGGTGGCCTCGCACACAAAACTTCGAACAACACAACACCAAATGAGTACACGTCAGATTTCTCAGTTAGATGTTGAAGCCTGTAATATTCAGGATCTAAATACCCAATACTGCCCTTCACCACTGTGCTGACGTGTGTTTGTGACATGGTCGTTGGTCCTGTTTTTGATAATCCAAAATCAGAAACCTTAGCCACCCATTCCTCATTCAACAAAATATTTGTCGTCTTCACATCACGGTGAATGATAACGTGCTTCGCGCCCGTGTGTAGATAATGAAGCCCTTGTGCTGCACCAATGCAAAGTTCGAGACGTTGGTTCCACGAAAGAGGAGGATTATCGCAACCATAGAGATGTTCACGTAGGGTCCCCCGAGACATGTAATCGTATACAAGGATCATCTCTCCATGATCGTTGCAATAGCCAATGAGAGACACTAAGTGACGGTGCCGAAGCCGGGAGAGCATTTCGATCTCTGTGTTAAATTCCTGGGCCCCCTGTTGTGACCCTGGATTTAGCCGTTTGATGGCAACAGGCGTGGACCCATCATCAACGTAGCCTTTGTACACATTACCAAACCCTCCAACTCCAATTATGAACACATCATCGAAGTTGTTGGTAGCCGCTGTGATCTCCGAGAATGAAAAGTGGGTACAAATATCGGACGGTAGTGATGAGCCACGTGACTTGGTTGACTTGGTCGTAAATGAAGAAAATGTGGCCCAGAACGAAGCCCCAGTGCTGGAACCCGAGTCCTTAACTTTTCTGGCTCGCCGGAAAATGAATAAAAGTAAAAGAGAAAGCACAACAAAGCCAGATGCTACGCCGACAACAATGGCTATTATAGTTTTATTATTATTCTTGGGTTGTGGGTTTGGCTGCGGAACTGAAGACGGGGGAATCGGGTCAGGATTAGGTCCGGCGAGATTTCCATGATTGTCCACTTTGAAGATTTCAACGCCACTCAAGGTAGCATCAGAGTAGGTACTCATCCACTTGGCTGTTGGGTGCAGAGCAACAGAGAGATTCTGCTTCTTTTCTTTTCCTTTTCCTCCGATGATCACAGCGTAATCTTTGTATATTGGAACACCATTACCATTACCCAAAGCAATTATGTCTAAATGATTTTCGGCAGTCTCATTTGCTATGTCGACCTGAAACACTCTATCACCAACTTTTGTTATCTCTATCTGAAACTCACAAAAATGAAGCCTGACAAAATAGGTAAACGCGGAATCCACTGGAAACTCCCAAGTGAGGATATAGTTTGCATTAATTTCCTGGTCCAGTCCCATCGTCATAGCGCTCTGATAGACTTTAGCTGGAGCAGTGTAATTAGCCATCCGGCTGAAATTGAGAGGCATACTAGAGTTAAAGCGAATATAGCCTGGTCTGGCATATGTCAAGTAATCCGCGTAACTGCCAAACCAGGTTCGAAACATGCCGGTGTCGAGGTGTGGGGAGATCAGCCCGCCGCCGATATTTACTCTGTATACGGTCTCCAGGGCTGTGCTGTTTTCGATACTGTATGTAGGATCTGTGGGCCGGTCTAGAAATTTTAATGCCTTAGTGGGTGCTTCGGTGTAATAAAGATTGGTAGGCATGGATACTATTTCAATTCCGTTGACGAATGCGTATGCTTGTTGATAGTCTGGACTCGGAGTAAAGGTTATGTTTAACTTTTCACCTTCTTCCACATTGAGACAGAATTCTTTGAAAAAGGTGTCTTGGCCTATGGCAGCAGCCGTAAGTGAAGCACTGAAGTTGCTTAAGAGGGTAAAAGAACCTGCTTTAACAGAGAAGAAAGCTTTCGAGTTGTCAAATTCTGGATACGAAGTTGCATAGAAATACAAGCGGATAAACTTTTGACCGGCCGTGAGGTTGAATATGTATGTGAAAGGCGAATGAGAGAGTCGTGCTTGCAAGAAGTATTTCTCGGAACTGCTACTTGGATTTTTAGGTGCCACAGAGGCTATCGAAGCGTTATTTTGGGTTTCAAACAGGGGGAAGTATTGAGAGCTATTATCTCCAAACCATTTCCGTGTTTGATCTTCTGAGAGGAAGCTGTAAGACAAGCCACATGTGAGAAGTATGTTTTCTGTTGCATCATAAGAATAAGGTGAGTTACCATGGACGCCGTAGGCAAGGTGGCAGACGAAGAAGGAGAGGTGGAATAGAGTGAGAATTGGTCGGATTTTAGCATGAAGATACTTACTGTAGGTGTTCTCCATTGTGTGTTAAGAAGATGAAGCACTGGTAATTACAGCTTAGGCAGATGAGTAAAATATAAACGCAGGAATGATTGGAGAAATTGGGCACTACCAAGTACCAACGAAGACTTGGAAAAGTCTTGGAAGACTTGGAGTCTTTGGCAGATACTTTACAAAAAGTGATGACAACTTGTTGAGGCATTTTCTCCACAAAAAATTGTTACTTATATTTTTCTTGTTTTGGGAGAAAGGATTTTTTTTTTTTTTTTTTTTCACCGACGGTATGTGGGCTAGTTTACACTCACCTCAATGAATCCCTTAGAATGTTAAAGTTTAGGGTCGGATAAATTGTCTCAATTGTCACCCTTATTAATAATCTAGATAGATCGAACTCAAGACCTCTTGAATAATACACTTAAAAATCATAATTGATCATTACCTCGTTTTCTCCAACTTGACGAAGAATATTAACAAATATTTTTAAATCTTTCTCAATATAAAAAAGCGCGAATTCATTTCCATATTATAGACATCACACATACTAGAATCATTACCATATAAAAAAATTAGTAAAAATCCATATAAAATCTCCAGGGAGATTTTAATGTTGGAAAAGGTTTATTTTATTTAGCTTTATGAAATTTAATATTAATCACTGTTACATGATAGCTAAAAAGCCTAAAATAAACCCATAAAATGATAGTCAAACCACTGTTGCAACTTGCAACCATAGTGGGTCCCCAATCTACAGCATTATGGTGATTTCATCATCTTATGCGGCCAAAATAAGCGTTGAAATCCCCGAATTCCTACTGATAAAACAAGGTTTGGTAATGTGTAGAAATTCTACGTTAACGATGGGTCCACACCAATTGCAATAAAATGGCTAAACACAACAGGGAGCCAACGAATTCAAAACAGAGAAATCAAACGTATACTTGTTTGGTATAGTCTTGTTCGAAGTATTGTGTGCTAGACCACTTATATACAGTAAAGGGATAAGAACTTAGCCTTGCATGTCTAGCGTGAGTGAGAGTATTAGAAATTGTATTTGTTTCATGTCGTTAATTTGGTAAAGTATTATAGTGTATATATATGTGTGATTAGACTCATTCTGTTGTTGGGTTAACTTTAGAGAGGAAGTTTTATCCAAACCTATTTATATTGAAGATAAAAAAAATGTATAATTGATGAAACTTGTTTACGGTAATTATGTTTGCAATCTTTTTTATCCACTCTTTGTTATAATATTATTTCCCTTCTGTGATGATGATGTGGCTTGTGTATGCCACGGTGGAGTCAGCATCAGTCAAAGAAATCAGCCTCAAATTAAACCAATACGGCAGCGTTTCAGCCATCAGTTTTAAGTGCCTTATCTGGCACACGAATTTCATTCTGTTGCAACAGAATGCGCAGCTCCTTTACGCCTTCTCTTTCTTCTCATCCTACAACAGAAGATTCTAGTGCTCCTCTGCTCTAACAACTGCAGATTTTTCTGGACAGCTGGAGGATGATCAATGGAGTCCTGATCTGTATAAAATCAGATCTTTTGTGCTGGAGAAAAGTAGAGTTTTCAGAGGGATTTTTCGGTGTGTTTCTTTCTGTTTTTCCTGGTTGTTTACTCTTGTACTTGGTTTCCTTGATTAATAAAATACCCTATAGTGTGCCTTGAAGAGTGGATGTAGGTTACCTTAGCCAACCACTATAAATCCCCTGTGTCAATTGTTTTTCTGTTATTTCATGGTTTTTTTTTTTTAATCTCTTATTTGATTGCTTGTTGATTGATAGATCGTGTTGCTCATTGATGATTTAATAAGCATAACTGAAAGCCCTAATTAGTCACTACAAATGGTATCAGAGCCTAGTTCGAATCTAAGTTAGGGTTTTTTGAAATTCATTTTCTGTCGTGAAAATCTTATTCAAAAACATGTCCACTAAATTGTGAACTCGAAAAGTTTACAGGGACAATGATTTGGACTCTGGAAGATGAAAATGGAAGCTGTGCTGATAAAGAAGGACTAGCATTAGCTCTGAAAGGGGAATCTGAGCTGCCTGACACCATGACTGAAGCGGAAAGCAGATGTGCTCACAAAGCTAAGAGCTCCTTGATCCTAGGATTGGGTGACAAGTCCTGCGAGAAGTGAAGAAGAGAAAACTGCTGCTGAGATCTGGAACGGTTAGACTCCCTGTATCAATCTAAAGCTGTCCCTAATAGATTGTATTTAAACAAAGTCTGTTTGGTTTTAAAATGGATGAGCAAAATCTTTAAAAGCAATAAGGATGAGTTTCTAAAACTTATACAGGATTTAGAAAGCATATCAGTAGAGGTTTGATGAAGATCAAGCTGTAATTCTTCTAAATTCCCTACCTAAACCTTACTCCAATTTTGTAAAACATTAAAATATGGTGGGCAGACACTTAAATTAGAAGAGGTTGTAGAAGCAATCACAGCTAAGGATAGAGAACACAAATGACATTAGGCAGTGATGGGAAGGTCTCATGGTAAGGGGTAGATCAGAAAAGAGAAACTGAAAAAGGGGGGACAAAATAGGATAAGATCTAAGTCAAAACTGGGAAGTGGAAGTGTTTTTTCTGTCACAAAGAAGGCATCTGAGGAGACTGTCCTGAAGGAAAAATAAGAAAAGCATGGAAAGAGGAAGAAGAGGGCAGTGCTAGTGTTGTGTCTGAAGGTTATGAAGTTCAAAGTTTTAGTCATCTCTGAAAGTAAAAACAGTGAAGAATGGATCTTAGACACAGGATGTACCTCACCACATGACACCAAATAGGGAGTGGTTTAGCTCTTTTCAAACTATAGATGGTGGAAAGGTTGTGATGGGAAATAATGCAGTATGTGGCATTAAGGGCATAGGTACTGTTAAGCTAAGCCTTCACAATGGCCTAATCAAAACTCTCACTGATGTAAGATACATCCCTGACCTTAAGAAAATCTAATATCACTAGGTACCCTAGACTCAATAGACTAAGTTACAAAGCTTCAAGTGGAAGTCTTAGTGTAATGAAGGGTCATTAATAGTGATGAAGGTGAAAAGAAAAATGGTCTTTATTGTTTAAAGGTAGGACAGATAGGGCATAGCTGCTGTAGGTCTTTAGTAACACAGGATAAAACCTCACTGTGGCATCAAGGTTGGCACATGTTAGTAGAGGTTTAGATGAGTTGAGTAAACAGAACCTGTTAGGAGGGATCAAACGGGAAACTTAACCTTCTGTGAACACTGTATTTTTGGCAAAAGTGCAGGGTAAATTTGGATCTGGTAAGCTTACTCAAGCTCACCACTTGGTATGTTCACTCAGATGTATGGGGACCAGCTAGACACTACTCACTAGGGGGCTGTAGGTATTTCATTAGTTTTGTGGATGATTATTCTAGGCATGTCTGGATATTTTTCTGAAGACTAAGGATGAGGCATTTCTTAGGTTTAAGGAATGGAAATAATGGTTAAACTCAATCTGGGAAGAAACTTAAAAGGCTTAGGACGATAATGGTCTTGAGTTTGTGAATGATGAATTCAATAGTTTCTGTAAAAACCATGGAATTGTTAGGCACAAAACTGTTAGAAATACCCCACAGCAGAATGGCCTCTGTGAAAGGATGAATAGGACCATCCTAGACAAAGTTAGGAGCATCCTGTCAAACTCTACACTACCTGTAAAATTCTGGCGAGAAGCTGCACATACTGTGGTGTATCTAATTATAGAACCCCTTCATCTGCCATAGGTTTCAAGGTACCCTTAGAAAAATGGACTGGACACCCTATAAAGCTGGACAACTAAGAGTTTTCGGGTGTCTATCTTATGTTCATGTAAGGATGATAACTGAAACCTGAGCTGTAAAGTGTCTGTTTCTTGGATTCTCAAGGGAGTAAAAGCTAAATTTCTGGAATCTAACCAAAGAGTGTATAATCAGTAGGGATGTGGTTTTTAGGGAAGAGTCCTTCCTGGACTAGAATGTGAACCTGAAAATCAGTTGATAGTGGCTCAGGACCAAAATCATTGATAGTGACTCTGGATCAGACCTTTTAGAACTGGAAATTCAGGATGTAGTTACTAGTCATCAAGGTGGAGCTGTGAAACAAGGAGAATCCTGAAAATCCTAATACAGATGAGTTGGATGAGCAAGGAGAACAGAACCAGACTTGATAAACTATCAACTAGCTAGGATAGAACCAGAAGAGTCATTAAACCTCCCAACAGACTAGGATATGCAGATCTGGTAGCTTGCACTTCAGGTAGAAGAAGAGCTGAATGATGAGCCTAAACATTTCAGGAAGCTATCTTAGGACCTGATAAAACTGAGTGGAAAAGGGAATTGAGGATGAATTCAGTTCCTTAATGAAAAACAATACCTGATCCTAGTTGATAAACCAGAAAACTGCAGGGTGGTTAAGTGCAAATGGATCTTCAAAAGAAACCAGGTCTAACCCCAAAAGACCCACCTAGGTATAAGGCTAGACTAGTTGCAAAGGATTTACTCAAGTGGAAGGCATAGACTATAATGAAATATTCTCCCCAGTTGTAAAGCATGCTTCAATCAGAATTCGATTTCTCTGGTTGTACAGTTCAATCTGGAACTGGAGCAATTGGATGTAAAAACAGCCTTTTTACATGTGACTTGGAAGAATATTCTGATGAGCAGCCAGAGGGATAGGACCAGCAGTAAAGTTTGTCTTCTTAGAAAATCACTTTATGGCTTAAAACAGTCACCACGACAGTGGTATAAGAAATTTGACTCTTTATGATTGAAATTGGCTTTAATAGATGTCAATTTGATAGCTTTTTTTATTTAAAAGAATTCTGATTTGTCTTATACTTACTTATTGCTTTATGTGGATGACATGTTGGTTGCTTGCCATGACAAAACGGAGATTATTCGATTGAAGAAAATTCTCAATACCAAGTTTGAAATGAGGAGCTGGGTCAGGCTCAAAAGATTCTTGGTATACCATCATAGAGACAGAATGCAGGGAATTGAAGCTGGTTCAAGAAGAATATGCAGAGAAAATTCTACAGAAATTTAATATGCAGAATGCTAAGGCTGTCCAAACTCCCCTAGGGCAGCACATAAAGCTTTCTCATGATCAGTGCCCAAAACAGAAGAAGAGCAAAAGGAAATGTCCACCATTCCATATGCAAATGCCCTGGGCAGTCTAATGTACCTAATGGTTTGCACCAGGCCAGATTGGCATATTCTGTGAGTTTAGTAAGTAGATTCATGAGTAATCCAGGAAGACTCCTTGGTCTGCACTCAAATGGATTTTGAGATACTTACAAGGATCAAAATCTGTGGGCATAGTTTTTAGTAAGAACAGGAAGAAAATACTGCATTAGAGTTATTTGATGCTGATTATCCAGGGGACCTTGATAAGAGAAAGTCCACTTCAGGATTTGTTTTACACTGTGGGGAAATGTGATTAGCTGGAAGTCAAGCTTCAGCATATGGTTACTCTCTCATCACACAGAATCTGAATATGTAGCCTTGACAGAAGCATCAAAGGAACAGTATGGCTTAAGGGTTTTGTGAATGAATTGGAGCTGGAACAGAAAATTGTGGAGATCAAAAGTGACAGTCAGAGTGCAATATATCTGTCCAAGAACCAAGTCTTCCATGAGAGGACAAAACACATAAATGTAAATGCATTTCATCAGAGAATTGATTGAAAAAGGAGAAGTCAAGGTTGAGAAGATAAAGGAACTCACAAACCCTGCAGACATGCTCACCAAACCAGTCACTGCAGATAAACATAGGCTCTGTATGAGCCTATTACATGTTCAAGCATAATTCATTTTGCCAAGGCCACTTAGGTGTCAATTCACAAGCCAAGGTGGAGATGTGATGATGATGTGGCTTGTGTTCCACGGTGGAGTCAGCATCAGTCAAGAAATCAGCCTCAATTAAACCAATACGGCAGCGTTTCAGCCATCAGTTTTAAGTGCCTTATCTGGCACATCGACAACGATTTCATTCTGTTGCACAGAATGCGCAGCTCCTTTACGCCTTCTCTTTTTCATTCTCAGCCCTAACAACAGAAGATTCTAGTGCTCCTCTGCTCTAACAAACTGCAGATTTTTCTGGACAGCTGGAGGATGATCAATGGAGTCCTGATCTGTATAAAATCAGATCTTTTGTGCTGGAGAAAAACAGAGTTTTCAGAGGGATTTTCGGGTGTGTTCTTTCTTGTTTTTTTCCTGGTTGTTTACTCTTTGTAATCTTGTTTCCTTGAGTAATAAAATACCCTATAGTGTGCCTTGAAGAGTGGATGTAGGTTACCTTAGCCGAACCACTATAAATCCCCTTTGTCAATTGTTTTTCTGTTTTTCATGGTTTTTTTTTAAATCTCTTATTTGATTGCTTGTTGATTGATAAGATCGTGTTGCTCATTGATTGATTTAATAAGCATAACTGAAAGCCCTAATTAGTCACTACACCTTCAAACTAAGTTAGATCGGAAGCAGCTCCATGTCAAAATTCTACCCAGAGGATCACGAAAAGACAATTGATGATAGACCTAATGAACCTGCATCTTAAACATAGTTAATGCACCTTCATTAAACCCTTAAAGAGAGACATTGTATATCAACATTTTAAGAATTCTTTGGGTAATACAGATGAAATATACAGGTAATTAACAAGATAATTAAATTTGTTCTTTTAAGTAGTTGTCGTCTAGAAAATCTGGATTAGCTAGAAGAGTATAATACATTGGTTTGTTTAAAAAAAATACTGAGCTGTGCAAAAAGCTTGGCAGCCCAGCTGGTTAAGTTAGATATATTAGCATAATATTTGTCTTCACCTGAGTCGCTTTACCTTGGAACCCAAATAATTATGGTTCAGAATTCAACCCTCTTCCGTTTCCTAGAGGTTAGAAATTTCAATATGCTGAATTTTCAATAACGTTAGAACTTGACAGATTTGGCTGCAATCACATGGACCCTCTTTCAGCATGCTTTATATATCTCTTCTTGACTCTTTTGTTTTCTTCTAAGACTGTGGAGTGTGGACAAAGCTTGGCCGCCCCGCTGTAATGATTGATTGGAGATTCACGATTGGCTCAACTTAAAGTAAACAATGTGATGCTGTCAAATTAAATAGTGTTTAGATTTTAAAATGTTTGTAAATTTCTTGTTTCTCCCGTGAATGAAAGTGGAAGTCTCTTTCAATTGGACAGCATTATATTCCATTTATTTCGAAATACAGTACAATATCCAGGAAGCCAATCCGCTTCTTACACGTTATTAGTTGGATAATATCTCTTTGATTCTATATATATTAAGCTGCCCACATAGCTTGACTTGGAAAAATCACTGAACTCAACTCCATACAGGGGAGACAGACATGGCGAATAATAATGGGATGCGAGGTCTTAGTTTAGCAATCTTAGTCATCATACTCTTCAATGCAAGTCATTCTATTTCTACAGCTACTTCTTCGGTGGAGAGCAACCGCTCGACCAGCTTCCAGGACTGCAATGGCTCCATTCATGATTGCCTCATTGCAGAAGGTGTAAATGTTGAGTTCTTTTTCGACCCGGAACTGGTCCAAGGCATTCCACCAAAAATTACATTTAACGCTAATATGAATAGGGGGCCAGCAATTGATAGTGGGCGAAATATGCGGTATTTACAAAGCGGACGTGTTGTCCGAAAGGGTGAAAATTGTATTGATTTATATGGCATGCCAACTCATAATAGAGGATGCTAGTGATTAACAGATCCAAGGCCGAATGAATCACTGATTTATGCCTTGGCCGCAAATAAAGTATCCACTGCTCGATTGTACTTCAGTTTTTCTTGTACTTTTTTTTTTTTTTTTTTTGGTACTGTGTTTTTCTTGTATTTATAGTGTTTATATTTTGATTTTCTCTGTTTAATAGTGCATATGAGAGATTATCACATATGCATATGTATCATGACGCCACCAGCTTAATTTCCTAGTAAGTTGAATTCTGCTATCATCTTCAATTCTCCAGAGTTCTCAGCCCAGAGTTGAGTCATCATAAGTTAGAAGGGCTAAGCCAATGGTGCTGGGTTATAATGCTAATCCATGTGAACCATTAATTTGCCTTTCCATATTTCAATGGAGATCAATGATATAACAGTTTTCTTTTGCATAACCTGCATTGTTACAAAGGATATAACAGCTGAAACGAGGCTCGATTTTTTCGCCCTTTATCTTTAGGTCACACCCACTAACTGTTGATTCAATAACTGTAATTATTTGGGCAGTAGGGAATAGGGAGTTTGTTTTCTTCATATGTGAAACACATCAATCTCCATCGTCTTTTTGTTGATCCCACACAAATTGATTGTGGGGTGTATTTTATGTTTGTTTCATTCCTCAAATAAACACTAATTAAATTCCAATTTCAACAATTGACTGTTCTTTCAAGCAAACAAACGAAGAGTGTTTCCAGCTGTAGGTTTTTCACAATTAGCTTGGCTTCTCGTTCAGAGATCTACACTTAAAATTCTCTCCCACATAATCTGATAATCTAAAGGGGAAGACAAATATATATAATGACGTACCAGTTTAAGGTTGCTTCTTTTTTATTTTAAGTTTCGGTAAGAGTCTTTAACAAAGACTGGTTTGGAAAATCTGAAGCTTTTTTATTTTATTTTTTTTAATTATATATCTAAATAACAAAAATAGAAAATTTAAATTTTATTTACCTGTGCATGCATGAGCATCGAAAAAATGTACCTCTTGATGATATAATGAAACAAATATAATATTAAACAAAGGTTTATTTTATTTTCCCCCAATCAGATTGTTTATATTAACTCCATTAATAAAGTATTAAAAAAACCTTCTGCAATTATCAAAAACCTTCCTAAAAATTATATTTACTAATGGGACTTCATCTCAACTGGTCAAAACAATGCGACCACCAATGATTCTGACACAGTATAGATAACTCAGTCCAATACTTATAGAAGTCGTTGGCAGCACTCAAAGTCTTCTACAGAAATATCATACACTATTCCCCAACTTGCCCCACGTCAAAGTCTAATTTTGCCAAACTATAGACTAGCTCATAGCCTCTTTGAGTTTAAGGCTCTGATCTTTCTTTAACCTTATCAGATTCTTGAGTTGTTTCCATGACTTGAGACGCGGTTATTTTAATTCATATTTTTCCTTCTTAAATTAAGTATTTCAACCTTTAACTTATGTTAGCAGTATTATTACTATCTGTCTTTTTTTTTAATCATCAAAGATATTCGGGTCAGTTTACATGCACTTCAATTAATTATCCGAAATTTAAAAATTATAGACCGATTAAGAGCTCCAATAATTATCCTTATTAGTATCTGGAAACTCAAATTTAGGAGTTCATAAAACCTCTTTTTACTCTTTATATGTAAGAACAAATGTGATTTATAAATTTTATTTTAAGCGAAGAAAATTATTCCCTTCCTTCTTGTCTTTACCCTTTCGGGAACTTATTCTCTGGATATGTGTGGACCAAAAATCGTGAATACTTGTAATAGAATAATCATTTACTAATTTATTCTCACCTGTAATAACTTCCATGATAGTCGACAAATGAAGTTACCAGGAAGGATGTTTCCTTGGTATATATGTCCATTAACGATACAAAATATAACTTTGATTTTAATACTATATCTCCTAAAGGAGATAAATGGATTAATATATCTCATAATAATTACAAACTCTTAACTAATGAATTGATTGTACAAAATTTTTTATCTCAATGCATTAATTTTATCAAATTTAAATTAATTCAGATATATATATTATATAATAATATATATATTTATATATATATCTATATATAATATATATAATATAGATATTATAATATATATATATATATATATTCTGGCAACAAGTATACATGCATGCAGCATCTTGGGTTTCTTCTTTGTTGTTTTAATTTTCAATAAAAGATGAACAAAAATAGTCTAGAAAATATCAAAATTCTTATAGATTTGCATGAGCATTAAAATAAAAGATCAGTTAACACAATTAGATGATTTCTCTTAAAATATGAAGGGGTTTGGCCATATATACTAACTCAATATAACAATTTCTCAAAATGTGCAAGTTTTATTTAGAGCAAAGATTAACCTAGCTATAAAATCCATGACTTTCAATAATGCTCTTAATGAAACATAAATTTATATTTACTAACATACAATGTTAGACATTCGACTCTCAAAGTATGATTTGATAATTTGATTAAACATGTTAGATAGTGCTAGACTTGAAGTCTAGTGTATTCCAACTATTTTTGTATGCCTATTGATTAATTTTAAATTTGTAAAGGGAAAATTAATGAGAATAAAAACTCATATTCAATATTTATAAAAATTATTAGTGGAAACTTAAAATGATATGTAGCAGACTAGCATTTGTAAACATATTTGGTAGTAGACTAGCATCGAGGACTATTAGTCCGTGACTCACTTGTAGAAGTCTTTGACAACATCTAAAGTCTCTGCATAAAACGTTGAAGTTTATTATCTTGCTTAATGGATGGTTTTCTTTCTTGTTGTCCATCTGTGGCTTTCCAACTTGACTTGGATTAAGGGTTTTATGGGTATTGTCAAACACACCCTAAAAGGCCAAATATCACTTCCAGCAATTTTCCTGAATCTCTATCCAGTATGCTTCTTCGTAGCTTCTAGGATCATCACCAGATCATCTACTCCCACTAAGTAAGATTCAAAATCTTGCTCATGTAGGAACCCGTATCTCTCTGGAAGTTTTGATATTCTAGAAGACTTTCGTACTAGAACCATAGTATCTATACTGAGGTTCGCTGAGTGGATGTTCCATCTTCAGCAATCTCGGTTCTTGGCTCTCGAACTCTTCCTTGAGTTCAATATTTCTTCTAACACCAGGCCTTCCTCTAAGAACCATTCTCGAGAAGCACGCATTTCTACTGATCCAAACTCTTTGATCACTTAGGAAGTAAAAGTTTCGATTTTTTTCTCTTCAAATCTCTTGATTTTGAATTCATTTGATTTAAACTCCTTATCTTCTCACAAAATACGAAACATAATCAAAATCCAAGATTTAAGCATTTATAACCATTAAAACATGAGGAAATATAACAAATATATAATATTATGAATGCTTATCAAATTCCCCACACTAACACATACTTGTCCTCAAGCTACAACAGCTCAAGTTCATCACTTTTTCTCATCATCGTTCCTTCTTCTACCTTTACTCATCCTCTATATCCAAATCATCATGCCTTAAAGATTTAAATCTAAAGACAAATAAGAAACGAGAAATTTCATAGAGTAAATTCTTATAAACACATCCATGAACAATCACCTCAATGATCTTCTCGAATCAAAATGCAATAGGACTAACACCCTCTCATTGGATTCACTAAATACCTCAAGTGTTTAGGGTATCAATGAACTCTCGAGTCAAAACATAGAAGATCTTTACCATAAGCTTACAATATATCACGTCTTTATCATCATGGATTGAATTGAATGCAAAAAATCTAATGGTCTTAAATGGGTTGTAACGGGGCTTAAGTAAGGTGGCGTGAGAGGAATTTTTAGGTACTTTATCAAAGGAATATACCAGCTTCTTCACACAAAGTGCAACTCAATAATGTCAAATGTTTTCTTCAATCAATTCACTCCAAACAATTGAAATTGCACACTTTTCTTTCTTCATGGCCTCCTATTTTCCTTCTTTTTTCTTTTTTTCTTCTTTGTTTTGTTTTTTTTTTTTTTTTTTTTTCTTTTTTGAAAAACCAAGGCACTTGTAACTTGAATCACTTTATTCCCAGCATCTTTCAATCCTTTCAAAGATAATTTGAGCTTCATGTGAACAAGCTAGTACGATCCTTCAATTCAAGGTTCAAAAGAGAAAATCGACAAAAGATGTGTTTGACATTGCTTATATCTGGTTAACTCCAACAAAAGGGCCAAGGTTCAAAATTGGCTTTCTAAGTAAAAATCAAGGTAGGCTTTTTAAGAAACTAAATGGCTTCACCCTAAATGCCCTTATTAATTCAATGCATCCAATTCAACAATGTAGGCTCCTGACATGCATAACAAAGCAAGTTCTCAGAAAAATCAACTATGTATGACTACCTCAATTAGGAATGGAACTAATATAATGTGAATGCTCATTGGCTCAAAAGCGCACAAAAAGGTCATTTGCATTAGATCCCACACATTTTCCATTAAATCAATCATCAAGAGCAATTAATCCACTGTGTAGTAAGTACGAATTCAACTATTCATGCTAACCTTATTACGCCTCTATTTATCTCAATAATTCAAATAATCCAGATCATTTAAGACACATCGACAAAATCTAGAATTTGAAGAGAAGGATACAAACAAGAACTAAAGTATCACTTGATTTTAATTTTTTGAAAAAATGACGCAAAAATTGATCAAAATGGAGCTAAAAGTGAAGTTCAAAGTAATCAAATTCATATGCAAAGACCCTCCCCACACTAATCCATCATGTTCTCAAGTATCAAAAACAGATGCTCAAAAACTATAAAAGAACAATAGTAAGGATAAAACTCCCTTGAAAATGTTGAGCATCAACCAAGATATCAAGTCGCATGCATAGGGGTGAAGGTGGTGTGCTGCTGCGTTGGGGGTGGACGATACTCGCGTGGTGGGTTGTGCGAGATGGGGTGAGATGGTGCGAGACGAATGTGCTGCTAACTAGGTGGAGGCGGCAAGAGAACAATTGGAGTAAGGCATGGGCAGTTGTATCAAAGATCTCTGTCTGGTTTGTTGTACCCAACCCATGATTCAAGATTTTCATAAGTGCGTGCCCACGGGTTATTAAAATCATCTTCTGCTAAACAATTGGTAAAGAAATCAAAATTTGCCCTCCGAAAAATGATTAAAAGAACTAAAAATAATCTAAAGAAAAAAAGAAACACAAAGTAAGACAAAAGTTGGGTTGCCTCCCAAAGGCACCATTCTTTAACGTCTTTGGCTAGACGTTTGCCACCCTCTAATCGCCATAATTCGGACTTTCCAAAATAATTTGATCACATTATAACACTTGAAAACTTATAAAAAAGTTTTCAAACGATGAACCATTGACCTTAAAATTTTACCTGTATCCTGAACTTTGGTTATTTCAAACTGTATCATGAGGAAATACATTAGTAACATAAAGGCCTACCCTACTAGAATGTAATTTACCAGGAAATAACTTCAGTCTAGAGTGATAAGTAAAACTTCTTGACCAATAGAATTTTTTTCCTAGAGATTAGTTGATCATAAAGGCTTTGGTCTTTTCTTTGTATATTCTGAGAGCTAGTATCTAGTCATCATTTGGTGTGATTTCCCCTCCAACTCTTTGCAATTGTATTTCCTTTTGTAATTGTTCCCTGATCCCTCGGTCCACTAAACGAGGCACGTGTCATAACATCCATAAGACAAAAACAAGAATCACGACGCCACAAAACATCTTAGGGTAACCTCAAATACAGCTTCATAAATATGAATTTAATAATTTCACACAATTCAATTATTCCACTCACTTTGGGAGTGTACCATCATGCCATATCAATTTTTCGTCCTAGATTTTTAGTAATAAAGGGCCAATTCCTCAAAAATTCATTAGCCCTATACCTTATATTGAGAAAGAGTTCCAATCCTTCTCCATGTCAGCTTCTATCACCTACTTCTATAACCTTTCTATTCAAAACAGAAATTCAGAAAGACCACAGCCATACTACGTGTGTACGAAGACATCCTCCACAGACATCCTCACTCACAGGATATAACATTAGAATCTATCCGCCAAGTTGAAATAATCACAACAACTACAAAAAAAGTCACACACTCCAGACCACGCCAGATCCAAACAATATCAAGCCAACTTTCTTTCTCTAATGGACCATATTCGAAGATGAATACATACAGAGAGAAGCATGAAGATTTATTTGAAGCTGAGCTTAGATTTAGCATTGCTTCCTCAACTCTCAACATGCAATCCTCAATCCTCAACATCACTCCCCTAGTTTTGCAAGGGATAGTAAATATCCACGCCGCATTTTGGAGTGTACTTTTTTCTGGAGCTGGACTTTCCATAGATGCTAAACTTTTCCCCTTTCACCCCCTACTTATCTTATTCATTACCTTTCAACTTCACTCGTTGTTGTAATGCAGCACCATCCTGAGAAATTTAGCATATCGAGGCACTTGTTTTAATTGCTCACACGTAGGGAATATGTAACCTCAAACCTTGTACACAAAAAGTTTCAAGAATTCCTTCTCTTCATCTCTTTCTTTCTTGGATTAGTCAATCTAATGTAGAAATTGAGGATTTGTCACCAATCCTTTTGTTGTTCCCTATCAATTCTTCTAGGCTGGTCATTTGAGGTTTTAGGAGCCACTACTTCTTTTCAATGTCTTCTCCACGTGCCACCTTACTGGTTCCCTTTAACTCCTTCCCGCTCTCAGGTAACTACACTAACCATTTTTGTTTGGGTTAACAATAGTTGTGAGGAACATTTACCTTGAGATTCCATCTGCTCATAGAAATGCTAGTTGACTCATTTGAATGTCTCCATTGTTGATGCTTGTTTCTTGTCTCCTGTTGAAATTGTCTGTCGTGCTTGTTCTTGTCTCCTGTTGAATTGTTTCCTGTAGTGTGCAAGTGAGTTGAACAATTTCTTCTAGAGACTACCTGACTTGTGGCTGTTTGTTGTGGTTGTGGAATAGATTTTCTCGGTTGTTGAAAGTGCTGGAATGGTGGCCTTGCCCATAGCGAAATTTGGATCGACCTCAATCCTGGATTGTAGGTATTGAACTTGACATATTTCCTTTGTGGTGGGCCTGTAAATCTCCAGTGACATTGGCATGCTCAAAGACTCCTCTCGAAGTGTAGGCACATGTCCGTTGGATGACCGATGGTAAGCACAAATTCCACAAGTTTTCACTTGTTGCATATTTCCTACAGCTAACCTATTGACAATAGAAGTTAGATTGGAAATGTTATTTTCAAGGGAATATATACTTTACCTCTCATTCAACCCTTATTGGAGATGTACCCTGCCTAAATCCAATTGTTGTGATTTAGCGTCCATGATGGAGATCAAATCTCTAGCTCACGAGGATTTTTGTTCCTATGGCACCTCCCATCGGTCATCCATCATCTTCCTTTCATGGGTAGACCTTCGTAGAATATTGAATGAGGAGCTGTTCGAAAATTCCATGGTTGTGGCATAGCTTGCACAAAGTCTTAAAATCTTTCCTCATTCATGAAAGGTCTCTGTATCTTTCTGTTGATTCCACATATCTCCCTTTTGATACAGCAGCTCCATGATGCAGGGAAAATTTATCAAGGAAACAATTTCACCATCTCCATCCATGTGGTTATAGATCCAGGGGGCAAATAACATAACCACTCTTTGCTTTTTCAGTCAGCGAGAATGGAAAAGCACGTAATTTGATTTGTTCTTCGGTCACTCCTTGTGGTTTCATGCTTAACACACCACGTGGAAATTCCTTCAGATGTTTCTGAGGATCTTCATTCTCAAGACCTGAAAGTATGGGAGCAAATGGATCCATCCAAGAAAAATTTTTAACCCTCAAAACCCCACTTCCAAAGCTGATTATGTAATGCAGAGTGCTGTTGATTTACATTTGGAGACCCAGCAATTCCCTTAAAGTTCCTCTTGTTCATTCCATTGCTTCCTTCTAGTTCAGAGTCATTAAAAGAATCCTAGATTATCTACAGTCAGGTACTAAATTAAATCTGGGGAATTAGGATGAATATGCTTGTTTGTTCACGCCAATTTAGCTTCTTTCCTCAACTCTCGAGTTGTCTTCTCATCTCAAGATCGTATTGGAGTTTCACCGGCACGATAAGAGCAAGCCTTAAATAAATCTAATTAACACCAATCCTGGCAACTGCACCAAAATTTGGTGGGGTGTCGAATCCAACAAATATAAAATTCTCACTCTCAAAAATACCAATTGTAACAGTGATAAGCAAGGTCGTATCCACAAAGATTGGGGTAGATTTATTTAATGACATTAAAGCAAAGAAAGGGGATTTTGAAATTTGAGTGTGAAATAAAAGAGAAAGCAATTATACAAACTAAAATTAGAAGAAATCATATCAGCAAATATCCACTAAAGGTTAATTTTCATAACTGGTTCAGAGACTTGATCCCAATATACAAGGATAAAATCTTCTATTCTTCACTAAATTGGGTATGTTATTAACAAGCTCTAACAACCTAATCTCTCCTTACTTTCTCGATAACCAAACAAACTCTTGCTTACTTCCTTGTCATACAACAAACCCTAAACAAGCTCTTAGATTTTAATCTATCGCCAACTTATAATTATAGAGACTACCAATTCAGCGCAACAAATAACAACCTCGATTCATTTAGACTAGATTATACATCTTCATAACATCAATCGAAAATCCCTTGATAATCAACTATCTATTTTACTCACTAATATTAGAACACTTAAACATTACGATTTAAAGTTCTAAATGGCAATTTATCACTGATCATTGAACAACGGGCCCTTCTGCATCAATCAATCAAGACAATAATTGTTTAATAAACATAGAAATATATTATCAATAGTAAAGACATAAAATAACCCTGAAAATTATTAGATCTCACCATCCTTAAAGAACCAACTTCAATTATCCTTCAGTTGGAGAGAAGTCTGTAGCCTCCACATAATTGAAAAAGAATGCTAAAGAACCGAGATTATAGTCTCCCCTTTTTCTTGTGCATAATCTCCATATTGATAACTCCATCTAATAATAGTTACCCTATCTAGATCAGAAACTACTTAAAAAAGTAAATCCCACTAAAATAGGGAGTCCTTGGCAAAATCCTAGAGATTAAGAATTGATAAATAATCTTTCCAACTGTCATGCATATCTTTTTCTCCAACAAATTCGTACCCCTAGGTCAAAAACCTCTATTCCAGTAAGGCATGCCCACGCTTTATCTGCTGCCTGCCTTTTATGAACATTGGAAAACAGGATGTGCCCACTGCTTTAAGCAAATCCGCTTCTGGAATGTATCGCTTTTTGAGCTACGATTTTTCTCTTCATATCTCTTTTGATTTTGATTTCAATTTGATTTACCACCCCTTAATCACTCCACAAAATACAAAACATAATCAAAATCCGCAGATTTAAGCCCCTTATAAACATTAAAACATATGAAATATCAAATATATAGATCTTATATGCTTTATCAGTAAATCCTAAACTATCTTTAGGATATCCACTGACCGATCCTTCTCGGATTTAACATCCAGCTCTCAGATTTACCCAATTTAACATACCTGGGCAGCCCAGAAAATCTTTATATAATTCAACTGGACGTTTTTTCCATACCATATCCATACAGGTTTTTTTCAATGGATAGTTTTAAGACGCACCCCATTAAGGATGTGCACAGCGTGTCGAGAGGCTGTACCCCCACAGCGACCCATTGGTAGGGGGGTGGGGTAATTCTGTAAAACTCACCATCATCGTACCAGATTCTTTTTTGGGGGGGGGGGGGGGGGGGTGTTTTTTGTAACGCTCGATCTGTCCGTGATTCACCGACAACCAACACTTTCACGTTATTAAATTTTTTTTCTAGTGAGCCGTTCATCAATATGGATGGCCGTTCATTTACATGGACTCTCGCCATCTTATATGGATAGGGACAGAGTCCATTTACAAACGACGGACATCTTCATTAAAGGACGCGCCATCCCGAGTAAAATTGAATAATTTTTTTTTATACAATTAGGGACGGTCGTTTCATATTTTAAAATGGATGTCCGTCTATTACATTCTTTTAAAAAATTAAAAAACATTTAGGGACTACTGTCATCAGTTATGGACGTTCGTCCCTTCATTTGGACAGATGTCCACAAATAAGGACGCTCGTCCTTAATCTAAATATGAAAATTAAAAAAAAAAAAACTTTGGTGATGCCGCGTAAGGAAGAAGAATTACGGACAGGGCGCCTAAACTCTCGGAAAATGAAGAAGAAGAGAAGGAGTAAGACGATTTGCCCCCAAGAGGAGGATCAACAAGATCTCTGTCTGAGAGGGAAATTTTGAAAAGTTTGCCTGCGTGTTTCCTCCCTCTTAACTAATGATTATAGTGATACTGGTTCATCTCTGAGCGAAGAGAAGCCATCTCACGGAATTAGTAAAAGTAAAGGCAAGAGCGGTGTAACACGGAAAATTATCTTCCGAAAATTCCATTTTTTTAAAGCCCCTGATGGCCAATTTTTTAGTCTTTCTAGAAAATTCTTGGAGGTGGATGTTCAAGAACATATCTGGTTTCGTGCCTACAGGATGGAAACAACAAATTATTTACAAGAAAATCTAATTTTTCTGGATGGAAAATTTTTTAGATCTACTTTTAAGAAATTCTGTTTTCAAAAGAAATCAGTTTCTAGATGGCAAACTTATTATCTCTGTCCAACAGTCAAGGAAATATGATATTGTCATCTAAGAGAAGGTTCTAGAAATCTTTTTTCAGGAAAGTGGAGGTTCAAAAAAATCTTTGGTTTCAAGCAAAGAGGATTATGAAGACGGGAAATTATTTTCAGAAAATCTCAGCTTTCTGGATGGCAAATTTATTGAATAATACTACACTTACAAAGAGATCCTACAAAGATCTCCATACAAAGTGACTTGCCAAAAAATGAATGGAAGAATGAATATAATGAATTTGACTTTTTGTTTCACTCTTTCATTTATTTTTTGTCACCTCACTTTGTATAGAAATCTTTGTAAGATTTCTTTGTAAGTATAGTATTATTGATATTTATTATCTATGTTTAAGAATAAAGGAAAGGGACGCCCGTCCACAATTTATGGATAGGTGTCCCCAAAGTTTTTTTTTTTTTTTTTTTTTTAATTTTCATATTTAGATTAAGGACGGGCATCCCTTATTTGCGAGAGTCCGTCCAAAATGAAGGGACGACCGTCCATAACTGATGAACGGCCGTCCCTAAATGTTTTTTAATTTTTTAAAAAGAATTGTTAATGGACGAGTGTCCATTAAAATATGAACGCCCGTCCAATATTTAGGGACAGCCGTCCATAACCTATGAATGGTTGTCCCTAATTTTTATAAAAAAAAAAATTATTCCATTTTACTGATGGACGAGCTTCCTTTAAATGGGGACGCCCATCCGTAGTAAATGGACCCCCGCCCATATAATATGGATGGAAGTCCATGTAAGTGAACGGCCGTCCATATTTGATGAACGACCGTTCACTAGAAAAAAAATTAATAATGTGAAATGTGTCTGGTTTGCTGGTGTGAATCACAGGACACGTAGACCGGTACAAGATTTTGGTGTAAAAATACTAGTGTCAGTAGCATTATTGCTATCACAACAACCCACCGCCAATACTCGCGCTAGGAAATTAAGCTCGGTCCCACCATGTAGGTGTCTATTACAGCAACCCACCACCAATACTTGCACTAGGAAATTATGCCCGTTCCCACTGCGCTCATGGCCCACTGGCCTCCAATCCTTAGGGGGAGCTGTCACAGCAACCGATTGCTTTTTGGTAACTTAGGTGTCTATCACAGCAATTCATAGGATCATCTTTTCCCTCCACCATGTGCCTTACAGAAGTCAGTGCTACCTTGTGCACTCTTGCCACACCCTTCAAACTTGCATCTCTTGCCCCCACCATGAAGGACACAAAAGTCTGTCCGTCCCCTAGCACTCTTTGTACCCTCAGGTACAGCACACCTCTTACCACCGCCATGTGCGACACAAAAGTTTGTTCCCATGCGCACTCTTTGTACAAACCCCACCACCTCGAAAAGTACATTTTTTTTCCACCTCACGGCGATTAATTATAAATTAAAAAAAAATATATGTCAGATTTGTCGGTGTATAAATTTAATATATATATTCTTTTATAACTGTAACTCTTTCCTTATTGATGGCCACATGTCGTTTGTCTTTATTTATTGACAGGATGCACCATCAATAATTCAAGTGGTGTATAATAATTAAAATGAAGGTTGTCTGTCATCCATTCTCTTACTCTTGGCCCTTTACGTCTTATCAGCTATCATGGAGGTCGGGGCCACCCCAACTTTCCACAAACGAAGACAACAATCGCTGATTCTTATTGGCCACGGTTCACACCCCACCACTTTTAGGAAGAAAAAGCTTTAATATATGCCATTCATCAATTCGGACAACAATATCAAATGAAACCAATCCACTCCTTACACGTGTCCATGAGGATACTATCTTTTTTTTATTTTATTTTTTTATTTCTATATTAAGCGACTCCGCTTGACTTGAAAAAGAATCACCGAAGTGGAAGATTGAGAGTGTGAACTGAGGAAGAAAACATGGAAAATAATGTGATGAAAGGTCTCCGTATAGCGATTTTAGCTATTGTGATATTCATACTCTTCAACGCAACTCATTCTACGGCGGAGAGCAACAGCTCCACCACTCAGTACTGCGATGCTTCTAATATGCTTGATTGCCTAGTTGCAGATGACGAAGATGTTGAGTTCTTATTTGACTCGGAAGCCGCTAAAGCACCATCTTTTAACATAGGAAATACTGCTCAAAACGGTGTAGCGGTTAATTGCGGGAATGGGAAACCGTATTGGTCCTGTTTGCCAGATCCGCATGCTGCCAAAATCCAGGAACATTGTTACGACTTGCAACATCATCCCACTTACAATCCTGCATGCCACTACTAAATATTGCTAGCTCGTCATCTCTTGGCTGGTAGCTGCAAGTTAAGGTGTGCTTCATTTCAGCAAAGTTTTATTGTATTATGAAGTTTAATCATGATATGTTAGTCATGGAGATCTTTTTTACTACATCAGCTATCCTCCTTTTTCGTTTGTAATGGTTTCGTCGGGAAAGATAGTGTTGGCCAATTTCTTTATTATTATATATATAATTAATGCCAACAGCTAAATGTCAAAGTTTGTGCTACTTCTCCTTGTAAATTACTAAATTATTCATCTCCCCCATCATTTTCATTTTTTCTGGGTAGTACTCAATGATGAAAAGGTCTGTCGAATGTTGTTAGCTTGAAGGTAACAACTAAACTCTATTGGAATTTAGAAAAGCTTGTTTTGCCATGCATATCCCCAACATTTTTTTTTTTTTAAAATAATAGGATTTTACAAATTTTTGGTTAAAGTCTTTAGCTTGTATAAAATGGACTCAGTAATTGCTCAGGTAGTTTTCTTCTGATTGCAGTGAGGATTTTAGTTGTCTTCATTCTTCTTCTGTGAATCAATGTGTCGGTCTGAGATTTTCTTAAAAATTCAGTTAAATATTTGATTCTTCAGTAATAGAGAAGAGAATCTTTCTCAAATTTCTTGGTACTTCTGTTTTTATTGTTTTTGTTTTTTTATATTTAGTGTTGAAACTAGTTTATATGTATTTTAATTAATTTTTTAAAACTTTGAAATTATCAACTGAATAAAATCTTTAACAACCATCTTCATTAAGAATCGAGGAGAAACTCGGATTTAGACTCTTGAATTTTTTTGTTAACTGCTTAATTTCACAAGTTGAGACACTGAGGAAGAGATTTATTTTCTTTTGGTCTGATTAATTACTCCGACAAACAAGATTTTTCTAAACCACTCCAATTTTTATCTATTCTTACGGCATAAAAGTGACATTACAAACGATTTGCTTTGAAAATGATTTCTGTATTTTTAAAATTGAAAATTTGAGATGTGGCGTGCTTTTCATAATTTTGGCACTTAAAGTGAAATGAATAATTTCAATTTTAACCCTCTGGTGTTTTAAGGATAGTTATTAATGATTTTTGGTGTTGAATTTTAAAACTTTAGAAATTCATCACCAACCCACGTGAGCCAACTACTCCTGTCATTTTGCAAAGATTATCAATTAAAAGATAATGAATATAAATCCTGAAAATATTATAATATTCTGTCTTATATAGACTTTAAGACCATAACTCATTTATTTGGGGTATATTTTAGGGACGTAAACTGGGTAAGTTATGTTAGATATTAAGATTTTCATGCCCATGTTCACCTCTTTTATGAATACCCAAATATATTCTATTATACATTCTAAAAAATGGGATGGATTTGGGTTATTTTCTTACTGAAAAACCTTAATTAAATCGTTCAATTTGACCCTTTTTTTATATATTTACAAAAATCAAATCTAACACAATATATATAGAATATTTCTTAAAATATATTAATCAAAATGATAAATAATAATATTATCTAATATAAAATTTATATTTAAAGTTTAATAATTCTACAACAAAAATTATCCAAACAAAATAAATAAAATTGGGGTTCTCTATCATTTGATCTCTCTGGTTCGCTCTAATTTTATAAAATGTTCAATATACACAACTTCAATTAACCTAATTTGGCGAGTTTTAGATATGGGGTTTAGGTTCTGTGTTTCAATACGTTTTATTTGTTAAATCTGGTCAATTAATTGGAAAACGAGTCCATGTCATACATAATTAAATTAATTATCATGTATGGATGAATTTGACCTACAAGACATTCACCAAACCAAATTTGTCTCTTCCTTCTTGTCTTTATTATTTTTGTTGTATCATGCATGGAAAATTCCAAAGCTCTGCTCCGGATATGAATGAATGAAAATTTGAAATAGAATAAGCAATACAGCCCAAGCAAGTTTTCTGAAAAAAATAAAAATAAAAATAAAAATTATTCTATATAAATTCAATGGAAATTAATAACTTTATTTTATCTTCTTCTTAGTTTCGATTGTAGAATAGTATTTATAAGTAAACGTTTTGCTGACAAATTAAAAATTTTATTCAACCCAAAGTAAGAAAATTCTGGCTACTACGTATAAGAGCAAATAATAATAATAACATAATATCGCCGTAATTAACACTTAGGTCATGTTTGTTTGGGGTGAATGAAATTGGGAACGAGAATCTTACTCCTTATCCTTTGTTTGGCTTATAAGAGTGACATAATAAGGAATGAGATTTTCATTCCTTAAAGATGTGTTTGGTTGGGGATTATATAAAATTACTAAAGTAATATCTTTTTATATTACTTGATTACCATGTTTGGTCGTCAAGTAATATAAGATTTCAATAATTTTTCAATACTAATAGTAGTTATTGTTGGTAATATAGGAGGTAATTTGATTACTTTCATTTTCTTAGGTATTATAAGATTACTTGGTAATCTTATTTTTGTTACAAATTTACCCTTCACTATTAAATTTTTTAGACAATAATGCCCTTATTTTGAAATTAATTTACATGAACTCTACCATTACAATTTTACCCATAAATAGTTAAAGTTCTGGACAGTAATGCCCTTGTTTCTAAAACAATTTACAAGCCACCTAAGAGGATTGCTATAGCTAGCCACCACCACCACCACCACCAGCGGCCACTGTCAGCCAACGTCATTGGAATGACGCATGATTGATTGGATCTGGTTAGCTGTCCATTGATATGACCTTTTTCGGCCATATCGATAGCCATAAACGACAAGATGGCCATGGATCTGGGATTTTTTGGGTTGGGCAGCAGTTGGTATTAAGCTGGATCTGGGCTGATTCCGGCATCACTGTCGGCCCTAACCACCACCATCTTAATCCTCTCGTTTTCCTCTTCAAATCCCACTAAACCTCATCACCAGAACTGCCGTCGACGAAGCCCACTGTTTTTCCATGATTTCCTTTTGTCTCGGTGCTTTTTTGGTCACGTTTTCTACCGAAAATCACCCACACTTACACCGATTGACTCCCCTTCACCTCTTCTTCAAAACCCCACAAAGAACATCTCCATTGCACTTCCCAATAGATGACCGACGGTGGTTTAGGCGACCGGCAGTGCCTTGGGAAGGTGAGGGTGTTTTTGTTAAAAATTAAACTTTTATGTGGTTGGGGTATTTTAGCAAAATCTCAAATGTAAGGGGTTAAAAGAAATGATTCAAAAATAATAATAATAATATTATTATATTAATATTTTAAAAGGAGGGCAATTTAGTAATTTATATAACATATCCACCAATTTATTCCTCCCAACCAAACATAACAACATAACATACCCACCAATTTATTCCAACCTACCAAACACATTTTCCTAAAAATTTCCGTAATCTTCAAAGGAATATATCTTTCCATCAATATAATATTCCCAATAATACAATATTCCTTGAACCTAACGCACCCAAAAAGTTAAGTGGAATCCCTCCCAAATTTGTGAGGAATGTTATCCGTTACTAGTCATGGATGGTTAAAATTACCTAATTTTTCTTTTTGAAATTATGATTTTTCATTTTATCCTTAAATCAATTTATTTAAATTTAAATCATTTTATAATTAATAATGATCTTATCAAAATATTGATGATTCGGTCAAAGCTGCTGGCCAACAACACATTCTATCCCTATTCCCACGTCATTGTCGGCGGGTGAGGAATTAGAGGTTGTCAATCTACTGATTTGGTGGATTTTGGCCACCTTAATTAACGCAGTGATGTCACGTGTGATGATCCTTGGTCATGACCACTGCACGTGTCATCATGCCATTATTGTTTAACGGCCAGGATCTGCCCAAATCAGCAGATCACTGGCTGATGATTCTGCTTGCGCTGGAGGTGACGTCATTAGCATAACGGAATTTCGCCATCCAGCATTGATCGGTTTGCAGATTTTCACAATGTTTTAATTTCTTATTTAAAAAAAATATTGAGGGTATTTTCGTAAAAAAACAAAAATTTAATTCCATCAAAATTTATAACTACGACCAAACAATGTAATCCTACTCTACTCATTCATAATACTTTGATTCCATTGACTTTGATTTTCATTCATAATACTTTGATTCCATGCATTTTTAATTCACAAACCAATCGTGACCTTTGCTAATGTTTAATAAATGGGATTGTTGTTAAAAAATATTATCACCATGTATTAACTTTATAAATTTAATTAACTAATCGGTACTCAGAAATAAAACATTCAATTACATAAAACACACACACACACACACACACACATATATATTATTTCAATTACCACAGTGCGGTGAAATTACTTTCGAGTGATTCATTTAATATATACCTAGACGTGGTGGAATATGTTGTTCTAGGGTTTGGGGCTCCTTTCTGAGCTCCACTTCCAAGGCCCAGAAAGAAGGATCAGAGGATGGGGCTAAGCTCAACTAAAAAATGGCTATATTATAGGAGGACGATAGAGGGGCATTTAAGAAAGAAAAAGTCATGATAAAGCGGTTAGACTAGGACAAAAAAACCTCCGTTTCGAAAGCCTTGCGATATAGGGTCCTTGAAAACTCCCCTTTTGTCATTAGTTCTAGCTGCTATACCTGAGTTAATGAGTTTCTGCTCTGACTTAGAATGTTTATTTGGTAAGGTTCTCAACTGAAAGGAAGAATGAAAATAAGCGAGTTAAAGAACGAGTCCAGTATATAAAGTGAGTTTGAAGAAAGAGCTACGTGTACCAAATGAAAGGTAGAGCGGAATGAGGGAAAGAAAGAATTCAATAACTACCCTCACTCTTTTAACTACCCAACTCTATAACTCGATCAGAAAAGGAATCGGGTTTAGGCTTTACAGTCCGCTCTTCCCGAAGCGGAATCTAGAGAGCAAGAAGGCAACTCGGAACTAAGAACAGAAAGAGCCCTTTTAACCCACTACCGAGATAGCCAGGAAAATGATTATATAAAAGGAGGAGCGTAAGAGCGAAAGACTTGAGCAAGTTGAAATAATTAGCTAAATATTTATTGCGCGATAGCTAGAGCAGGTTAGGTTAGAGTAGAGGGAATGAAAGAGGTCGAGCATCAAAGCCATCTAAGGGTTAGGAGAAAGGGTACGGTCAAGTTGAACTTACTCAGAAATAAAGCATTCAATTATATATATATATTCCAAATTATTATCTTTTACATGATGGCTAGAAAACACAAAAACTACCTTCAACATAAACGAATCTGATTCAGATTGATTCTAAATTCCCGGAGGGAAAATAAACAACAAACTAGTGAAAATATAACCTCTATTAATCAACACAGAACGAAGAGACTTTCAATCTAACTTATCGCCCTTGTGGGTTAATGATTTCGGAGAAGACAACCCTTGAAACGTGTCTACTATTAGAACTTTAAGTAGAAAAGCTTTGATCATCACTGGTTGTTAGTGTCACCATACTAATGCTCTTTGAATCCAACACATATTCTCCAATGCTACTGAACAAACGCCCGCTATCAACATCCGATTCATATTTCATCAAACGTATCTCTTCATCATCAACCTCGCCCATCTTTCTATCCTCCTCATCATCCCAAAACTTCTCATGCTTCTCTGTCGTCTCCTGTAATTGCAATGCAAACTCAAGAGTCAAGACCCCACACCACGTCACTCATTGCTGGCCGTCTTGTGCTTTTATCATCCAAGCAACTCATTGCCACCTCCGCAAGTTTCTTCAAGCACTTCGCCGCTATCTTACTTTTCAAAAACGGATACTAATCACATCAACCGTCTCTCTACGGTAACATTATGTAGGATCAAAGTACGTACTTTCAATAAGGGTGTAAGCGTTATACTTGTTAAGCTCTTCATATTGATAACGTATTGTAATTTTTTAGTATAATAACCCAAGAAAGGTAAAGTAAGTAGATAATATTTGCTCCGGTCTCACTACTTTAGGTTTCCTCCACCACTAGGTAAACTGTGGAGGTTCACTATTTACAATATGTTTAGTAATTATAAAAATTATTAGTGGAAACTTAAAATATATGTAGCAAACTAGCATTTGTAAAGGCATTTGGTAGCAGACTAGCATCGAGAACTATCAATCCGTGACTCCACTTGTAGAAGTCTTTGACGGCATTCAAAGTCTTCTGCATAAACGTTAAAGTTTAATTATCTTGCTTGAATGGTTCGACGTTGATGGTAACTTTAATTTTCTTGTCCATCTGTGAACTTTCCAACTTGACTTAGATTAAGGGTTTTATGGGTATTGTCAAACAAAACCCTAAAAGGCCAAATATCACGACCTCTTGAGCTCACATTTAACTGTTAAAAAACCTTTCCTCCCTTCTTACAATGAAGTATGGTCATGACCTTAAACATGAGCTGATTTGACACCAAATACGGCTAAAGGTTATAATAGTAAGCTAGCAATATACATGGGTTTAAATAAATCAAAATAGTCTTGGACCCACATGAAGTTTATCATTGATAAAGCAGAAACATTTTTTTCTTCTTTGAGAGCAGATTAATGATTTCTACACTACCCTCCTAACACTTTGTGGGAAAAAAATAGTAAGTATCCAAGGGGATACGTCAACAAATACCTTTAGCAGCCCCTTTGTTGACCCAATGAAGTCATTTCCTTTCAGGCCCAAGCCCACGTTAAGAGTTTCTCATCCTAATCCGTTACTGTAGACTCAGGTCCATCAAAAAACCAATGTAAAGTCTAATTTAAAAAACAAAAAAGCTAGCTCAGTACCTCTGGTCATTCCTTGTTGAGTTTGGCAGTTAACCTCTAACTTTTCTAAGCATTATTATATATTCTGTCTTTCCATCTCTCTGGTTCGCTCTAATTTCGAAACCTTCCACATACACATCCAGTTAACATGACTTGGTGAGTTTTAGATACTAAGGTTTAGGGTTCCTATACATACATGTGTTTCAATACATTTCATTTGTTAAATCTATTCAACTTAGCAGATTTAACAAATGAAACAATCTAGAGAGTAACTGAAACCAACAAATAAACAATCACAAACAAATAATGTAAACAGTCAAGGGAAAGCATACATGCTATTTACTTTAGTTTACCAAAATCCGGCTACATTTAATAGCGTCAATATTATTAAAACATCTCTTCACCTCTCTCATTACAATGGATGTATTTACCTATAATTTGCTATCACACTCTCGTATACATCTATCTCGCCCCTTATTTTTGAAGTGGTTGACATCTCCAACACTAACTAATATTCTCCAGCTTGGCAGCTGCTGACTTGTCTGTAGAGCTTGAGCTTGTTACTCTTAACACATTCATGTTTAGTGGGATTTGTTTTAAAATAAGTTTCGATTCTTATAATTGTGTGTATATAAAAAGAATAAATATGATTTATATTTCTTGTATTATATTAACCGAAGAAAATTCTCTTCTTCCTTCATGTCTTTATTCTTTTGTTGTATTACAAAAATTCTTCTCCGGCCGGAGAAGAACGAATGAAAATCCTTGAAATTTTGTAATAGAATAATAAACAGGGGTCCCCAATTCATTTGTAGTCTTTTATGTATATACGCATTGGCCTTTACGCTATTTTATGTGTGCCAAAGTATATACTTCTTTTATTATGAAATAATTAACTTCAATGGTGGCAGTGGCGGATCTAAGATTTTTTATGAGGGAGGGCCTCCACGGTTCCATCATTGTTTACTAAATAACTAGTAAAAACTTAAAAAAAAAAAAAAAAACCAAACCATAAGCAAAAAAAAAAAAAAAAAAAATTACAATATCAAGAGCACAAAAGAAAAGAATGTAATAACACAATACTTTCCTACTTGAATAAATTTGTGAGAAACAAAATTTTGAGTAAACCTTAAGTAAAACCATTTTTTTTTTTTTTAATTTTTGGCTTGCAAAGATTATAATATAAATTTTCATAATTTTGATCAGATTTAGCCTAAGCTAAAGTCACCCAAAATTTAAATCAAGTCAACTTTGCATTTAATAAGACCTTATTGGGTTATAAGAAGGGATAATCCTCCCATTTAATAAGACCTTATTGGGTGAGGAGTCAAACCCACCTCAAATTCTATCATGGTATCAGAGACCAAGTTCAGTTAAGCTGAGCGCTTGACCAGTGGGTGAGGAGTTAGAGCCAGCAACTACCTCCATTAACAGGCATAACCCAACATATGGGCTTGACCGCGAGAGGGAGTGTTGGAGTCCCACATTGACTAGACATGCTCAAGCCTATTAGGTTATAAAAGGGAATAATCCTCTCATTCAACAAGACCTTATTGGGTGAGGAGTCAAACTCACCTCAAATTCTATCAATTGTTACCTGGTATATATATACATGTCCATTAAAAATACTAAGTTTGATTTGATACTATATCTCTGGGAAATACTACCCTTACAAACTAATCTTATAAACTTTTTCTCACAGCCCGACGTGATAGTTTATAATTGGTTAGCTCGCAAATAGGTTCTATATGCTCGCAATAGGTCCCGTCTACCGAACTGATGTTTATTAGTATCTCTAATAGGAGATGAATGAATTATATCTTTTGTTTCTCTAGCTCTGTATACTACATAAATTTAATTAAATTATCGTAAGCACGCAATTACACAGAAAAAGTACATAATTGCTAGAAAACATTGCTATTTCTAGCATTGAAGACTTGAAGGTACACTTTGGAGTGATTTCTTTTGTTTTATGTCCAACCATTCAGCCTAAGCACAAACCCATAAGACCCAATCCAAATTGCTTTATCAGAACCTGAATGGACATGTGCAATTGATGTAAAACTGTTTGATGACTATCGTGTTAAGTTAAGGTTGAATCAATTTCTCATGGCCTTAAATGATGATTTTGAACAAGCTCGAGCCTCTTGTTTCATTAAAATAATAACAAAAGAACTAAGTTAACAAATTATAAAAGTACGTAAATGGAGCAAAAAAAGAGAGATGAAAATTTGGACCCATATCAGGTTCTGCTAGTTTAAACAACATAACCAGTTAAGGTAGGCATGATAAACAAAATATGATTGACTCATTCTGTCAAAATTTTCCAATACACTAAAATTAATGTTCAATAAATAAAAATTTCAGTATGATACTTCAGCAGCACATGATAGTCTGACCTATCTCTAAATAACAGGGGCCATCAAAAATCCGACATAAAAAAGCAGCCTAGCGAGTCATTAAACCTTGCACTCCTTGTGACGCTTCTTCAGTTACCTTGTTCGTTTGAATAGTGCTGATTACGTTTGCAATATTACCCTGGAAATAAGAACAAAAGAAGGAAAAAACTTAATTTTTGAATATAAAAATAAAAACAGCCCACTTAAGTAAAATAAAACAATAAAAATATAGAAACATTCTAGAGATTTTCCTATCAATTCTATTGAATACTGACACAGGAAAAGAAAACCAACGTGGTAAAATAAGTCCAGTGAAATACAACATTAGTTGCTCAACATGACAGCTTTGAATTAATATAAAAGTAAATGACAAGTCAAATTTCTATTTCAAACATTTAACATTCAGGTCCGAAATATGAGGCAACATATTTATAAATTATCATTTTTTCTTCCTAACAATAGAAAAATTAGAGGGCCTGCGTAGCTGAATGAAAAAAAGTTAAAACATATAGCATTACTGGTGGGAATTCTTACCCTCCAAGTTGCAAGCTTTGTTCTAAGAGTTTGCCACTGGTGCTGTCAAAAGACACGCTCAGTACAGCGGCTGCAGATCAAATGAAAGTTACAACCAAAACAAAAGATATTAGCTGTAGTAATTGCTGGATATTACTGAAATAAATAGTTGCAAATTAAAATGAATCAATGGTATGTATGCATGTATATCTGTGTAGAGTGGGAGAGGGGATACAGAACAGGACAATTTACCTCACAATCACTGTGAAACCCCTTTTTTTTAATCCTAATAGATATTACGTATTCTTTGTGATTTTATTTTTATGGAAGGGGATTTCTGTTAGTTTTTAAAAGTCTTATTGGGAATGAAATTGCAAGAAAAGGAAGCTGCTGGTTTTGCACTAACAAGGGGCAAAATCTGGAGGTTTTTTGGAGGGAAAAGCTGATGTGGCAGGGGTTTAGCGGGATTATCTGTAACTAGGGGCAGAAGCATAATTTTAGAAAGATTAAAAATAAAAAATAAAAAAAGAGGGAGGCTGATTTTCGCCCAGATGAAGGAAGAAGGAGACTGTGAGAAAAGAAAGAAGAAAGGAAAGAGGAGAAAGGAAGAAGAAGAGAAGGAAAAGGAAAAAAAAAAAAAGAGAGGAGAAGGAAGAGTGGGTTCGGCCTAGAGGTAGAGTGAGAGAGGAAGAGAAGAAAAAGAGGAAGAAGGAAGAAGGGACAAGAATGAGAGAGAGATCGGGTAAGTTGCCGATTTAGGAAAAAAAAAAATTGAGAGAGGTGGTTTGCTTTTGTCTTTTAGTAAGCGTGCATGTGATTGGATCGGTGGATCTCTTCTCCCTTTCTTAAATTTAGACCTTGGCTTAGATTAATTTCTTGTCTTTTGGGCGTTAGGTGTGGAGGAAGGGGAATCTTGAGGTTGTCTTTGCACTTTCGACTTAGCCTAAAAAGGGTGAGTGGAAAATGCATTAAATCATTTTCTAAAGTTTGCATTGTTCAAGTTGCATGTTACTTGATGTTTATTGTTTCAAGCGTTTAAAAGTTATGTTTAAATTGATTATTTGGAATATTATTTGTACCACAGAGATGAGTTGTGGATGTTGTTTATTTGAAGAGTAGACGGAGAAAGGTTATAAAATGGGCAGAATTAGAAATGTTGAACCTGGCATGCATGTGTGCATTTTATGCATCTGCATAATGTCTGTGAATAGAAAAGAAATTATGAGAAATTGTATGTTGGATATGGTGGCTGACTATTGTGGTTAACTGAAATTGGAGATTTAATGCAATAGTTTTATATGGGTAGAGCATATATGTTGATCCTAAAGAACCAAGAGTTATTAAAGTATGTTTTTGGTTATAAAAAGTTATGCTGCGAAATTCTGACAGCCTTGACTTGTGAAAATTTTATATATGTTTTGGGTATGCAAATGAAGCTAAATTTCAGATATTTTGTTTTAGACTTATTAGAGATTGTTTGAAATTTTATTTCACCCCAAAATTCGAAGTATTGGATTTTTTTTATGAATTTTGAATTCTACTATGAAATTCTAGAATTTCATGTTTTCTGTAGAACATGCATTTTTTTAGAACTGAAATAATGCATTTATACTCGTCCAAAATGAGTGATTTTAAATAGTGATAAATTATTCATGTGTCTTGTTTAATTTGGAAAGTTTTAGGATTTTTCAAGTTAAGGGTGAATTGATATGGATTTTAAAAGTCAGCAACATCAATTCTAGAAAAGAGTTTGGCAGTTTTGAGAGGTTGAAAATAAATCATGTTTTAAATAGTTTTGATTCTGAAATGACTTAAAAATATTACTGGATCAACATATATTTATCTAGGGTGTCCCATTGAAATTATAATTTGATTTGGTGAGTGGATAAAACATTAAAATCTTTTATAAAAGAAATTTGAGTTTCAAGTCTTGCATGTCAAAATCATGGTTCCCTATATCAATTGCTTTTGAAATTATGCTTGTTTTAAATATGGTTATTGGTAGATCTTGCCTTTGACTTGTTGAAATATTGATTTTGGCAAAGTTTTGTAATTGTCAAAATGCTTGGAAGTGTTGTTTTATTCGGGTGGAGATGAATTGACATTGTTGATAACTAGTTAAACGAAGAAAATGTGTAGTGGGAGAAGAAAATTTTACATCTGCAGTAAGTTGAGTTTTGAGTATTGCATTTTAAATATTCGGTAGCCCCTTTTTATTTCCATGAGATACACATTTTCAAATGCATAACGTAATTCATTACTTTCTGATATATATATATACTTTGATTATGTTATCTGTATATGCAGACCTGGCAAACGGGCGGGTGTACCCGCGGGTCAACGGGTACCCGTACCCAACGGGCGGGTACGGATAATACATATCTCGACCCGTAAAAAATTAACCCGTACCCGGCCCGCCCGTAACTTTTACGGGTGGACCGGGTACTACCCGCGGGTACCCGCTGACCCGCAAATTCAAAATTTAAAAAAAAAAAAACTGCTGAATCAGAATGACTTGTCTCGTCCTCTCACTGTGACACTGTCTCACATCTCACTCAACTCAAACCCTAATCTAAAGTAAAATAGCAAAACTTATTAGAGAAAAGAAAAAAAACGCAGCCATTCTCCTCCACAGCAGCTCCACAACCTCCACTGCTCCAGTCCTCTCACAGCAGCTCCACTCCCTCACTCTCTCACTCTCACAGCAGCTCCACGATCCCTCATTCTTGACTTCTCTAACGGCAGAGCAGGTCACGGAGCCGGAGCAGGTCACGGCAGCAGCAAGTCTCACTCACGGCAGCACCAGCACGGCAGCAGCAGTCTCCTCTCACGGCAGCACCAGCACAGCAGCAGATCCGCAGGTCACGGCAGCAGCAGATCTCAATCATGGCAGCACCAGCACAGCAGCAGCAGTCTCCTCTGGCAGCAGCAGCACAGCAGGTGGGCAGGACCTTTAAATATTTTGTAGTTGAATTGAATATTTGTTTTCGTAACAGTCTGTTACTAGGTGAGTGGGTGGTGGTTGTGGTTTAGACTTTCAGCTCATTTATTGATTTGGTCAGTTCATTTATTTGTTTGACTATTTTGTTAAGGTTTGCACCGTCAATTAAGTTGAAGGACTATTTTGTTAGTAAATGTACCCTTGGTTTAATAGACATTAAACAGAAGGATAGCAAGTGATTTGTGATTTCCTCAAATGACCATAAAACATGATAGACGTTCAAGAATTGCATTCTCTTTTGTATAACAAACACTCAGAGGAGACTTTCTTAATTTCTTTAAATCATTTTAGATCAGTAGTTATTTAAACATTTAAAAAAAATGAATGAATTAATTAAAATAATAAATGAAACCAAATATTAATATATCTTTAAACTTAAAGCCACCCTTTTACTTGTATTAATAATAGAGTACATGTGCATCAACTACTTAAACAATGTATTTATTAACATATCATATTGTTTCAATCAAGAAGATGCCAAATTAAGGCTTTAGATGCTGTGTTTACATTTTCATATTAGATTATTATTACATTTTCTCCTTGGACACTTGAACTCTATCATTAGTTGGTCTAATTTAATTTAAAATTAGATCCAAAAGATTGGAGGTAAAATAGAAGAAGGGGCCCCATTTTACAATAAATTTGATAAGAAATGAAGTAATTAACACTCGGAACCCAAATGGTTATAGTTTAATTAGGGTATCTCCTTAAAAGTTGGACAAAGTAATACATTAAATCCAACGTGATTATTAGAATATTTTTTATTATTTGACAATTTTTTTTTTAAATATTATATCAATATATTTTCTATTTTCTGATTGGTGCACCAAAATATTAGATTATTAGTAAGTAATCATGTTTAAATCTTTATTAATTTTTTTTTTTTGGGATGAATTGTTATGAATTATAAGGTTATACTTATGGAGTTGAGGGGTGTTGATTGTTGAGTTGGAAAAATCCAGTCATTTGGTAGGGCTGGTTTGCTTGTAAAATATATGGGAGTGTTTTTATTTTTTGACGAATTGTTAGAATTATGATTGGTTAATTAATTTAAATGTAATACTTTGTTGTGTCCTTTAGATTGGCTTGGTATGGAGGAACTCTACAGATTTAGGAATGGGTGAATGTAGCCGTAGGTCAACTTCCTTCATGGTAGTACTATTTGTCCAAAAAGACGTAAAGTTCAGATGTTTGGGGTCAATTTACAACATATACAGAAGATAATGGGGAAGTGAGGGTAAAGTGTACGATTGTGGTAAGTCTTATGCACATGGTAGTTCAGCTATGGGACTAAGAATATGAGGCGCCATATGGAAGGTTGTCTAAACGTACCATTACTACTAGTGTAGATCAAATGATGATGGATTGTGACACTAAATTGAGACGTTTGAAGATTTCTCAAGAAATTTATCGTGAGAAGATGGCAATAGGAATCATAAACATAATTACCCCTATTCAATAGTGTAGCATGAAGGAATTAGGGATGTCCATATGTATTTGAATCATGAAGTTAAGCATTAACTAGGAACCACGCTAAGGCAGACTGCTTAAAGATATATTACAGGGAGAAGGAAAGGATTAGCTTGCTTTAGAGAGGGTTTCGGGTAGAATATGCTTGACTTCTGATATTTGGAGTTCTTGTACTACTGATGGGTATATCTTTAACGGCTCACTATGTGATGAGAACTGGGAGTTACAGAGTGAATTCTGAATTTTAGCCATATTCCTCCTCCACACTCAGGGGCTCTTTTGTCAGACATAGTGATGATTTCTTAAAAGATTGGGGGATTGAAAAGAAAGCCTTCCTCTTACATTAGACAATGCAAGTAACAATGATAAAAGGAAGAACATTTAAGGATCAACTTTGTCTGCAAAATGTTTTATTATGTGATGGTTCTTTTTTTCATGTGCGATGTTGTGCACATATCTTGAATCTGATAGTCCAAGAAGGGTTAAAGGTGAGTAGCGTGGCTTTGCAAAAATTCGTGAAAGTGTGAATATGTTAAAGAAGTGAGGCTAAAAGAATGAAGTTTGGAGAACTTGTCAAACAAATTGGTGTAATAAGCTCAAAAGGATTACAAACTGATGTTCCACGAGATGGAATTCCACTTATTTAATGCTTGAAAGTGCGTTAATATACCGTCGTGTGTTTGTTCATTTGGCACTGATAGATCCCAATATAAAAGTTGTCCTTCAAATGAAGAATGGGTATGGGGCGAGGGATTTGCAAGTTCTTGCAACCATTTTATGAGATCACTACTCTTTTTTCGGGTTCCCAGTACCACAGCAAACTGTATCTCTAGAATGTGTGGAGAATTCAAGTGCGTTTATACGAAGAGATGGAAATGAGGATGAAGTTCTTAGTACCATGGCAAGTCAAATAAAAGGAAAATTTGACAAATATTGGGATCTTATACAGTTGTGTTAGAATTGCAGCAATTCTGGACCCCCGTTTCAGTTTGAGTTTGTTGAGTTTTGTTACAAAAAAGTTTATGGCCCAGTAGTTGCAACAAGAAAGTTGGAGTTGGTGCAACAGGAGTTGTATAGGCTTTTTGCTGCTTATGAGAGTCTAAGTGGCCATGAGGTCCCACTGGAGATGATTGCGGACAAGCTAGTAATCATCATCATTGGAGTGATATCTGTGTAAGTCAATACTCCCTAAATATTTTATATTCTGTGATTAATAAAGTTTCTTTATTTTGTAATTTTGCTTTATTAAATTTAACTATTTAAATGGTGCAGGAATTTGACTACTACAAGAGTGACTTTAGTGCTACTAAGAAGTCCGAATTGGATACTTATTTGGAGAGGCAAGATTTGATCGCATCAGATTTTGCAATTTGGATGTCCTGGACCATTGGAAGAAAAATAGTGATCGATATCCGATACTTTCGTGATGGCCCATGATGTGATGAGTATACCAATAACGACTGTTGCTTCGGAACCAGTTTCAGTATTGGTAGCAAAGTGCTCAGTAAATATCAAAGTTCACTTTTACCGGAGAATGCAGAGTCTTTGATATGCACCAGGACAGGATTTCTGGATATGAAGTTAAAGGTAACATTTAACTTATATTTCACATGTTTTAATATTTTGTTTGTTAATATATTAGATAGTTAACTTATATCTTGTAATTGTAGAAGATGAAATTGATGATGTTCAGCTGGTGTGCCATTAAGTCAAGGGCGGGGGAAGGAGATTGCATAATCGGAGGCTTGTTTGTTTAGTGTGTTTGGTACTTGGTTAAACAATTATATAGTTTAATTATTTAGTGTTTACTATGTTATGTATGTTGAATGTTAAACAATTTATATGTTTATGTGTTTACTAATTAGTAATTACTAGTATGTTTAGTGTTTATTAATTCTATATTATTATGGTGGACTTGATATAAATATGAAAAATATTAATATTGAATTAATAATAAGTTAATAACTAATAAGTTTAATATGGAAAACAGTAAAAAATATGAAAAATGTAAAAAGCTGCTTCCATTTTCACGGGTGACCCGTGGGTGACCCGCGTCCGCACGGGCGGGTACGGATCATGAAAATGTCGACCCGTGAGAATTTTTCACCCGTTAACCCGTGACCCGTTCCACCAGTGACCCGTTGCTACCCGGACCATACCCGCCCAACCCGCCCGTTTGCCAGGTCTATGTATATGTGATCAAATTAGAGTTTGACATGTTATATGTAGTGTTAATGGATGGATATAGGGCTTGGGTTTTGAAAGTTTGAGAACATATGGGGTTCAATGGAAAACTGAATAATCCGTAATTCTCTACAAGTTCAAGTAGTCAAATATTACGGCTATAGAAAATTGATATTCTTTTTGTATGTTGCATTAAGTCTGAAGCATTAAATGCAAGTCTGTGCTTTTCATGTCTATGAGACTCACATGGAGTGTAAACCTTAATTAATAATTACATGTTACAATTTTGTCAGGGTTTAAGTGTTAAGCTTAAGAGTATTGAGGGTGTATTTGAAACTATGATGCATTGAGTTTTGTGAAAGTGCCTGTCACGTGAATTGTAGGCTTATTTAATAATTGTGTAAAGTTTCTTTTGGCTCCCTCATGTTTATTTCATTACTTGTCTTTACTTACATTTTAGCCCAAAATACACTACCATAAATTATTTCATAATGTTTTAATAATTTTATAAAGGCCTATGTTTTGAAGAAATATAATGTGTTGGGTTAAGAATAAGTATAGTAATGGCTTACAAACCACCTTGCAAAGTACTCGTTCCCCAGAGATACAGATTTTTGGCTCTGCCCGAGCGATGCAGGATTCTGTCGGGTATGACAGTTTTAGATATTGGCTTTGCACATGCGTATGATAGATTTTATTGGCTCTGCCTGGGCGTTGAGTTGTCCGTTGGGTATAACAGGTACATCCCTTGCTCTGCCTGCGTGCGGGACGCCCACCAAGTAAGATAGATTTCCCCGAGGGTACTAGTTGAGGTGAGAGTTTTCTATTATTGATATCGTAATCACTTTTAGAATATTCTAGAAATCACATTCAGTTTTTAGTATCAGCTATGAGCGATGGTCTTAATATGAGTTTTCAGAATTTTAAGAGAGCCATCAGTATTAGCAACACTTTCGAAATAAGATATCAGCTTATAGTTTTCAGTAACAGTAAAAGCTATAGTATCCAATTTAAAGTTCAGTTATCAGCATAAAGTTTACAGTATTCCAAAATCAGTTATCAGTGCATGGTTTCAGAAAAATCAGTTTTCAATTTTATATCATCACAATAGTTATAAATTTAGTTATCAGATTTTGTTTGGTGAGTCATGAGTGTTCATTGAGTGATGGTTTGGATGTTTCTAGCATGACTAGAAGAGTTATTATTTTCATAATCATATGCATTCTTGAGTGATGACATAGGTGGTTGCAGCATGACTTATAGGAAACATTGTTCCCAAAAGCATAAGCATTTACAGTTATGTTTTAAGTTTCCAGAAAAGAATTTTATGCATTCAATGATGAGCTATAATTCAAAATTTGTTTTCAACTTAAATGATGAGATTACAATACTTAGAACAATTAGAAACGCGTTATACATGCATATAGGAATTATTTAGTTACTCCCATAACACGTTCATAGAATCATGTTGTTTTCAGGATTTCATAAGAACTATTGCATGCCATGACTATTGTTTGAAGAATGTTTTGCAAACTCTCTCCAATCCCCCACTCACTGAGTATTTCAACTCACCCCTTTTTAGACCACTTTTCCCCAGGTTCACAAGAAGAGTTCTGTTGGGGAGCGTTTCCTCTCGAAGTTGGGCCACACGTCATTGACTCATCATGTGTGTAAAAATGTCATGCCTGTTTCCGCTATAGAATTACGTTATATCCCTATGTTTATCTCCTATGTTGATTATAAAAGATATGAAGATCTGATACCATCCGTTTTAGGATTTTATGAATGTACGAGTTAGCTTTCAGATTTTCAAATATATATATCTTATGTGTTTATGCTTTCAAAACGAATCCAAGTGAATGTTTTTATGAAAAACGTATTCAGAATACAGGTTTTTAGATTCTAACACGGCATGTCTCGGTCGCCTGAGTCTCATAGGTGCGCCCAGAGCTTATGGGGTAGGGATGGTCTAGGCGGGTGGCCTCAATCACAACTTGATTCATTTGGTGCATTTTGCCGTCCATCAATTTGGCAGTTATTGCTTTAACCACCCACATTTCCACCTCATCTTTACTGATATGCAATAAAACATGCCCAAATATAAGCAACAAAGAAACTATAGCAAATCCATAGAAAAAAGGCAAGCACGATTACCCTTAGGGTATCCCTGATAAGGGCATAAAGGAATTTAGCCAGATCCACTAGAACCATGATCCACCAATGACATCAACCTTATCTTTGTTATACAATCTTCATGAACAAGACCTACATCAAGAAGAAGCATAATTATTTTTACTTTAATTTTGGAGACACTGTAGCTCATCTAATATCCAATTACTAGAAAATGACAGGGCAACAAAGAAATTATTACCATAGCTTTTCAGTAAAGTAGAATTTGTTGTTTGAAATTCCAAATAGGCATCCATTCTCTGTGTCAGAAAGATCTTCAGAAGCTGATATACCAATGCATATTTAGCATCCTTTTCTAATTGCCCTATTGCAGGCATGTCTAATGAATTGCACTGCAATGCAACAGAACAAATTAGTTACATAGCAAGAAACCTTTGTGTAGGTAAGGCAAACAATAAATGAAGACACTGCATATATTCATGCAAATTGCAAGAACAAATAGATGCCCTCAAAATGAACAAATTACAGGATCAGTTGGATGTTGTTATGCTTGGGAAAATAGGGCTGATGCAGTGACCTGTCAGCGTAAATAATCAGACCTCAGGAAGGTCCCGCTGACGTTTTGGCGCAGCCACGTCGCGTAGTGATGTGAGCAGTGCACTCCTGTCAGTGCAGTGGGTGCGCGCCAGACTGAAGAAAGTCTGGAGGATGTCCACGTGTCTAAATCCCTGCACACGTCGCGTAAAACCTTTGAAGTAGGTAAGCGACGGGATGCAAGGAAGGATCTGCATGGTATCCGTCCCCCTTTCTACGGATTCAGTAATGATTACACCAATGTATCCCACTATAAATAGAGAGCCTCTCTCCCGTTTATGGGATTCGCTCATTCTACTCTTTATTAGCTCAATTTATTCTGTAATAGCTCATTCTCTCTCTCTTTCTCTCACTTGTACTCTTAATATTGTAACGTCAGCTTGCTAGCCGCGACTTGATTCTTCAAATACAAATACAATATTAGTGGACGTAGGATTTGCTTTTGAGCATCCGAACCACTTTAAACACTGTGTCTACCCTTTGCATTCTCAACCCCCCATTCACGTGTATCTCCTAACCACCTCAGCATTTCCCATGTGTGAGTCGTTGGTGTCAAAATCAAGCATCAACAGTTTTGCGTTAGAAGGAGGGCCTGATTTAGTATTCGTCCTTCATCAGGAGAATCTTTGACTAAATGGTCCTGCAATAGCAAATGGCTCACAGATTCGAATCTGAGCGAACCAACAATGGGAATGAAGAGATTCCCCAGGTACAAGAGAACACTTCTCCCGAGGTGCCCTCAATCCTACCAAATACCGTGGGGGACATCCCTTCGAGTTCACGGCTTGACCCAACCGTCATGAGTTACCTGGAGAGGTTCGACAATACTCTTTAAATGGTCAACTGTAGGTTAGACCACTTAGATTGGGTCACGCCACCTGAATCAAATGATGTGGTGCCACTGCAAAAAATGCTTGCAGGTCGTGTGAAAGCACGGAGACAGGCAATAGCCCATGCCGCGCGCACTGTAGCTTGTCAAAGGAAAGGAAAGCAAGTGACGAACAATGGGCCTAGAGGCTTCGAAGGGCCAACGAACACCGACCATGCCCCGGATAGAATACTCATGAAGTTGCGACTCGGTGACATGCTGTGACTAGAGCTATCCCATGCCACGTTGCACGAGCACTCCCACAAAAGCGCAAGGCGAGGCGATTCTCATCACCATCTAAATGATGACTCTGATCATCATGCGGGAAGCTACCACACTCCGCGGGTCAGTTCACACCACCATGGAGGTCGTGAAAATTCCCTAAATCATACAATGCCATAACACGACTCTAGCCAATGTGTGTCAAGATTGGCCAGAACTGCCAGCAGAGGAGAGGAGGAATCCGACCTATGATTATTCCTCAATCGTAATCATGAGGGTCGAACCCACGTTACAGAAAGCAATCCTCAGGCAACGTCGCTACCTTAAATCGAAGAGCTGCAGCGAGCTCTTGATCAACTAAAAGCTCAGTAAAGTAAAATGAGCAAGGGCAAGTCACAGAGGCGTCCCCCTTTTATCCGACGGTGTTAGTCGCCCCTCTTCCATCAAGATTTAGAATGCCTGATATGCGGGCATTCGATAGAAATTCTGATCCGCATGATCACTTGTATGAATTCAACGACCTGATGGAACTTCACCAGGTTTCAGACCTGACAAAGTGCTGTTGTTTGGCAGTAACTTTAACCTCGCATGCTAAGCGATGGTTCATATCGCTTCCAGCAGGATCGATAAGCTCGTAGAATCAGATGAGCTCAAAATTCCTGGGACATTTCCAAGCAAACAGGAAGTTCTCAATGCCTTTGAGCTATCTCAGCAACATAAGGCAAGAAAGGGATGAGTTCCTCCAATCTTACATCGACAGATTTCACAGAGAGCTCCATAAAGTAGCTCATACTATCGAAGAGTCTGTCTGGACTCTCATCATTGCAGGGGTTCACCCACAAACTGATCTATGGAAAGAGCTACAGGCTGAGGATGATGTTTCCCTCACGCACTTCTACACCTCACAGAGAAGTATCTCCGTATTGAGAACTTCGTGGCGACACTTTACGGCCACAACCTCGGCACTTCAGGCAGTGCATTTGGTCGGGGGGAAAACAGAAGGACTGATTGTCGCTCGGCTAATGATGATTAGCGAAAATAAAAGGAACCACGGTTCGAGCCCAAGTCTTATGCTCCGGTCCCTCGTCGCGATCGCGACAAGAATTAATTTACACTTTTGAATGCATCTGTATCAGCTATTCTTGACAAGTCAGAAGAAGCCGACCTGCTCGGAGAACCCGAGCCCATGAAAAATCCCCCATCAGCTAGAAACAGTAAAAAGTATTGTCGCTTTCATTGGGAAAATGGGCATCACACCGATGAGTGCCGAGCTCTCAAACAGGCAATCGAAGACCTAATCAAGCAGAGGCATTTCAAAGAGTATATTGATAACTCCCCTCCTGTGTGGGAGAAAGATCAGAGGGAACCGAGCAAGAAGCGTCGTGGTCGTAAGGGCATTTATAGCATCGGAGTCATATTTGGAGGACCGCATCTTGCAGGGAATTCGCGAGGTGCCTAGGAAAGGTATGCTCGTGCAGCTCATCACGACCATATCCGAGTAATAAACACGACGCAACGACCACCCAAGGTTCACAAAGAGGAGGAAATTTCCTTCTCCGATAAAGATGCAGCACGATTGCATCATCCCTCTATACGACTTTACTAGGGATCATCTTATCCCCAAAGGAACGATTTCGCTTCTGGTCACGCTGGGTGACTTTGACGAGGTGACCAAAGTTACTAAATACTTGGTGGTAGATTGCCCTTCGGCATTCAATGGCATCCTACGGCGACCTCTATTAAGAAACTTCAAAGCGATCACCTCGATTGACCATCTGAAGATGAAGTTCCCCACCCCGACAAGGATAGGGAAAGTGAGCAGATCTCAGCGTGCATCTCGCGACTGCTATGTAAGGGCAATGCAGATGGTGTGCAAAGGAAAAGGCATCTCGCAGGGTATTCCCAAGCAGGCAATGGATCAATCAGATCGAACCACCGCCTGACCCGATCGAGAACAACTTAGATCTCCGTATTCAGGAATGCCCTTCCAATGGACCAGTTGAGGACCTATCCGAAGTATCAGTTGACTAGAATGAGTCGAGTCGAGCCGAGCAGAGTGTTGAGGATTGGGAGCAATCTCAACCCCCAGCTCGCCACCAAACTGACCAACTTCCTCAGAGGGAATATCGATGTGTTCGCATGGTCGCACGCAGATATGGTTAGGATCAGCCCGAATGTGATTTGCCATGCCTTAAACATCGACAGTGAAGCCAAGCCAGTTCGCCAAAAGAGGAGAGTGATGGATCTGGAGTGATATGCAGCCTAAAAGCCGAGGTGGACAACCTCCTCCAAAACAGATCCATCCGAGAAGTGCTCTACTCGAGTTGGGTTTCTAACCCGATTCTGGTAAAGAAACCCAATGGCAAGTGGTGAACCTGCGTTGACTTTACTAGCTTGCCCAAAAGACAGTTTTCCCCTATCGAGAATCAACTAGCTCGTGGATGCCACCTATGAACACGAGCTACTGAGTTTTATGGACGCATACTTGGGATATAATCAAATTCTGATGCATGCACCGGACGAAGAGCATACCTCTTGCTATATATCGAAGGCTATATTGCTATAGAATTATGCCCTTAGGCCTAAAGAATGCTGGTGTAACTTACCAGCGGCTGGTTAACTGTATGTTTTCCGAGCAGATTGGGAAATCAATAGAGGTCTATGTAGATGACATGCTGGTCAAGTCGCATGTCACCTCAGATCACATAGCGCATCTCGCTGAGATGTTCGACATCCTCCGAAAATACAAAATGAAGCTCAACCCCCTTAAATGTTCTTTCCGGGTTTCATCAGGAAAGTTTTTGGGGTATATGGTTAACCAGAGGGGAATAGAGATTAACCCCGAGAAAATCCAAGCGCTCCTCGATATGAAGAGCCCAACCACCAAGAAACAGGTTTAGAGCCTCAATGGACGAATCGCAGCATTAAGTCGCTTCATATTAGGAGCTACAAATCGCTGCTTGCCATTCTTCAATGTGCTAAGGGCCAATAAAAGGTTTGAGTGGACTTCCAAGTGCGAATAAGCATTCCAGAGCATCAAAGAACACCTTGGGAAGTCGCCTCTTCTGTCCAAACCTCTCCCGCAAAAGATCTTTCTCCTGTATCTGTCCGTCTCTCAGTTCACGATCAGTGCAACCTTAGTTCGGGAAGAGAACAGGGTCCAATGGCTAGTGTATTACGTGAGCAAGCGTCTGTTGGATGTCGAGATGCTGTATCCGAAAATGGAACGACTAGCTTATGCCCTATTGATCGCTTCCAAAAAGTTACGACCTTACTTCCACGCCCATACAATCCATGTAATGACTAATTACCCGCTCAGGCAGGTCTTCCAGAAACCAGAGGCATCGGGTAAATTGCTTAAATGGACCATAGAACTAAGTCAGTTCGATCTGAAGTATAGACCGAAAGCGACCATCAAAGGACAAGCTGTTGTCGACTTCATATCAGAATTCTCATACCATCCGATTGAGTCAGAGCAACAACCCAGCGAAGTCATTCAGGAAACTGCCCAAAGCCTATCGACCTGGAGCCTCTACGTCGATGGATCATTGAACAGAAAGAGGGTCAGGGTAGGTCTTCTCCTTCTGAGTCCTAAAGGGGCTCACATTCATGGCATCCTCCGGTTTGGTTTCAAGGCAACCAACAATGATGCCGAGTATGAAGCTTTGCTCGTTGGATTGCGATTGGCCTGGGAAATGGGTTCAACTGCGATCAGCATCCACAGCGACTCCATGCTGGTTGTTAACCAAATCTTGGGGGAATATCAAGCCAAGGAAGAAAATATGATCAGCTATCTGAAGAAAGCTAAGACCGCACTCGAGCCGTTCAAGCATTTCACGATCACGTAGATTCCTAGAGACAGCAACTCTGTGGTAGATGCCTTGGCAAGGATAACCTCATCGTTGGATTCGAATACACCAGAAGACATTCTTGTTTGGTTCATCGAGACCCCCAGTGTTTGCTCGATCGAATCGGCTGTGAATGTGGCAGAATCAATTTCGTGGATGACCCTCATCATTCAGTATCTCCAAGATGGGACCTTGCCTAACGACAAAGTCGAAGCAAGGGTCCTACGAACAAGAGCTGCTCGTTACACACTCATCGGAGACCAACTATACAAGTAAGGGTTTAGCACCTTTCTCCTCCGATGTGTAACGGATGAAGAAGTAGACTACATCATGAGAGAGATACATGAAGGGATCTGTGGTAATCACACTGTCACACGATCCCTCACTAACAAAGTTGTTCATCAAGAGTACTACTGGCCCCTGATCCAAGAAGACACCTACAACTTTGTCAAAATGTGTGACAAGTGCCAACGGTTTGCGAACATACCGCGAGCTCCTTCCCACTAGTTGATAACCATGACCAGCCCTTGGCCATTCTCCATGTGGAGAATCGATCTTATTGATCCCATGCCAGTTGGTAAAGAGGGAGTCAAGTATATCATGGTCGCGGTAGATTACTTCACCAAATGGGTAGAAGCCGAGCCATTAGCCGCAATCACGACCAAAAAGCTCAAGCACTTTGTTTTCAAGAACATTGTGTGCTGCTACGGGATTCCTCATACCCTTATCTCAGATAATGGTAAACAGTTCGACAACGAGGAGTTCAAGCAGTTTTGCGATGGACTGGGTATTCATAAAAAATTTGCCTCAGTTGCGAGACGGCAAGCAAATGGTCAAGTTGAAGCTGTCAACAAAACTATCAAGCACACTTTGAAGGCCAAACTTGGCGTAGCAAAGGGGAATTGAGCTGATGACCTTCCCAAAGTCCTATGGGCATATAAAACAACTCTGAGAACCTGAACCTCTACCTCAGAAACCCCTTTTTCGAAAGCATATGGCTGCGAAGCGATGATCCCTGTAGAGGTAGGAATCAGTTCATTTCGGAGGAATTTGTACAACGAAGCCGACGATGAAACGCTTATGTATGCAAGTCTGGACCTAGTTGAAGAACATTGCAGTAAGGCTCAACTAAGAATAGCAACTTATCAGCAACACATGAAAAGGGTCTTCGACTCTAAGGTCTGAAGAAGAGACTTCCAGGTCGGTGACCTTGTCTTGAAGGAAGTTCTTCTCGGTACTAGAGAACCAAGTGCAGGAGTTTTGGGACCGAACTGGGAGGGCTGATACCGTATCGCCAAAGTGATAAGACCGGGAACTTACCACCTCAAAAGGCTGAATGGTTCTGTAGTACCGCAAGCTTGGAATGCTGAACATCTCCGACCTTACTATCAGTAATTCCGAACTCAATTTTTCCTTGTAAAGCTTCTATTTTTCATAATCTTTGTAAATGACATGTAATTTAGTTCTTTTATAATCACTTTACATGTATGATTCTGTTCGCATAGAATATAAAATCTTGTTCGCATGGACTTGTTCCAATGTAATTGTACAAATAGAATGTGATCTCATGTAAATGTAATGCGAAAATTGTAAATACTCAAAAGATTAAGAAAGCGATGTCTTTATTTATAATGAAAAAGTACACAAGCAGGAAAAGAGAAATGCAACAAAAGGAGATTAATGGCCTTCGCCCCCAGCTCTCGAAGGCCCGGCCTCATCGCCCCTAGGCTGGTCGCTGATCACGTAGTCGGGCACTGGCTCTTCCAGGACATGTCCCAAAGTCTCCCTGGGGTCAGGTCCTCGGGCGGCCGCCGCTACATCCGCTTCTTCCAGACGAGCCATTTCATCAAGGAGATCCTGGTAGTCTAGCGGAAGGTCGGATATGTCCATCCTAGGATTCTTCGGCCAAAGGGTGAAAATGGATTGGATTGCCCATTCAGCGGCCTTACTCTCAATCTCCGATGCTTGTCGCTGCATCTCTTCAATTAGCGAAGTTACCTTTCCTTGACTAGCTTGAAGTTCGGCCTCAAGCACTCGCCTGTGCTTCTCGGAGGCCTCCCACAGCTTGACTTTTTCTTGCTCTGCTCGCGAGGCCTGCTCAGAGGCTACTTTCAGCTCCTTATCTTTCTCGCCAACCTCCCTGGCGAGTCTGGTCACTGACCTGTGGAGCTCGCTCATCTCCTCCCCTTGTCTCTCTAGCTCGACCTTCTAAAAGTCCATCGTGCGAAGAGCGGTGTTCCTCTCATTCAGGTACTGGTTCGCCGAGGCGGTGGATAAGTCTCTCTCTGCTTCAACGGCTACCAAGTCCCACTTGAGCTGCGCGTTTTCCTCTCTCAGCTCGACCGTTCCCTCGGCAGCCCCGAGCTGAACCTTTTGCGCAGAGAGTTGCATGGAGAGCAAGGCCTGCGAGCAAAGGAAAGTAAAGTTAGTTCACTTGCAACTACAAATAAGCAGTCCTCGTTGAGGATAGGTCCTTCTACCTTGCTCAAGTACTGCACAGATGTGGACATCAGGTCCATGGCACCAGAAGCCACGAACTCCTCGAATGCTCTCGCAAGGTGGCATTCCAGCAAAGTAAGGACCAACGGCTGCAAGTTTGGGAGTTGGCCCGTCGCGTCTAACATAGGGGTGCTAGTAAGCCCAGTACCCTTAGCAGGTGGAGTTCCCCCCATGGACACCTTGCCTGACCTCCTCCTGGGGAGTGCAGTCACCTGTTGTCTGGTCTACAGCCCCCCAGGGGAGATGGAAATGTCGGCCAAACCCCAAGAGGACCTCCCAAGCTGACCACCCGGTATGGTTGTAACCTCTCGGGCTGGACGACCAGTCCCTCAGGTTTGGATTCTGACTCTTCGGCCCGAATTTGTTTCCGTTTCTTGGACTTTTGGGTCGTGGTCTTTTGTTTCAGTAGAATAGCTGGAGGCTGAGAAGCTCTAGTAGGTCGTACCAGGGCACCAACCAGAGTTGCCCTTGTGGGAGGACTGCCAGGAGTAGCTCCAGTCGGTTCGACTCTGCCAACCCTGGGGAAAGTGAACTGTCTCGGTCATGGCACTCAGGATACTCTGGGAGGCATGGTTGTTGCACGTGAACACCGTTAGTAAAACAGTTCGCTATGCGAAAAGCTTAAAAATAGAGGTCGAAAAACTTACTCATTGGGGTCTCTAAGGTTGCGTGTGAGTTGAAGAAGCTGTACTTTCACAAATTTGAGGTTGTCACAAGCATCCTCGTGCCTCGGCTTGCTTCGGGCAAGAAACCAAAGGCTATGATCCTGTCCGAGTCCACGAGTAGGTTTAAGCTGGTTGTCTTGTTAACTGCCAGAAAAACAAACAGCTCGTTAACAAAAAATGAGAATCAAGTTAACAAATTCAAAAGGAAAACCTGCTTGGCTCCTGAAAATGGCAAATGCCGTCATAATGAAAGAAAAAGAACTTCGTCTCGTATGCCTCTACATTGCACGTCCGCCTAAAAAGGTAGTAAAATTCTTTTTTCTTACTTTTCTTCAGAACGTACGAACAATCGAGTTCCACTGCGGTCAGCTCGCCTAGTCCATTCTCACGACACGAGATGTACATGGCAATGATGATCATGTACGCGTTCGGAGTGAGCTATATTGGTGCGATCCCAAAATGATCGAGGACCGACCTGGTGAAAGGGTGGAAAAGGATCAACCCCCCACCCTTGAAAATATCTTCGGAGATCGTGGCCAACCCACGTGGCAGATTCTGAGCTGTATGCGCCCTATTGCGGAAGACCTCAACACTGATAGCGTATTGGTCTACCACCTTATGCAGCTCATCATCAGGGAGTACCGAGTAAATCTCTTGAGGGGGACCCGCAGGGGCATCCTTTGCAGGCGAGCTGGTCCCTTCCTCGGCTCTGGTTGTTGGGGGGTCCATTCTGCAGTCTGCAAAAGTGACAAGCAGGGTACGATTCAGTCTTCATACACTGTTTCGTATGATGACATGTGTTAGAGTCATGAAAGTGACTCTATTTTGGTGATAAAAATACCCCATTTTTGATTAAATTGAAGTATATTGAGACAATTAAAGAATTTATGAATTTATTCACGAAAATCGCTTCCTAATATTTTTCTTATGAATTTAACATGTTTGGAATGATTTTGGAAAGTATATGAGTTGATATTGGGTTGTGGTTTATGGATTAAGGGTGATTTTGTCTCATTTATGCTATTTAGGGGGTAAATGTCATGTTTTAAGGGGCTGATTTTGTCACTTTTCAATTGTGCAGGGACTAAACAAGATTTTACAAATTGTTCTATAAAAGAAAAATGCAGATCGCGTGAACAGGGGGCTGCCATCCATAACGTTTTTCGGTGACCCTTCACTTCCATTTCCGACGACTCTTCGGCTTCTCGACCACAGATCACGTCATCCCATCGTCCCGGACCACCAGCGAATCACGGAAGCTGCCGCGACGTTTCATCTTCCCTCCACCACGTCGTTTCGTCTTCCGGCCAGTTTTGGCGTTTTTCGACGACGATTCGGCTCCTCAAGGGTCGATCTCCCTTCCACAGCGGATCTACACTTCCCTAGCTTCAGCCGCCGTGAAAAACCGTCGGAATCCGCGATTTAGCCGCCGTGACTCTCATCTTCCAGGCCAGATCCTGCTCATTTCCGGCGACTTCTCATCCCCAGGACCTGATCTGAACTCCCATCACCAGAGCTTTCCATCGGTACTTCAGATCCCATTTCTGCCACCATTTTCCGGAACACCCGCCGGAAAATTAACGTTTTCCGGTGAAGTGCGGCTGTTCGTATGGGCTACCGTTGGTCATTTTCGCCCCTTCTTCGCATCATATCGGCGGTTACCTCCTCCACCAGGTCAGCTCTGTTTCCACCGTTTCGGCCTCCGTCATCACCAATGAGGGGCTAAGCTCCTGGTTGTCTGTTACGGCATAGGCGAGATCGGGATTGACTCCACGACTTCCTCATCAGCTCTCGACTAGTTGGATGAGCCCGATTATAGGACATTTGGTAGTATTGTGCTTCGGATTATATTGTTTTCGTTTCATGATTGATTTCGATACTTTAATATGATTTGAGCATAACTTTTGATGAATATTGTTGTCCATTATGATTTAATGTTTCATAGAACTTGCGAATGATAAACGTTGGTTTGGAATAATTAATGATGAAATTGCTTTTCATTACTTCGCATCGATTGTAATTGAGTTGTGTTCGGATTAATTTAATTTCTACTATTGTTGCGTTTTTGTGGAGTGGTTGATGGATTTACGTGTTGACAGATTGTATTTGTTAATCGCGTACCAACTAGTGGTATTGCCTTGTAGCGTTTATCGATGTTCAATGATAGTCTTTAACAATCGAACTGAGTGATCGGGTGAGACAGATAGATTTACCTAGGTGTCGGGAAACCATTTCATTGTCTACCTTGCCTTGTAGGTTTAGGGGATCGTAGAGGGTGGAGGAAACCATAGCCTCTTTGAGTTAAGGCTCTGATCTTTCTTTAACCTATCAGATTCTTGAGGCGTTTCCATGACTTGAGACGCGGTTATTTTAATAATATTTTTCCTTCTTAAATTAAGTATTTCAAACCTTTAACTTATGTTAGCAGTATTATACAATCGTCTCTTTTTTTTTTTAATCATCAAAGATATTCAGATCAGTTTACATGCACTTCAATTAATTATCCGAAACTTAAAAACTATAGACCGTTAAGAGCTCCAATAATTATCCTTATTAGTGTTTGAAACTTAAATTTAGGAGTTCATAAAACCTTTTTTTACTTTTTATATGTAAGAACAAATGTGATTTATAATTTTATTTTAAGCGAAGAAAATTTCCCTTCCTTTGTCTTTACCCTTTCGGGAACTTATTCTGGATATGTGGGACCAAAAATCGTGAATACTTGTAAGAATAATATTTACTAATTTATTCCACCTGATAACTTCCATGATAGTCGACAAATGAAGTTACCAGGAAGGATGTTTCCTGGTATATATGTCCATTACCGATACAAACTATAACTTTGATTTTAATACTATACCTCCTAAAGGAGATAAATGGATTATATACCCATAATAATTACAAACTCTTAACTAATGAATTGATTGTACAAAATTTTTTATCTCAATGCATTAATTTTATCAAATTTAATTAATTCAGATATATATATAATATATATATATATATATATATATATATATTCTGGCAACAAGTATACATGCATGCAGCATCTTGGGTTTCTTCTTTTGTGTTTTAATTTTCAATAAAAGAATGAACAAAAAACAGTCTAGAAAATATCAAAATTCTTATTAGATTTGCATGAGCATTAAAATAAAAGATCAAGTTATAACACAATTAGATGATTTCTCTTAAAATAATGAAGGGGTTTGGCCATATATAACTAACTCAATAATTACAATTTCTCAAAATGTGCAAGTTTTATTTAGAGCAAAAATTAACCTAGCTATAAAATCCAATGACTTTTCAATAATGCTCTTAATGAAACAATAAATGTTATATTACTAACATACAATGTTAGACTATGTTCGACTCTCAAAAGTATGATTTGATAATTTGATTAAAACATGTTAGATAGTGCTAGACTTGATAGTCTAGTGTATTCCAACTATTTTTGTAATGCCTATTGATTAATTTTAAATTTGTAAAGGGAAAATTAATGAGAAATAAAAACTCATATTCAATATTTATAAAAATTATTAGTGGAAACTTAAAATGATATGTAGCAGACTAGCATTTGTAAAGACATATTTGGTAGTAGACTAGCATCGAGGACTATTAGTCCGTGACTCCACTTGTAGAAGTCTTTTGACAACATCTAAAGTCTTCTGCATAAAACGTTGAAGTTTAATTATCTTGCTTGAATGGATGGTTACTTCAATTTTCTTGTCCATCTGTGAGCTTTCCAACTTGACTTGGATTAAGGGTTTTATGGGTATTCTCAAACAAACCCCTAAAAGGCCAAATATCACTTCCAGCCATTTTCCTGAATCTCTATCCAGTATTGCTTCTTCGTAGCTTCTAGGATCATCACCATGATCATCTACTCCCACTAAATAAGATTCAAAATCTTGCTCATGTAGGAACCCATATCTCTCTGGAGGTTTTGATATTCTAGAAGACTTTCGTACTGATTCCATAGTATCTGATACTGAGGTTCGCTGAGTGAATGTTCCATCTTCAGCAATCTCGGTTCTTGGCTCTTCAAACTCTTCCTTGAGTTCAATATTTCTTCCAACACTGCCTTCCTCTAAGAACTCGTTCTCGAGGAAGCACGCATTTCTACTGATCCAAACTCTTTGATCACTTAGGAAGTAAAAGTTCCGATTTTTTTCTCTTCAAATCTCTTGATTTTGAATTCAATTTGATTTAACTCCTTAATCTACTCCACAAAATACGAAACATAATCAAAATCCAAGATTTAAGCATTTATAACCATTAAAACACGAGGAAATATAACAAATATATAGATATTATGAATGCTTATCAAATTCCCCCACACTTAAACAATACTTGTCCTCAAGCATACAACAGCTCAAGTTCATCACTTTTTCTCATCATCGTTCCTTCTTCTACCTTTACTCATCCTCTATAATCCAAATCATCATGCCTTAAAGATTTAAATCTAAAGACAAATAAGAAACGAGAAATTTCATAGAGTAAATTCTTATAAACCACATCCATGAACAATCACCTCAATGATCTTCTTGAAATCAAAATGCAATAGGATCTAACACTCTCTCATTGGATTCACTCAATACGCTCAAAGTGTTTAGGGTATCAATGAACTCTCGAGTCAAAACATAGAAGATCTTTACCATAAGCTTGCTAATATATCACTTCTTTATCATCAATGGATTGAATTGAATGCAAAAAATCTAATGGTCTTAAATGGATTGTAACGGGGCTTAAGTAAGGTGCGGTGAGAAGGAATTTTTAGGTACTTTTATCAAAGGAATTATACCAGCTTCTTCACACAAAGCGCANTATGAAAAAAATATAAATCTTTTCATTAGGATGTCCAATGCGATATATGTATATATATTTCATGACAAATATCAAGTGCGATCTTATAAATTTGGTTAATCTGAAAACAAATAATTAATAAATCATTTTCACTGTTTTCACCAGGTAGAGATGAAGCTTTCTCTCGCTTTAGAAAAGTCCTTTCCCTTGACAGAGTTACAAGAACAAATGAAGTATCTGCCGGTTTAAGAAGCATTTAATTTGTTGCCGTGAGAATCCATCAAGACCTCAAATTCATCGTCTCCACTTCCACCGATTAGACAGTCGTGCATGGAGCCATTGCAGCTCGAAGAAGTAGCTCTACTGAGATTGATAATATCAACATTACTAACAGTTGGGTTGCAAGAGATGATAGACTCCTCTGCAAATTGATTCCCATTGTTTCTTTGAAAGCTTAGCTGAAATTTTCAATAGCTTATATGGTATATAATTAGATGGTTTTAATAGCTTAATTAATTATAATTATATGGGCTCATCCAACGGACAGATGCCTATTTATTTTGTGTTAAACAAAAAATATAAATTTTTTTTTTCTGAATAGTCCAAGTTAAAATTTTGGACTGCAAAAATATTTCCCCAAAGTTTAATAATTGGTCTTCATAAATGTGATCAACCACCAAGCCAGACAGGAGTCACAGGACCACACCATAGTTCAATTTTAAAAGGTAATATAAATTCAAATATACTTTCCGCAGACTTATCCTATATTTAATACATTGATTTTTTATAATATGAATTTTTTTATACAAATTATAACATGCAGTTCATAAATCATTAGTCCTATATTTGTTTTTCTCCCTCTTCTCTATATATAGCCTAACAAGACTTCATATACCACTCGGCTAGAAAATTTCACTGAAGTAGAGAGATCGAGATCAGGAAGTAGATTGATTAACATGGCGAAATATTTGATGGGATGCCTCTGTTCAGTGATCCTAGTTATGATACTCTCCAACGCAAATCAATCTAGAGCTAGTTCTTTGCCCAAGAGCAATTCCACCAGCACTACTTTCCAGGATTGTAATGGTTCCGTTCAAGATTGCCTGATTGCAGACGACGAAAACGTTGAGTTCTTGTTTGACTCGGAAATCGTAACGCCAAGTATCAACATAGGAGCATCTTCTCAAGCTTTTCGTCCAGTAGTTGATTGCGGGAGAGGTAAAAGCTACACACCATGCGTTCCTGATCCTCACAAGTCTAAAATACTTGAACGTTGTTATCATAAATTGTACGTCACCAGGAATCGTGGATGCGCCTCTGGTTGATTAAGTTTAGTGAAGTTTTAATGTATTATGTATGCACTCATCTCTTTCTCTTAATAGTAAGAGAAAGAGAATGATGCTACCAACTTTCTAACTAATTTCATTAATGAATAAATATAAAAGGTTGCATTGCATCTTTGAAAAAACTCAAGACTTGAAACTCTTTACAAATGTATACAGATATTCGAAGGAGATCATTTGCCCTTACTTTGAGGGAGTTTAATGCACCACAGATGCATTCACTCGTGTCTCCCAACCCCGGCCCCAGTTCATTTACTGCAACCACACCAACCTCACAGGATAATTTATTTTGAACAGTTTTTATTCTGATAACTTTTGACAATCCAAAATGGGTTTGTTGATATTTTGATTTACAAATCAATAAAATAATTGAATAAACACTCTTTCTTAAACTTAAATCTTCATGCAAGCACAGTTCCTCCATTCCAACCACTTACAATGATGTATTGTCTCATCTTCAAAATTGATCCATCGAAATTCAATATTTTTCAATAACTTAAAGACCTACTAATGAATATCAATATCATACTCTTGTTTAATTATAAATAGATTACCGACTTTGCTCAATTATTTAATTTCAATTCAACTTCAATAGTTTTCACGGGACAGATAGAGTCACATGTTTTTGGATTATTATTTGTCATCATTTACCAACCTGCTTGTTGAAATTATAGTTTTAAGATGTCATATCTTAATTAAGCATATCAGGTTGGATTACAACATTATGGAGCTTTTTATATAGTAATAATATGTATATAAAGTTTGTACACAAATTCTTGTATATCAAATTATTTGATGTAAAATAAATAGATGAATAAATATTAAAAAAAAAAATTACGTTAATAAAGACATAATAAATGAGTTTGAATAACATGCTAATACAAGAATAATGACATGTTAAGAAACAATCTACTGGATTCAACAAACCCAACCATATATAACTTTCTTGTACGATTCAAATTAAACCACATATAGTTATTATGTATATACTTGGGGTGTATTTGATTGGAGGTAATGGGAGGATTATTGAGGTAATGTCATATTATATTACTCGATTATCACGTTTGGTTGTCAAGTAATATAATATTTTAGTAATCTTTCAAAACCAATAGTAATTAATGTTAATAATATAGGAGGTAATCCGATTACATCTATTTTTTTAAATATTTTGAGATTACTTGGTAATCTTATTTTTATTACAATATTCCCCCTTATTAATAAAAGTTTTGGACAAAAACACTCTTCATTGAAATTAATTTCCAAATATATTCATAAACTATTTTATTTTTATATACAAAAATTTTAGAACATAAATACCTCTAGACTTTGAAAAAATTACCCAATATGGAGGCCAGATCTGGCCATCATGCCAGCCATTGGCAGTTGTCAGCTGGCGACAGAATGGCACACAACTGACTGGATCTGACCGGTCGTGCACCAATAAGGCCATTTCATGGTCAGATCTAGCCTTTTTCGATGCATGGTCAACCAGATCTAGTTGGTTATGCGTCATTCAAGAGACTTTTGGCAGCGTCCGACAGTGGTGGCTGGCTATCAGTAGTGGCTCGAGGTGGGTGGGGGTGATTGTGTTACAAATTAAAGTTTTATATGGCTAGGATGTTTTAGCAAAATTTCAAATATAGGGGGTCAAAAGAAATGATTCAAAAATAACAAAATAATAATAATATATTAATATTTAAAAATGAGGGTAATTTAGTAATCTTTATAACATACCCACTAATTTATCCTTCCAACCAAACATACTAATACAACATACCTACCAATTTATTACAATCTAACTAAATACATTTCCCTAAATATTCCCAGAAATCTTAAAGGTTATCTATATTTTCCTTAATATAACATTCCCAGTAATACAACATTTCTTGAACCAAACACATCCGTAATGTTTATAATAATCACAAAAATAAAAACCCACCGAGCAACGGAGAGAAACAAATATGGCAGGCACTTGATGATGCAGGACTATTTACGTTATTTGCCGTACGGTTCTGCTGGTTTTGCTGCCGTAATATTGTAATTAAATTCCAACAATCTTAAGATCAAATTCCAAATGAGCTTTGCTGAAATGGACGCTGCAATTCTCACCGCCAAGTTCCTTCCTGACATCTCCAAAATTGAGCCCTTTGCTGGAGCTCATTTCAAGAGATGGCAAGAAAAAGTGTTCAACTCTCTTGACGTGCTTGATTTTGTAGAGTACCTCACAACAAAAGAACCAAAACTTGTAGTGGACAATTTTGACCAAAAAACTTGACACATGGAAGAAAGGAAATAAGGTATGTTGTCATACTATCCTCAGTATATTATCGAATGAGCTTTACGATGTTTATTGTGCTTATAAGATTGCACATGAGATATGGACAACATCGGAAAAGAAATATGTTTTCGATGATGTTGGATCATAAAATATGTCATAGGAAACTTCCTAGATTTTAAAATGGTAGAAGAAAAAGAGGTATCCATATAAGTCCATGATTATCATTTACTAATAAATGACTTGAAAAATGAAGAAATAATTCTCCCTGAAACTTTTATGGTTGGATGTTTAATTGAGAAACTTCTAGATTCATGAAGAGATTATAAGAATATTATGAAACATAAGTGGAAGGAAATGAGCTTAGAAGATGTGATAGTATATATTAGAATTGAGGAGACAAATAGGCTTAGAGATAAAGCCACAATAAGGCCAAGGAATTGACATCCAAGGCTAACGTTGTTGAAAACCAAGTGGTTCCTCCTCAACCTGAGAACAAGAAACCGCAAACTTTTAAGAACAATAACATGAAATTTTTTAACAACAAGAACCCTAACACTTTCAAAAAGAAAGGACATTGTTTTGTGTGTGGGAAAACTGGACATTTTACTAGCCAATGCTTATACAAAAAAAACTAGAGACAACAAAAATCCTCCTAAAGCCAATCTGGCTAAAGGAGATGATGTTATTGCTATTGTGGTTGTCTCACAAGTGAACATGATTGTTGAAAAGAAAGAATGAATAATTGATTCTGGGGCCACAAAGCATATTTGTGGAGATAGAAATTCTTTCTATGAAAACATACCAGTGAGGGATGGAAAAGAATGTGTTTACCTTGGTGATTCCCGCTCTAGTTTTGTTGTGGGAAAGGGGAAAATTCTTCTCAAACTTGCTTCTGGCAAAACCCTCTCACTGAGTAACATTTTACATGTTCCAAACATTCGAAATAATCTTGTATCTATTTATGTATTGGATAAGGTTATAGTGAAAGTCTCCTTTGAGAGTGACAAAATTATAATGTCCAAAAATAAGGCTTTTGTCGAGAAGGGGTATTGTTCTGGAGAGTTATTTAAACTCAATGTACTTAATATTATTATGAATGAAAATGCGTCGTCTTCTACTTATGTTATTCATTCAATATATTTATGGCATGGTAGATTAGGTCATGTGAATTATGGTTATCTGAAAAAGATGAAAGAACTTGGTTTATTATCAAATGTCAATATTTCAAATATTGATAAATGTGATGTGTGTGTGGAATCTAAATCCACTAAAAAGACTTGTAAACTAGTGATCTAGAACGAGAAAATGAGCTTCTTGGTTTGATTCATGGTGATCATTGAGATTTACAGTAAACCATGACCAGAGGAGAAAAAAGTTTTATATAACTTTTATTGATGATTACACGAGATATACTAGAGTATACTTATTGAGAAGTAAAGATGAAGCAATTAAAATATTCTTAACTTATAAAAATGAAGTTGAAAATCAACTCAATAAGAAAATTAAAAGGTTAAGAACAGATAGAGAAGGTGAATATGAGTCAAATGACTTTGATTCCTTTTGTAGAGATCATGGTATTATACATGAGAGACTACACCTCCTTATTCTCCACGTCTAATGGAGTTATGGAGAGGAAAAATAGAACTTTAAAAGAAATGGTGAATGCTATGTTGATTAGTTTTGTAGCACCTTTGAATTTGTTGGGGGAAGCTATGCTTTCAGCTTGTTACATACAAAACATAATTCCTTTTAAGAAAACAGGCAAAACACCATATGAATTCTGGAAAGGTCACGTGCCTAACCTGAAATACTTTAAAGTGTGGAGGTGTTTTGCTAAAGTCTTGATTCTTAAACCTAAAAGGAAAAGGTTAGGGCCCAGGACTATTGATTGTATGTTTATAGGTTATGCTTAAAACAGTGTTGCTTATAGACTCATCATAATAAAGCAAGGGGATGGTTTGTATGATGCAAACACAATCATTGAATCTAAAAATGCAAATTTCTTTGAGAATGTTTTTCCAAAGAAAATCAATTGTGAAAAGGCCTTAGTTCAAAATGAAATTTTTTAGAGTTCTCCTCAAAATGAAACTCTTCAGTATTCTTCTCAAAGTTTAGGGTCAGAAATAAGGAGAACTACGATAGAAAGAAAAGTAAAAAGTTTTGGTGATGATTACTATGTCTTTCTTACAGAGAGTGATCCTCAGACTTATGAAGAAGCAATGACTTCTTGTGATGCATACCATTAGAAAGAGACAGTAAATAATGAAATTGAGTCCATTATGAGTAATCATACATGGGAAGTAGTTGATTTGTGTCCAAGAACTAAACGAATAGGATGCAAATGGATATTTAAAAAGAAACTAAAGGCTAATGGATAAGTGGACAAATACAAGGCAAGATTGGTTGGCAAAGGTTATTCATAAAAAAAGATATAGCTTATTTTGACACTTATGCTCTTGTAACAAGAATAGCATCAATTAGATTGATAATTACGTTATCCGCAAATTACAAATTACATATACATCAAATGGATGTAAAGACTGCTTTTCTTAATGGAGACCTAGATAAAGAAATTTATATGAAACAACCAGATTGAGTTATCCCAAGTAATAAGCATAAAGTGTACAAAATGGTAAAGTCTCTTTATAAACTTAAACAAGCACCAAAACAATGGCATGAGAAGTTTGACGAAGTGTCAGTCTCAAATGGTTATACAATTAATGATCAGATAAATGTGTATATTCTAAATCATTTGAAAACAACACTTATGTGATAATATGTCTCTATGTTGATGACATGTTAATATTTAGTGCTAATATGGATGTGATAATCAAGACTAAAAAGTTACTTGCCTCAAATTTTGATATGAAAGATATGGGAGAGGCAAATGTTATTCTTGGGATTAAAATCATTTAGATAAATGATGGTCTTTGAGAAGAAACAGTTAAGGTCAAGCGAGAGAAGAGAAAGAAAATCTGGAAAATTCTTTGTTTGATTTGTTTCTCATTAAGAGTAAAGTTGCTACATAAATTGAAACATAATGGATTGTAATAGACTTAACAACCTTGTAATAGAAAACTAATAGCCTTTTAATAGTGGACTTAACAACTAACACTTATACATTTCTTTTGTCTTTTACATCTTCCCTCAAACTAGACTTGGAAGATCTTGCCAGACTTCATTCCTTGCTTCTACTTCATATCTTCCTGTAAGCTAGATTGGGAATAACTTGAAAGATCTTGACAGACTTCATTGCTTTTATTTCATATCTTCCCATAAGCTAAACTGGGATAACTTTGACAAGCTTCTTCAGTTATTAATACCACTACTTCAGTCAACATTTAACAACTCATCACAAGCTTTCTTTCACTTAATTGCTTGATCACTATCTTCATATTTCTTCAGTAATCTCCAATTTTCTATAGGCAGAACACATCAACTCAACAATGGCATTCGACTAATCAAACAAAAACTTGGCAATAATACATTCTCGGTTAACTCATCACAATCAACCAACACTTTAACTCATCACCAAACAAGTAACATTTCTATAAGCAAAACACATCAACTCAACAATGACATTCGAGTAATCAAACAAAAACTTGGCAATAATACATTCTTAGTTAACTTATCACAATCAACGAACACTTTAACTCATCACCAAACAACTAAAACTTCTTCAGTAAACTCATCACCAAGCAACAATCAAACGAGAGAGGTGGATTCCACGGTCAGTTTATCTTTGAAATATTAAAACTCAGATATTGAAAGAGCTTTGATAAAAATGTCAGCTCTTTGATGTTCAGTAGGCATATACTGGACTTTCAATTGTTTTGTATACACTTGCTCTCTGATATAGTGAGCATCGAGTTCAATGTGTTTGGTGTGAGCATGAAAAATAAGATTAGAAGCAAGAGAGCCATCACTCTAATTATCACACCAAATCACAGGTAACTCAAATAGATTTAATCCAATTTCAGAAAACAAACTCTTGATCAAAGCCAATTCAGTTGCTCCTTGAGCTAAGGCTTTATATTATGCTTTAGTGGAGGACGAGGCTACCACTTTTTGCGTGCGAGAACTCCATTGTATTAAGTTTGGTCCAAGAAACAAACATCATCCACTTGTAGATCTTCTATCTTGGACATTATTGGCCCAATCAAAATCAATATAGTATTCTAGATTGAATCTTTGAGCTTTATGAAACCGAATCCCATGTGTGATTGTACCTTTAATGTACCTTAAGAGCCTTTTACAAGCTTGCCAGTGCAATTGAGTAGGAGACTTCAAGAACTGGCTTAACTTGTTTACAAAATATGCTATGTCTGGTCTTAAAAGGGTTTAATACTAAAGTGCCCCAATTGTACTCTTGTATAAGCTTGATTTGTCAAACAATTCACTGTCATCAAAGGCCAACTTGGTTCCTATAGCCATTTGGGTTAAACATGGTTTAGATTCCATCATGCTAGTCTTGACAAATAAATCTTTAGCATACTTCTATTGATTCATATGGAGTACTGACTCACTTCTAGTAACTTCAAATCCAAGGAAAAACTTCAAGGATCCCAAATTTTTTACTGCAAATTGCTTGTTAAGTTTGTGGACTATCTCTTGCACTAGTTCAACATTACTTCTAGTGAGGAGTATATCATTAACATATACTAGAACATACAAAACTTGATCTTCTTTCTTGTAAACAAATAAACTGGAATTTGCTACTAAGTTTAGAAATCCCTAGTTCAGAAAAGCATTCTTCAATTTGTCAAACTAAGCTCTTGGGGCTTGCTTGAGCTCATAGAATGCTTTGGTTAACTTGCAAACATGTTCTGGATAATCAATAGGATCAAAACTCATTTTCTTGTAGCATATCCTAAAAGAACATAGTTAAATATTTAAAGCATGACAAATAAAAATATCAATGAAAATAAGAGATAATAAGAAAAAGAGTAGTTTATAGTTCATGGCCATTTCTGATGGAGGGACCTCTTCACAATATTGATCTACCATGTTACCCTCAAATCCATGTACACTAGCACCATGAGGATTTGCATACTTATGAAACTCGTCTTTTTTTTTTTAATTTTTTACCCCAATTTCTTTTAGTGCCTCTTGCATCTAGAATTTAACATCATAAGGAACTTTTGTGCACTTTCCAACTTCCCCCTTTATTCCCTCTAGATGTAGTTTCATTCGATATATTCCTTCCCCTCTAAATACCTTGCCACAATACAGACTTGTTAATATCTTCCTTCTATTTTGATCAATGTTCTCATTAACATGTCCCCATGTTACATCATTCCTTCTTCAAAATGATTGTGAGGAAACACCCGTGAACATAGAATGTTATGCAAACCCAAGATGATGACATTCTCAATCATTATCTCTTCCCTGGCAACCAACAACAAGAAGTAAGCATACTATTAGATTCAATCCAATATTCTACCTATGAAAATTGAAAAGCTAAAAGTTTCATATTTAAACATTAAGTGGACCACCATAAATTCATCCAAAATGACCAAAACATGCAGTTTGCAAATTGTAGATTGCAAATGCAAGTTGCACTTCCAATTGCAATTTGCATTTTCAAACCAAATTGCAGATTGCAGTTTGCATTTGCAAACCAAACTGCACTACAAAAGCTTGCCCATCACAAACCAAACTATAGTGCATTGCTCTTTTGAACTAGTCCACTCAATCACGATTGTTTCCAGTAACTAATAGGTTATCGACATATAAATAGACTATAATGAGATCACTTTCTGACTTCTTCACATAGAGAGTATGTTTGTTGGGGCTTCGTGTATAACCAAGCTTGCATAAGTACTCATTTATTTGGCTATACTAGGCTCGAGGAGCCTGCTTCAAACCATACAAAGCCTTCTTCAGAATATAGACTTTGTCTTTGCCCCCTTCATCTATAAAGCCCTTGGGTTGCTCAACATATATTTCTTTGTCCAAGTATCCATTAAAAAAGGCTAACTTGACATCAAGCTAGGATATCTTCCACTCAAACTGAGCTGCTAACGCGATGAGAAGTTTGATTGTGTCATGTCTCGCAATTAGAGTAAACGTATCTGAGAGGTTTACTCCATATTGTTGAGGGTAGCCCTTGGCTACAAGTCGAGCTTTGTATTTATTGATTGATCCATCATGATTCAGCTTGGTCTTGAAGATCCATTTAACATGGATGATCTTCTGATTTGATGGTTGGTCAACCAACTTATAGCTCCTCCTTCATCACAACTCTCAATTCTTTTGATTTCGCAACTTCAGCATAGCTTGTAGGCTCCCATATGGCTATATTGCACCTCTCATGTACTTCAGCTAGAGGCCTGGTCTTTCTAACTGATAGATCTTCATCAGCATCTGAATCTTTCTCAACTTCATTCTGGTTGTTAGCGACCTCTCTTTGCTGAGGGCTTGTTTCTTCTTCAACCCTTTTTTCTTCCAATTCCAAACTGACAACTCATCAACTTTGACATTTCTTGTGATCAAAATCTTGTTCGTGTTTGGATTGAAGACTCTATAGGCCTTAGATTGGCTGCTATAGCCAATAAAGATTCCAGGTTCAGCTTTCTCATCAAGCTTGCTTCTTTTTATCGTTGGAACATGTGCATAATAGATGCTTCGAAAGACTTTGAGGTTGTCCACACTTGGCTTAACTCCATATAAAAAGCTTCAAATGGAATCTGACGGTTTAGAGCCTTTGTTGGCAGTCTATTCAAGAGATAGACTCCTATATTAGTTACTTCTACCGAAAATGTTTTTGCAGCTTCTTTTCAGCGATCATGCATCTAGCCATCTCTATGATTGTTTTCCTCTTACTCACTCCATTTTGTTGCAGAGTGTAAGGACTACTAAGTTGGTGCTTTATTCTAGCTCCTCTGCATATTTCTTCAAACTGAGTTGAAGAGTATTCTATCCCAATATTGTTGCAAACATATTTGATGGTCAAACCAGTTTGGTTCTTGACCAGCAACTTGAACTTCTTTAACACATTGACCACTTCATTTTTCTACTTCAAGAAGTAAACCCATGTCACTTTGGAGAAATCATAGTATTTGCTTCCATTAAAGAATGGAGTTTGCATAAGACCACACACATCGGTGTGTATCAACTGGAGCTTTTCCATAGATCTCCAAGTCGCGTTCGCTGGGAATAGTTATTTGCTTAACTTTTCGAATTGGCAAACATGTCATAGACTCCTCCTCTCTTCGATCTCTTGTAAATTGTGCACCAGTTCTTTGTGCTTCATTTCTTTTAGACCATTATAGTAAAAATGGCCAAATCTTTTATGCCACAGTTTGGACTCAGTTATTTTAGTAGAATGAGCTTGAACTTCTGGTTTTCTTAACTCAATTGGAAGTTTTTTCCCATCATCTTCACTTTTATCAACTCACTACCTTCACTGTCTACTATTGTACACGATCTATCTTGAAAATGTAGAGAATAATTTCTCTCTAGCATTTGTCCAACACTTAGTAGACTTTGGCTAATTTCTGGCACATATAACACATTTGCGATGTGCTTTGTGCCCGTTGGGATCTAGATGACAACTTCACCCCTTCCATTAACTTCCACGAAGTTTCCATTTCCGATCCTTACCGTGGATTGAAATGATCGATCTAGGTCCACAAAGTTGGTGAGATTTGGTGTCATGTGGTTGGTACAACCACTATCTATCAGCCATGTTTCTTTCTCGATGTGAGTTGCATGACAAGAGGTCATGAACAACTATTCTCCCTCTTGATTTTGTTGCTGGTTTTCGATCACTTGAGCTTGTTGTTGTGGCTAGTTTGCCTTGTTCTTACAAACCTTCTCAATGTGGCCAAACTGCTTACATGACTACATTATATGTTAGGCCTGAACCAACATCTATTCTTAGCATGATTCTTCTTCTTACAATGGAGACATGGTGGATATCCCTTCAACCCACCATTCTTGCCCCATTGGTTGTTCGCCTTTTCTTTCCCCGTTCTCTCTCCAGCGAGCTTCTTATATCTGCCCTAAACTGATTTCCCTTTATGCGAAGCCATCATGGCTCTTTCACTGTTGTCTTCTTGTCTCAACAACCTTCTTTATTTTTAAGCTTGTAGGGCATGGACAGGCTCTATAAGGGTAATCTAGGAAAAATCTTTTGAGTATTCAAGAGATGAGATCTTGGCCTCAAATTTTCTAGTAGACTCACCAACACCTTTTCTACTATCCTCTTATCTGTCATCTCTTCTCCAAGCAGTTTGATTTTGTTGACCACATTTATCAATTGCTCAACGTATTCTTTAATGTTTTTAGACTCTTGCATCTCTAGCATTTCGAACGCCCTTCACAGATTTAGGAAAACTGGTGGTAAGAGGGAAGTTGTAATTAGAGCCATGAAGATAGGTTTTGTTTTTATAAACTGGGGAGTTTTTCTCGTGGAAAGAAGTTGAAGGGTATGAGAGAACAATGAATCTCAGTAAAGAGAATTTAGGCTTGGATACCAGTTGTTGGTTTACAAGTTGGAGAATACAAAGGAAAAGAATGCAAAAGTATTCTCAAAGACAAGTGTTTTTCAGAGAATGTTTTCTAAATAATTCGTCTTTTTTTACTTGTATTACTTGTCTTGTTTTCATTAATCATAAACAAAGGCTATATACAAGCCTATTACATCATTAATACATCATGGACATGAGCCTATTACATCATTAATACATCATGGACATGCTAACTCTGCAAAACATTAAATGCTAACCTAATATGCAAAGATATTTACAAGATATTATCACAAAGCCATACATTCTTAACTGCTACAAAATCTGTCAGACTTAACTTCCTTAAAAGTTAGGTAAACCACTCCGGGTAATTGACCAACTATGACGTCTTCTAGATTGGCTCTAAATCATCGACCTCTTTTAGGTCGCATACTGCTTTTGATCGCATCCATATTTAGTCGCATGGATTTGTTCTTGCATTGCTTCTAGGTCACATTACTTTCTAGTCACTTCTTCCATATCACATGCCCTTTGGGTCACATGCTCATCAAATCGTTACCGATCACATCCACTTCAACTCGCATTTATCTTAGCTGTGCACATTTGATCACAAGCTTCAAATCGCATAGCCTTCAAATCGCTTTATCATTCTTCCAGCAAGATATCACTTGCTTTAACGTAAACAATAAAAGAACAATAGCATGTTACTATTTTGTACACAAGAGTTTATATCTCTCTTTATCTATCTATAAGCTTCATTAACAGGCTTATCAAGTCGGTCATGCGCCATTTTGGCAGATTCTAACCACCTTCTAACGGTGGTAGCCGACTATCGGGAATATGTGGGTGGGTGGGTGGGGGAGTTTTTATCAATTTATAAACTTTTATTGTTGGGGGTGTTTAGTTGAATTAACAAACCTAGGCGGTTAAAAAAATCTAAATATTTTAAGTTGAATAGAATAAGATTGGATTTTTAGAATATTAGGTTGCATTTGTTTCATTATTTTTCCACTATCTTATCCTAAAAACCCCAAAATTCATTTGTTTCAATATTCTCAAAATTCAATCATACTTTATTCAACTCAAAACATTAATAATTATCTTTCTCGTAAAAATAACCCAACTTTACCTTTTTCAAAATACTATTCTAAAAAGCATCAAAATAGTAAACCAAACGGAGTCATAGGATTGAATTTTGAATAGGATTAGATAGAATCGTATTTTGAATAGGGAAATAAACATAGCCTTGGCCTTTCAGTCATGACGGGATGGTGGGTTGGGCACCTTAGCAGAAGATTTTAAGTCACACTTCCATTGCCTGTTTCTTTAGTATATGTGCTAAACTTACGTCTTTTGTGGAAATAATTTAATTTTAAAGCTTGAAATCAAGGTTCATTAAAAAATAATCATGGATTAATTAAGGCTAATGATATTCACCTATATTAAGCTAACTTGTTTCCCATGCAATTGAAAGTTTGAATCTGAGTGTTATAAAGACCTAAATTACAGCCAAACAGGTTAGTAACGATGAGTCTATGTAGCAGAATGTGAAAGCATATGAGACCTGACAATTTCAATCAAATGCATAAATTGGCTACTCACAATCAGATGTATTCAAAAATCTAGAATACCACTTCAAACTACATTATTCATGTAACGCCCCGCTTGAGGTACGTAGTTAAGATTTGTTGTATTCTTTGATTCGATTTTAATTGAGTTTGTATGTTGAGTTGGTTGAACGTTTGCCTTGAAATTAGTTGAGTTTTTGAGGACTCTTAAAAGTTTAGTCTTCACCGAGGCGAAGAATAGTCTTCGCCGCGGCGACGTTGGCTTGAGTAAGGCGGTGTCGGCTCTATAACTTTTTGCTGGGGCGACGGAAGTTTCTTCGCCGCGGCGACGAGCCAGTTGAAAAGTTTAATGAGTTTCTAGAGAATTCTTCCTTTAGGGCATAATGACCATTCTACCCCTAATTAGTAGGAATAGTGGGGAGTAAAATGTAAGGAAATTAAGTAGAGAATGTGTTGGTAATAAGGGTGTATTTGCAAAGAATCAAAGGATATGGATGGAATTTCCAAGGAAGAGCAAGGGAAAAATGGGAAATGATGGATATTATATGAGCTAAAAAGGGTTAAGTGTAGAGAACCCTTTATTTCACCCATTTTCCACCACCATATCCATTCTCTAATTTCTCTCAATCTTCCATTCAATCTTCCAAGATTTCTAAGGAGTTTTAAGGAGCTTTTGGGTAATTTTAATAGAGATTTCATCTAAAGTATCCTAAGGTAAAGATTTTTGCTTTAGATATAAATTTGTTTATATTTGTATCTTGAAGTCTTATGGTTTTATGGTTTAAAGTTGTAGAGAAGGGACAAGGTACTAAGGAAAAGGAAAAGTAGTAGTGAGATCTCTCCATTAAAGGTAAGTAAATCCAATCAAGTTGAGATTTAAGAAAAGTAAATGAGTAGAGATTTATTTTAATTATGTATATATATGTTATACTTACTGAAAAATTGGGATGAGATGTGTGCTTAGTCATAGTTGTTGGATATGCTTAAATTAGGAGAAGTGTTTTTTGATGTGTGATGAGAGAGTGAAATTGAGTTGAAGTTGGAGGAGTTGTGTATGAACATTTTTGGGAGTGTTTTCCTTGGCAGGAATTATGACTGTATGAGGGAGTTTTCCTCCCATTTTGGATGATTAAAGAGAAGAGTAGAGTTATAGATAAGTAGAGCTTTGGTATGCACATGAGTTGTTTGAGGAAATGCCTAAGTGAAATCTGCCTTGTCACAGCCGTGACTTTCTAAGTGAATTTTGGACATTTTACGGATTGATCTAGGCTGAGAACAAAACATCAAAGTTGTAGCCCTGTTTTTAAGCTTTAAAATGAGACCAAAACCGTAGCAATCCGATGTGTATAACGCAAGTTATGACCTTTTTAGTGCGACCTATGCAGAATGACTGTTTTGATGCAATATTGCATTTGGCATTTCATAAGTGCATTAGTGAGCATGAGCTGTCCATACGCATTATTTATGCACTTAAGAAGTAGCTTGAGAAATAGTAGAGAGAGCGACATGAGTATGAGAGAGAGAAGTGGTGTAGCCCGTGAGAGTGCATGCGGATGAGGGCTATACCCGAGTACCCGAGAGAGAGATTATACACTCACATGGCCAAGGGTTCCGAATCCATGCATAACCGAGTCCGATCGGCTAGAATGAGTAGAAGTCACATAGAGTGGGGGTGAGTCCCGGCCATGCCTCCGGTAAGATGAGGCCGTGACTACTAAAGAGAGTTAAGTAGAAAAGAGTTGTGAGAAAGTAGAGAGAAGTATAAATAGAGAGTAATTGAGAACTGTAAGGAAAGAATTAGAGAGAGATAGTTACGGGGATAGATGCATAGAGGATTTACTTACTGAGCATTAGTTGTGCTCACCCCGTTGTTTTCCATGTTTTGTAGGATCCAGGTGAGGACACGGTCGGATGGGCGTCGGCAAGCGAAGGGAAATGGCTACACTGTCCACCTTGTTTTGATATTTTGTACATGATACAACTTTTTGTATTTAAGAATGTATATATTTAATAAAAGAAAATTTGGGCCCGACCTTTTATACTACTTTATATGTATTTTATTATGTACATGTTTTATGAGTATTTGAGTAGAAAGCGGCTATTACAATTCATGCATCTATTGAACTTATGTCAAGGTTTCTTTATTTTTTCTTTTTCCTATCTTTTTTCCTTTTCGTTTATCTTTATATTGATTTTGATTGATATATGGTTATCACATGGTTAACTTTTGGTATTAAATCAACAGTAATGTTGCAGTACCAGAGGCTTTTTCACTTTAAAAAAATATTATTTCATAATAGTTGAACTTGAGAGACAAGTTGAGTAGATCAAAATCAATAGTTCAAGCTTTAATTCTAATGCTTAGCCAATGAAAATTGGGCCAGCCAAAAAGCACAAATCATAACCTCACTGGGTGGGATGCCCAAAATATGTGTTAATTTGAGTCAATGCGACACTATGACCAACCAAGATGTTATCCTTCTCGTGAATCTCAACACAAGATATTATAATTAGAACAAGAAAATGCAACAGACAAAATAAAAATTTTAAGAAACCAAAACCACCGAAGACATTTTTAGCAATTTAACTCAATCACTGGCTGTCACCTTCACCTTCTCCAACTTCCTAAATGATACATGATTTAGTAGCTTAGATCACAGATCATAAGAAAAGCAAAATGACAAAATCTGACAGCACCCTTCTCGACCCTCCCTAGCTTACAAGATCCAAGGCGCTCCTATAAGACTCAAGTGACCAAGACGTGTCATGTGTAAGGCTGAAAAAAAAAAATTGTTTCTAACTGAACTTATACTACAAGTATGAAAACATAAGGCATCAAGTAGGGATAGGCATAATACCCGCCCTTGCATGGACCCATCCCGACCTACCCCAAATGGGGTAGAGTTTCCCTGAATTATTCGGGGTTTGGGTTGGGCTTGGGCCGAAAATTGGTCTCCAAATTCAGGGACGAGATTGGTCTTGCCCTGGCCCGGCCTCGCCCCATATATACATATACACATTATTTATAACATGTTAATGCTAAGAAACAAAAGTTATTCATTAGACATTATACATTATATATTACATATGTTATATATGTATAATGTGTCATTTGATATTTTGATTGAATATATTAAATCATTATAATATTTTTTTGGTTCCTCATTGAAGCATTATGTCAATTCCATTACCTAATTTCCCTTGTTATATTGTGGTAGCTATTTATTTAGAATTTTTTATAATATATATGTGTTGATGCAAAAATACACCAACTAGAGCAATCTGATCGACCTTGACAGGATTGGAACTGATGTGTGCGTGATTACAGGTAACCAACAATGTATAAACTGAAAATTCAATAAAATGAATGGCATAATGAGTTTTAAAGTGGTTCAACGAGTTATACTTTTGAGCCTATGTCCACTGTCTCTGTATTTACTATGAGACCTTACCCATTTCTCATTGTTGGAAGGGGTTTATATACAGATTCTATACAAAGGAAAGAGCGGAAATAAAGGAATTACAATTAGGATTGAAATGCAACTCTAATATTCTCGCGATTAAGTGCTGAGATTACACCAGGATTGCTGTCGATTTGATCCCTTCCAAGATATTTAGGATCTGAAGTTATCTATGAGCTGGTTGAACAGCTATAAGGATTGGTCACGACAAGCTTGTGCTAGGTCAAGCTATAATTCGACGAGCCTATGTTAGGTCAGACAATCAGTTGAGTTGAACTAGTTTTGGATCGAGCTATAACCTCGCAACTCTCCGAGCTTGATTGAAAAATCACACACAACATCTGCCCCCTAGTGTTTTGTGCTCGTTTCGAGCTTCAAAGACTATTGCTTGATTTGATATCAAGCTCAGATCTCATCGGTTGTGCACTGAATGCATATTTGGTTAAGCTTCATGAGTCAGACTCCTCTTCGATCTATGTACTCAACAATTGGCTTTTCCTCTGCTGTGATGTTCTTGACATATTCAGAATTTGAAATGAAGGGTATTTATGTAACTTCCAAGTGGTCATGTCGCATCAAATACGGCAGCCTTTGGTAGTTACTTTTCGTCGCGCGTGGACGACTATCGCTATGCATGCGTGAAGTTGAGGTGATGTGGTGATGGTTATGATTGTGGCAGTTTGATGGTTGATTGCTCCTTGTGGATGATTGACACATGGCTACGTCCATGGGCCAAGACTGGTTAATGAATGGAAGGCCGAGATTCACTGTAGATCGACGTTATGATCGACCCTCGCACTTTCATCTCCCATGCAAACCACTATAAAAGTGGGCAATCATTGTCAAAACTTCTTCACGCTTTGCAAAAGTTTAGAGTTTTCTTTGCTTACTCTGTTGCTGCTATTTCGCTTTCATGGTGCTCTTCCGGTGGGTTTCTTCTATCTTTTTACTCCGGTAAGGTTTCTTTCCCCTCCTTTGATTACTCTTATGCCTTTTTGTGGTTAAGGGTGGCCATTGCCGTGGCCGCACTGAGCTTTTTAGGGCTTTATTAGGGTTTTTGAGTATGTTTTCGACGGTTTTGGGTTTAAGGAGAGTTTATGGTGGCGGCCATCGAAATCTTGGTAGGTTGCTTGTATCTATTGTTCGACATGAGCTACCCTAGGTGCCTAAACTATAAGCAAAATGTGGATAGGTCACCAAAATTTTGAGCTCTGACATATGTTTGCTTCTGTTTCAAGTAACCAGAGGCAAGCTATCGTCATGTCCTTGTCAAGTAGCCATAACATTGATCACATGTTTTATTCCCTAGTGGGCTCAATAGTCCTTGAGGGCATAGTCCTTGAGGCTTTCAAGGATGTTATTGCATGAAGCTTGGACCCTGATGTGGCGTGCTCTTCTAACCACGTTTCTACAGAGGGTCGAAGTAATCTCCAGTCCATGGCCCATGCAAGGAACCACAATCCTTGATTGGGGCCAAGGATCTTAGGCGCATAACTGAAACTTATGCACCTCAACTTTCCTTGAGGGCTCCAGGAGGCTTCTCCCAAAAAATCCTTCCTACCGGTTGCGTGGTGTTCTCTGAATCCCTTTTGAGGTGTGGGATGTCCATTCTTGCTCATGACTTCATTGACGTCATTGTGAGACGATTTGACATCATCCCTCTTTAGTTGTCAGCGAATTCACACTTTATAATCGTAGGCTTGTACATAGCATACCAAATAGCTAAGTTGCGTGAGCCATCTATAGAGAAGCTCATCCACTTGTATAGGTTAAAAAAGGGTCAAGACCAAACATACTATCTCTCCAAGGCGAGGAAAGTACATTTTAATGATTTTGTCAACATCCCAAAAAAGGTCCCGCATTGGGATTTTCAATTTTTCTTCTATAAGGCCAAGGAGACTGGCTTTTTTTCTTTGAAAGCTAGTAAGACTTCAATCCATATGTGTGTGAAGAGTATTACCAAGCTCAACCATCGAACTAACCACATTTCTTTGCTTTGCAGTAAATGTCAAGCAAAACTTTCTTCCCGCAGTGAGCTTAGAGTGGCTTTAGTGCTTCAACAATCTCTTTGACAGGGAGCGCAACGTTAACAAGATTATCTCACTTCCTCAGTTAAGAGCGTACGACTTTTACGCTGACAAAGCCATATTCAACACTATTCTTAAGAAAGATGAAGTGTTTGTTTGCTCATTTTTCTTTTTTTTTTTTTAGGTAGTTGATCGTTTACTTCTCCTTTCGCAGATATGTGGGTTGAGAAATCAAAGGGTCTGAAGAAGAAGACGACAGTGCCTGAGATTGCCAAGACACCGTCGGTCGCTCTGGTGAAGAAGCAGCCTACTGTTGTTGTTGGAATGGTTGGGCAGCGTGCTCGCGCTTGGTCCTCAAGCGCGATAGTGGCGAGCTTGGGGAAGGCCCAAGTGCCAAGAAGCCTGTGATTGCCTCCAAGGTAGTCAGGGAGAAAGATGCCTCTGAGTCCAAAAAGGGTCCAACGAAGAAAATCTCTAAGCCAATTGGAAGCTGGGGGAAACAAAAGGCGCTCGAGCAACATGATGGCTCCAGCAAGAAGAAAGGGTCAAAGCAGCATGATGTCTCTAGCAAGAAAAATTCCACCAAGCCGCAAAGAGGCTCAGGAATATAACAGGTCGCCGAGCGGCAAGATGGCTTAAGCAAGGAGGTTGCAGGGCAAACTGGTGGCCCTAAGAAATCCACAGCCAAGGACTTGGCCAAGAAGAAGCCTGTTCCCATGAGCAAATATGTCATTCCCATGGGAAGTAAATCAAGCTCATCTCAGCAGGGAGGCAAAGTGATGGACGAGGCAACTCCAGCTGCGCTCGACGCAATAATTGACCAGTTCCCCAAGCATATCGGTGTCGGGGCCTCAGTGGTCAAGGATGCCATCACTCTACAAACTTATGCAGGCATCAAGGATTCATCTTCTCCTCAGCTGCTGTCTTGGGCATACAGCTTCGTGACCAAGGTATCAGTAGTTTGCCCTTTTACCAAGGTATCAGTAGTTTGCCCTTTTTCCCCTTTTTTTTATTTTTTTTTATTTTTTTATTTTATTTTTTATATACGCTTCTCTTTATTCCTCGCTGACTTTCATTTATTTTTTTGTAGGCTTGCATGGCGACCAAGCCTTTTTATGATGAGAGTTACCCTATCAGGGGTGGCAGGAAGCAAAGGCGCTCAAGGAGGATGTCTTTGTTAGGGCTGAGGTGGCTAAAAAAGAGAAAGACTCGAAGTAGGCCAAGCTTGAACGGCTTAAGGAGGAGATGGTGGCCTTTGGGGTTAAGGAAAAGGAGTTCCTTGACAAGATTAATGTCAGTGAGACTGCTCAGGCAAATGCTGAAGCGAAAGCGGTCGAGGCTGAGAAGAGTTTGGCACAATAACAGGGTGCCAACAATAAACTGAACTCTGAGCTCACCTTGGCTTAGAAAGTTGCCTCAGATTGGAAGGCTAAGTTTCAAAAGGTCTCACTTGACCTCTTTAAGGAGGTTGAAGGTCGCCAAAGGGTCAAGGTTAAGACTGAATAGCTTAGGCTCAAAGTTAGGGAGCTGAATTCGGCTATCATGAACCGAGCTTGGGAGACATCGGTCTTCCTGGTGCAAAAACTGTGATAAGCTCATCCTTCGATCTACTTTTCCTTTCTTCTGAAGGCTTACCAGAAGGAGGTCAACTATATGAGGACCAAGGCCTAAGGCATGGCCTATTCTTACTTTGATGACTCTAAGCCCAATGGAGAAGGTGAAGAGGGAGAGGAGGATGCCGACGTCAAACAAAAGGTCGAGGGTTTGGCTCCTCTGGCCACACTTCCGCCTATTGCTACTGACCTTCCTCCTATCGAGACTCTAAAGGATATCTTGGCTCCTACCCTAAGAGGCTAGCAAGATCCCTGCTATCGGCGATCCTTCTATCACGATTAGCGATGAATTCCCTAGTCGTGCTGGCTACAATGCCCTTGCTCCTCCAACTGCTTAGAGAGATTTATTTTGTATTTTTTTTTTTTTTTTTTTTTTTAGTTTAGTTTGTAATAAACTTCATAATCAATAAAAATTTATTTTGCACATTTCTGTCAAGCAATTTTTAATTCTGCAGAGTCATTTCGATCGTCCTAATCAGACTTATCATAAAAATTTTGAATTTGCTCCAAGTTACGCATAGCTCACTTCTTGAGGAACTTTTCAAATATATATAAGAAAATCTTCTATGACAACTCTAAGTTTAGACTAATTGTCCGTCTCAAGTTTTGGTCGCCAGCGTGTGACGGATTTTCTATCGACGTGTTTTACTTGAATTTTTCCAAGTTTAACTTCATCGATATGGGATATTTCTCCCTTAATGAGTCGAATTATGGCGTGTCTTATCGAGCTAAGCTGCCTTTTTATGAACTCTTGACTCTGAGTTTTGGATGTGATTGCGTAAATCGTGATTTTGAAACCCTAGAGGATAAATGATGAATAAAATACTAATAAATAGAAAATGACAAACAAAGTAAAGTTCATGAATAATACCTCTTTTTATTGATAGAATTTTGGCCATAAACGACCTTACAATGGATATAGGAGAAAAAAAAAAAGAAATGATTGGAACCCAAGCAACTTATTAGTAACACTTTTGTAAATACTCGGCGTTCCATGCTCACAGTATGGCTTCACCGTTGAGGTGTTCTAGGTGGAAAGTTCTTGGTGCGAGCTTTTTAAATATCCTAGACCTTCCCATTTGGGCCTAAGTGCCCCCAAATTCAGGTTTTGTGTACCCAGAATGACCTTTCTGAAGACTAGGTTACCCACTTCAAAGTCCCTATTCTTGACCTTAGAGTTGAAGTATCGTTTGGCTCGCTATTAGCATAAGGCAAGCCTTAGCTGAGATTTGACTCAATGTTCTTGAATCAGATATAGCCTCAGGTGGAAAAGATCTTTATTTGTTTCTTCACTAAAAACTTCCCTCCGGAATGAACTAATCCCCACTTCAACTGGGGCCATTGCTTCACACCCGTATGGTAGAGAGAACAGAGTTTCTCTTGTCAAGCTTCTAGCTGTCGTTCTCTAAGATCATAAGGCCTCGGGCTATTTCTCAGCCCATCTTCCCTTCAGGGCATCGAGCTTCTTCTTAATGGTGTGCTTGATAACCTTGTTCATAGCCTCCACTTGGCCATTAGCTTGAGGCCAATAAACAGCGGTGAAACTCTTCTTGATAACGAGTCTTTCACAGAAAGATCTGAAGTCATCACAATTGAACTGTTTTCCATTGTCAGTTATTATTGTATTAGGAATTCTGAATCTACAAATGATGTTTTCGTAAACAAAATCCTTCAACTTGTAAGATGTGATGGTAGCTAAAGGCTCGATTTCTACCTACTTGGTGAAGTAGTCTACTACAACCACTGCGAGCTTAACACCTCCCTTTCCTTGATACAAAGGGCCTGTAAGATCGATCCCCTAGATTGCAAATGGCCAAGAACTTGTCAAGGTAGTTAACTCTTGGGGTAGAGCTCGCGGAACATCTGCAAATCTCTGGCATTTGTCGCACCTGCGCACATAGTATGATGCGTAGTAAAAAACTGTTGGCCAGTAATAGCCCTAACGAAGCACCTTGTATGTTAGATCTGCCCCCTGCATGGTTCCCACAGATGCCTTTAAGGATTTCTCTCAAAATATAGTCTGTGTCTTCATGATCAACACACCGCAAGAGCGGTGAATTATACCCATGCTTATACAGTTTGTCATTGATGAGCGTCGAAAAGTCTTGGCTTCATTTCTTCCTTCAGGCACTATTCCATCTCTTAGGTAAGCAATTATTGCATCCATCCAGTTGTATCTCTGCCTAGTTACTAAGACTGATTCCTGTGGAACGAGGATGCTTGGACTTGGAAGGAATTTGACATGTACCAAATCAGTCTTTTCTTGACTCATTGTCGAAGCTAAGCAAGGTAGAGAATTTGCCATTGAATTCTTCTTACTTGGGATTTGAAGAATAGTGAAAGATTTGAACTACTCGAGCTCATATTTCATCTATCGGAGATAGGAAGCTATCCTGTAATCTTTTGCTTAATATTCCCCAAAAATATGATAAACTATGAGCTGAGAGTCTGTAGATCTTGATGTACTTTGCCCCCATTTTCTTAACAGGGCGAATCCCTATGAGCATTGCTTCGTACTCTACCTCGTTGTTGGAGGCAGCAAACCTATATCTAATTGCAACTGTAATCGGGTTCCCTTCAAGACTTTCGAGCAAGAGTCCAGCTCCTACCCCCTTCTCATTTGAGGACTCGTCTGCATATAGAGTCCATTACCATAGCCCATCAAGCTTCGGTTCCTACGGTTCACTTACTTTCAAGGTGTCGCCTTTAGCGGGCTTATTTCTCCTTCGGGCTAATAGGAAAATTCTGAAATGAAATCTACCAAAGCCTGACCTTTTATTGTTGTTCTGGTAATGTACTTGATATCATGCTGACTCATCTTCATTGTCCACTGAATATATCTACCCGATGCCTCGGGCTTCTGCATTATTTTTCTCAGCAAAAAGTTCATCAATACATGTATAGAGTATGCCTGAAAATAAAGTTGCACTTCCAAGCGACAATAATAAATGCATAGGTGAGCTTCTCCAACTCTGGGTATCTTGTCTCAGGATCGAGCAACCTCTTGCTTACATAGTATACCAACCACTACACTCCTACCTCTTTATGTACCAAAGTTGTGCTAACCGCGGACTTGGATACTGACAAGTACATAAGCAAAGGCTCGCCCTAGATGGGCTTTGATAATAAAAGAGGTTGCCCCAAATGCTTTTTCAATTTGCACTCCTCTGTCCACTTGAAACCCTTTTTTCCCTTTAGGATTTTTTAAGAATGATAGGCACCTATCTGTGGCTCAGGAGACAAACCTGCTAAGTGCAGTCATATGCCCTATCAAACTCTAAACCTGCCTTACACTGGTCGAGCTTTTCATGTCTAGGAGAGCTTAAATATTTTCTGAGTTGGCCTTGACATCTTGCTAATTGACCAGGAAATCCAAAAACTTTCCCGAGCTTACTCCAAAAGCACGCTTCAAAGGATTAAGTTTCATTATGTATTTTTTGAGGATGTCAAACACTTCCCCAAGTGCTCAATGTGGCTTTCGACAACCTTTGATTTGATGAGCATGTCGTTGATGTACACCTCTATTGTCTTGCCGATTTGCTCGGCGAACATCTTGTTCACCAAACATTGGTAGGTTGCTCCAGCATTCTTGAAGCCAAACAGCATTACCCTGTAACAATAAATACCCCGCTCAATAATAAATAAGGTGTGTTCTTGATCAGGTTGATACATCGGGATCCATGAAGCTAAGTAGTGCATTCCTGATCGTCACATCTACTAATTGGTTGATCCGGGGTAGCAGAAAGCTATCTTTGGGATAGGCTTTGTTTAAATCTGTGAAGTCAACATAAGTTCGCCACTTGCCATTCAACTTTTTCACAAGGACTGGGTTGGCGAGCCAATCTGGGTATTTCACTTTCCTGATGAAGTTGTTATTCAAGAGTTTGTCAACTTCATCTTTGAGCGTTTTGGAGCACTCTGCATCCATAGATCCCCTTTTCTATCTGATTGGTCAAGCTTCTAGGTTGATATTTAATCTGTGCCACATTATGTCAAGGCTGATCCCTACCATATCCGCATGTACCCAAGCGAACACGTCAAGGTTTTTCTTTAGGAACCCCACCATAATATTTACTAGCTCATCGCTCAGACTACTAAAAATTTTTAGCATGTGAGTCGGGTCTTGCTCGCTGACAAATACTTCTCACAACTCTTTTATTGGCCCTGCTATGGGCTCTTCTATATGGATGCGAGGATTTATGGTGTCCTCTAGGCGTTCGGGGTTTGGCTCGGACTCTACGATGACCATGGTTCTCAGGAGTGGCCATTTTAGTGCAGCATGAATAGCCTGATTGTAGCATTCTCGAGATTCTTTTCTACAGCTCCTGATCGTTGCAACCTCACTTGGAGTTGGAAATCTCTTCGCTTGGCAACGAACTAAGGTGATTGCACTCAGATCATGAAGGATCGATCTTTTAAAGATGACATTGTAAATGGTCGGGTAGTCCACTACTAAGAATTCTACCATCACTGTCCTGATCTTAGGTTTTGCCCCTAGAGTCATGGGCAGGTCAATTGTTCCCTTGGGGATTGGGTTATCCCCGATAAATCCATAAACGGGCAATGGAAAAGCCCTTAGATCTCATTCTATGAACCTCATTTCTCAGAAAGCTCTAAGAAAATGATGTTTATTGCACTGCCATTATCGACCATCACCCTGAGTACTCTAGTGTTACCGATCCTCACCATGATTACAATCGCATCATGATTATGGCAAGGAGATTCTGCACACTCTTCCACTGTGAATCCTATCACCTAACTCTCGTGTCTGGGTCGCTTTGATGGCTTCTTTTCACAGCTCATTAGTCGGGGGACTGAGTCAGTTTTGGCCTCTCCAGCATATTGCTCGCGAGAGCACCTTAAGCTTCCTACAATGTTGGAACCCCCGTTGATCATGCACACCAAAACTTCATTGTTGGCGCTAGCCAAGGCTTACTAGATCTAGTTATTCTGATCACCAGTACTTTCACAAGCTAGCACCTCCTTAACAAATTCTTTTAGGTGGCCCCTTTAGATCAGATTTTCTGTGGCATCCTTTAAATCCCTGCAGTCACTAGTGTTGTGCCTGATGTCTCGATGGTATCAACAATATTTATGCTAATCTCTTATGCTTGGAGCCCCCCTCATCCTTTCTAGTGTGGGAAATCTCTTAGCCTCACGAGATACCTCATATATATAAGCTATGTCTTGAGTGAGGGGGGGTGTATTCTACATATCATGGGAAAGGTTGCCTTTCCCCATAATTTTCTATTTTTTGCCTCCTTTGGAACCTATTCTGGTCCGTGTCATTATGATCTTGGCCCTTTCTTTTATCTACAAGGCGATCTTGTACCTTATCCAGGGCTCTTTGCGGCGAGCTTCTAGCTAGGGCGGCTAGCTAGCTTTCCACTCACTGATGCTTAGCAACTATCTGATAAAACTTTGCCAAGCTCACATGGTCTTCACTTTGGATCTCTTTCCACAGCTCCGTTTGCAGCCTGATGCTTGCAAATAGTAAAGTCCGGATTGATTCTTTGGGTGCATCTGCGACCTTTGCTTGCTTGTTTTGGAACCTTGTCAGATACGAGGTTAACTTTTTGTCTCTCTCCTAATGAATATTACTCAAGTAGCTCAGTGGCATTGCAAATTGTCTCCTTGCTTGGAATTTTTATAAATACAAGGAGAACTGTTGCCAAGAGCTAATTGAGTTCACCCTGAGCCTTTTATACCACCTCTTGGTATCCCCTACCAATGTGACCGAGAAGCAACGACACTTTGCCAAGTCACAGACCTGGTGCAGCTCCATCAGGTTGTTGAAAGTGTCGAGGTGGTCTTTGGATTCTCCTTTCTCATAAAACTTACTTTTTGGTGCCCTAAATCCCTGGGGAAGCGAGGCCTAGTGGACTTCCTTTGTGAAGGGAGAGCTCACTATCTCTTCTGCCACATTGTTCTGGTGGGCTCTTAGATCATTGAGCATTTTCTATACCTAATCTAAGTCTTCGATGTGAGGATTGCCCTAGTTGGCTCTATTCAGCCTTACCTCGAGCAGGTGAGTTCGCAAATCTATTGTTTGAGAGCCCCCTCCATTGTGTGCATTGATGCGTGAGCTTGAGTCATGATGGTTGGGCTAGTAAGTGCTATCATGATCATTAGTGCGTTGTTCGCAATGTTGGTTATAATTGAAACGTCGCTCATCTCGCGAGCTTGCAAGGTCTGAGCCTGCCTTGGGCATGGGTTAAAACTAGCACGTTGACGCTAGGGATACCACCATGCAGGTCGAGTATCCCTCTAGCGACCATTATCTTCGTCTTCTCCTATAGGTTATTTGCCCAGTTGCCTCCCAAGGTTAGTTTGCCCGTGGGACTCGTTCTTATGCGAAATGTTCTTGATGGTGTCGGGATCATCGACCATGCCTTGGTGCCGACAAATCAAATTAGTCGCCGACCAAGTTTTAACCTGTTGGGGTGACGTCAGTGAAATGCAGTCGGTCAAGGTCTTGGGGGGCTAGCTGCTGACTTCTCAGCTCAACCACGTTTTGTTGCATAGCCTGTGCGACCATCGTTCTAATCATCTCCACCAATTGGCCATTCTTAGGAATTGACATCCGTGCCCCTAACTGGTTCGCAGCTTACTGCATCGACGACACTGGTGGTCGACGCCCAGCAATGTCTTGGTACACCTCCTGGTGGGTGGTCTCCACATTGTTATGGTTTCCAGTAGTGGTCTTTGAACTGGTTCGAACCATCGTGGGCCTTAAGTGATCGAGTCACTAAGGTTTTTTTTTTTTGAAAATTCTGAAATTTGGCGGAGCCTCTTCTTCTAGCGCCAAAATATTAATACAAAAATACACCAACTAGAGCAATCTGATTGACCTTGACGGGATCGAAATTGATGTGTGTGTGATTACGGGTAACCAACAATGTATAAATGGAAAATGCATTAAAATGAATGGCACAATGAGTTTTAAAGTGGTTCGGCGAGCCTACATCCACTGTCTTTGTATTTACTATAAGAGCTTACAATAGTAATCTTATAACAATTTGCTAACCCCTTTCTCATTGTTGGAAGGGGTTTATATACAGATTCTATATAAAGGAAAGAGCGAAAATAAAGGGATTACAATTAGGATTGAAATGCAACTATGATATTCTCGTGATTGAGTGTTGAGATTGCGCTAGGACTGACGTCGATCTGATCCCTTCCGAGATATCGGGATCTGAAGTTATCTGTGAGCTGGTTGAACAACTATAAGGATTGGTCGCGACTAGCTTGTGTTAGGTCGAGCTATAACTCAACAAGCTTATGTTGGGTCAGAATATCGATTGAGTCGAGCTGGTTCTGGATTGAGCTATAACCTCGCAACTCTTCAAGTTTGATGGAAAAATCACACACAACAATATGTATAATGTATCATATGCAATACATTATGTATAATGTTATGTACTATTTAGAATATTAAAGAGACATTATAATATATATGGTATAATTTATTTAGAATTTATAATGTATTATATATTATACATTATACATAATATGCTATAAAACAAAAATTATACATTATACGTTATACGTTATTCATAATATGCTATTATCTGGAATCATAAATATATTCATATGCTAATAATTGTTACTTAATACAATAATACATACTATTATACCATTAATATATAATATATTTACATATATGTATAATGTATCATAATTATAATTTTGATTCATTATAATAAATCATTATAATTTTTTTTAATCATTATAAATTAAAAAAAAATTATAATGTAAAACCCCCAAATAGGGATTTCGGGGATTCCCCAAATTCCCCGTTTAGGGATCGGACCTAATTCGGGGATTTCTCAAAACAGGCTGAGACCGGGGAATCCCCTTGGGCTTTCGAGCAGGGGCCGGAGACAGGGGTCCCCGACCCATGCCCATCCCTAGTATCAGGTCTCACAACCTACAACAAAACATAAGACAACAACATAATGCAAGCCATGGGTAATAGACCCTACGTAGTGAAAGACAAAATATGCAATGTTAAACACAAAATGGAATGATGTCGTGTGGGCCTAACCTCGATGCGAAAGTCACTGCTCCATACGATCCCTATGGTGACTTGGGAGAGGGGAAAATTTGAGCTAAAAATACTCAATGAGTGGATGATTTTGTAAAACTTTTTTCAAAAAATCATAAAGTATGAAAATAAGTATTTGGTACCGGTTTACTTTATTAGTTCATTTATGATATAGTAAAACTGATAGCTGATAAGTGATCTAATGCCATAAACTAATAATTATTATAATATTGTAAAACTAAGAATTGATATGACACTATAAAACTAGTAACTAATACTGAAGCTCTCACCACAACTAGTACTCGGGGGAATATTTGTCATACCTGGTGGATGTCCCACACATAGGCAGAGCAGGGGAAAATCTATCATACCCAGCAAGTTCTAACATCACACGAGCAGAGCAACTAAATCTGCCATACCTGACGGGAAGCTCATCGCTTAGCAGAGCAATTAAATCTTTGGTACGCATGCACCAAGCCAATATATGAAATCTGTAAGTCTATATTTGAAATCTCTAATTCTGATCTTTGAGGGATGGGTGCTTCGCAGGATGGTTTCCAAAACCACTATAAATCTTATGCTTAATATAATACATTATTTTACTTCAAAACGTAGGCCTTTGTAATTATTATAACGTTAATAACAATAATATATAGTATACTATTTGGCCGTACAAATAAACAATCCATATGGACGGAGCTTTCACAATGCTTAGCTAAGGATATATGGCTTCAGAGTCACATTTGTTGACAGTGAGTGCAAACGCAGATGAATCATGAACACATTAACCTGTTCCTGAAATTTTTAACATAAAGAACAAAGAATGAAGCTCACGACCTCACTGCGTGGCATACCTAAAATATATTATATTTTGAAGCAATGTGACCCTTTAACCAACCAAGACGCTATCCTTCTCCTAAATCTCAACGCAAAATATTTGTAAATATTTAAACCAAATAAATTTTAGTAATCAGACAAAAGACACTTTAAGAAGCCTTGAGTTCCTGACCTGCCCAGAAATTGTTCGTCCATACTATTTATTGAAACTCTGTTTTGTTTTATTCTGTTTAAAATTTTGGTAAAGTTCTCAATGAGAGACAAAGCAATTCTGGAATCTCATAATGAACATCATTAGGTGCAGAAGATGACAGCGAAAACATCAATGGCATCTCTTGGGATCTATTGGGAATCCACCCTGATCTTTATTAATTAAACTAGTTATTAACATGATATATACGAAGCCATTGTTTGTATTGTTCAGAAGAACATACAAAACAGAAAACTAAAATGAATCGTCCACATTTTCTGATCATACCTTTTCCAGCACAAGGCCATGTAATTCCTCTACTGGAGCTTTCACAATGCTTAGTAAAGAATGGCTTCAGAGTCACATTTGTTAACACAGATTATAATCGCAAGCGGGTCTTCAACACATTACAAAAAAATACAAGAACCCCAATCAAGAAACAAATGATTCATTTGGCGCACAAAACCCCTGAAATCGATAGTAAAAACTTTATTTGGGCAAACGTTGATCGAGGTTCAGCCCAAAGACAATCTTTGACTTTATATGTAAGAACACAGAAGCTGTGAAAGTGGCAGACTGCCTCATTTGCAACTCAATTTATGACTTTGAACCTGTAGCCTTCAACTTGGTTCCAAATATTCTTCCAATAGGACCTCTCTTGGCAAACAACCGACAAGGATGTTCAGCAGGATACTTTTGGCAAGAAGACTCAACTTGCTTGAAAAGACTAAATCCAAGGCCGTCTCAAGAACATTTGTGACCTTAGGCAAGAGATATTTTGGGGGCCTTCTAATAATATAAACATATATTAAAAAAATTATTTCAAATTTATTTTTCTTGCCTTTTGAAATGCAAAATCATTAATTAAATTTTTGTATTCATGTTTAGAAACCAAAACTTTTTTAATTGAAAAGATAGCCAAATTACCTAATCTTTCTTGTGACATTATTGAACGCAAATAAGATTTTATTAACTTTAATTTTGAAAAAGTTAGTTCTATTGAAGCTACAGTAACAGGAATAGTTAATAGTATTCTGTAAGCTATCCATGTATTTAGAAAGGAATTCATTTTTTTATTTTATAAAATGTAGTATCTCAAGTGGTGTTTTAATTTTCACTTTTATAATTTCTTTTAAAACTTTTAATTCTAAATATAAATTTAAATCATCAATATTAGAGAGCATGTCATGTTTTAAAAAGTTTTCAAGATTTAAACAATTTTTCTTCAAATTATCATCATCAAGCAATTTTAACTTTTCTATATTATAAAGGAAACCAAAATTATCACTATATATTTCAAATTGTTCAAACCGACTTTGAAGTGAGGAAATGGCATGATCAACTAAATATGTGAAATAATTTATTCTAAAAGATTCTTCAGTAGACAATTTCATCTCTTCGTTTTCATTCTCATCAAATTATTTGTTTTCTCTTTATTGTACATTTTTCTTGAAATTTTGGTTCTATATTCATTTGCTCTGCAATCTCTTTAGCAGAAATCATAGAAGATGTAAACCCATTTTCTCTAAATGTTTCAAAAAATGAAACAAGACATTTCAACTGATCTATTGCAACAACAATGTCCATATTTTTAGATTGTAAATATTTACTAACTGTATTAACAGCAAATAATATTTCATACCAAATAATCATATCTAATAGAAATTCAAAAATTTCAATCTCATATGTTACTAAAGAAATAGCTTCACTTTTTGTTTTAGGATCTCCACTAGTTTCTGCTAATTGATATAAAACATCTCTTATTTGTGGAGCTTGAAATTTTATTGCTTTAACACTTTCAACACGACTTTCCCAACGTGTTTGTGATAATGGTTTAAATGTCAAATTAGAAACATGATCTAGCAAAATTTTCCATCATTTTGTAGAAGAATAATATAATGAGTATATGTGTTGTGTCACTCCAAAAAATATAATAGCATTAGCACATGAATTAGCCATATCACAAAGAACTAAATTAAGTCTGTGACAACACATTGTCACATGGTGTATAAAATGCTCTAGAATTTGTATCTAATAATCTTTTTTGCACACCTTGATGTTTACCTTTCATATTAGACCCATTATCATATCCTTGTCCTCTCACATTATTTACATCAAGTTCAAGATTTTTTAGTATTCTTGTGAGTACATTAAAAAGACCTTGACCAGAAGTATCGTCCACTTTTATAAAATATATAAAGTATTCTTCTATTTTTATTGGACTTATTGAAATATCTACACATCTTAATATAAGTGACATTTGTTCTTGATGACTTATATCTGGGGTACAATCAAGTATAAAACTAGAGGTACAAACTTGCTATTTTGTCAAACTTTGAGTGGGAATATATGTAAAAAGTTTATAATAAATTTGAGCCTTTTTGGCTTTTTTTGGGGGGCCTCTTGGGCCAGCCTAGATAAAAAATTATACATTTTTTTTTTGTAATATATTAAAAAAAATTATAAAAAACATGAGCCCGTTTTCCCCCTATTTTTTGGGGCCTTAGGTAGGTGCCTCACCTGCCTACCCCTTGGGCCAGCCTTGGCTAGATCAACAACAGCCAAACTCAGTCATTTATGTTGCATTTGGCAGCTTCATAATTATAGACAAGATCCAATTCCAAGAGTTGGCACTAGGACTTGAACTCACCAACAAGTCGTTTTTATGGGTTGTGAGGCCAGATATTACTGATGATGCAAACGAAGCCTACCCAGAAAGGTATTAAGAAAGGGTAGCCAACCATGGGAAAATGGTGGGTTCGGCACACAACAAAAGGTTTTGAGTCACCCTTCCATTGCCTGCTTCTTCAGCCATTGTGGTTGGAATTCCACCATGGAAGGTTTAAGCAATGGGTTTCCTTTCTTGTGCTAGCCATACTTTGCTGACCAATTCATTGATGAGAGTTGCACTTGTGAGATTTGGGAGGTGAGATTGAGGTTTAAAGGAGACAAAAATGGAACCATTACACCAAAAGAAATTAAAAGTAAGATAGATCAAGCGGTTGGTGATGAAAAATTTAAAGGAAGAACTTTGGCACTCAAGGAAATTGCCATAGAAACTATTAAAGAAGACAGTCAGTCGAACAAGTGTTTCAACAATTTCATTGAATGGATCAAGTGATAAGAGCTTGAAAATACATGTTTAGTTAGTGATTCAATTAGATTATTTGTGGGAAAATTAGTTTAAATTGCAAAATTTGAGTTAATTATTTCATAAATATCTTTTATGGGATCACAGGTGTATTTTAAGTATTTTCAGGTTATAAATGATATATGAATGAAGAAGTATGATGTCGATAGAATTTTTGACGAGTACAAACAAACTGATCAAGAATCAGATTTCAAACGAGGAAGTTGTGATGCTTTGAAGATGAGACTCAAATCCTGGAATTTCTTCAAGATGAACATGCTTCAATATTTTGATTATAACTTGAGCTGTAGAAATCAGATTTGGATGATTATTATGGCATTGGAAAGCTGATTCAAAGAGCTACAATTTTTGTGCTGATAACTTTGTCTAATTCTAAATATATCAGGCATGTTGGAGGAAATGAACTATCGCTGCAACGACCATTTTTGTCGCCGCAGCGAGCATGTTTTGGGGGGTGAATGAGTTTCATGGTTGATATATCACCACAGCGATAGAAACTGTCACTACAGCGAGAGTCTTGGAGTCCAGATATGCGAATTTTGTAAAGTATTATCCGAGTTTCATTATCCTAACTTGAATAGGATTGTCCCAACTATACTCTTACAACCCTAGCACTATAAATAAATGGTTTTAGCTATTTTTAGGAGATTAGAAAGAGATAAGAGCGGCTACTATTTTGGAGATTAGAATTCTTGGAGTTTTTGTTCACCAATTACTGAAGTTTTTCTATTTTCTATCTTGAACTCATGTTATTGAATACATGCAATGATGAACTAAACTTCTTGTCTAGGGCTAAAGATGTAGCCCAGTTTATGAATATGTGTTGACGTTATTATTGTTAATTTTAGTTGAGCATTGTTCTAAGTTTTATTATTGTGTGTAATGATTTCAATTCTTATGGATCCAAGAGTTGAATGATATCATGGGTTGGGTTGAGATCGAGAGATGAAACCTAATTAGTTTAAGGTAATAAAACCACAGATTGAGCGAATGCTAGAGATAGGTTACTGCGATCTATGAGGCTCTGGTAAATTCCATAGAACTTGATGATCTTTTAACTTCTAAATCCAACTTAGAGATATTTTGGGTTGTTGCTTAAGAGTCAATTCGCTAATTGGTCAAGAGAAAGTTAGTGAAATACTAGGGAATTTGGCCTTTAGAATAAGCTTAATTAGGTTAGCAATATTTGTCAATGTATAGGATTAAATTGGTGTGAAATCTGTGTCCTCGGTTTAGTCATATTGATTTTCAACCAAAGTTCAATAATCATTCTGCTGCTATTTACTTTTTAATTTTTTTTACTTTTAATATTTCTTTCTTAAGGATTTTGATTCATCAAATAGTACTAAGATAGATTAGTTTGGTACTTGGTAAGTAATAGTTCTCTTGGGATTCAACACTCGTTTACTCGAGCTTTACTACTTGCGCAATTTTGTACACTTGTGAATAGCTTGTCATCAAGGCATAAAAACTCGCCACAAGTGATGATAGATTATTGTTAAGGAAAATAAAACATGTAATAACAACTTGGAAATCTCTGCCATCACAACTAGGGTAGGGTTTTAATTTCATCGTGTATTTCTCTTTTATCATATATTTCATGATTGAGTATTTATCTCTTTGCTCAATGACTTTTGGATGCTTGATCATCATTCAAATGTATTTTGTTCACAATGAGACTGAGAAGTGATTTGTGATTGTGCCTCTTAGGATAAATACCATAGATTGAGCGAAAACTAGAGATAGATAAACGCGATCTATGAAATCTAGATAGAATTTCACAAAGCTTAAGAGACTTCAAATTATTAATCTTCATTTTGTTAGGTGCGGCAGCTTAATAGGGATAAGTAGGAAAATATAGCTTGAGAATGTATGTTTTACAACTTAGGGAATTCGATTTTCAATCAAGGAATTAGAACTTGGGTAATAGATTCTATGATTTGGGTTAGCGTATCTAGGTGAAATCAGCACCCTAGCATTTTTTTAGCATTGGTTAATTAGTTAAGTTGTTGGGTTTTGCTTTAATTTCATTATCATTCATTAATATTTTTTTAATTTGTATTTAGTTGTTAATTTTCCATCAATCCAATAAATTGTTGCTTCAATTAGGACTTAAACTAGAGAAATCGGTACTTAATAACACTATCCTCGTAGGAACGATACTCTACTTATCATTTTATTACTTTTTGCGACTAGTGCACTTTCTACTCATTGCATGTTGTAAAATCAATGCATCAAATTTTTGGCGCCGTTGCCAGGGATAGTTGATTATTAATATTGATAGTATCTAGTGTAGTGCTAAATTGAAGCTTTTATTTCATTTTTGTAGTTAATCGTAAATATTGTATAATCTTAAGCTTGAGTTCTTTTGGTTGTAGTTTTTATTTTTTATTTTGTAGTTAAGCTTAATTAACTATTTCTTGTAGTGCATGTGGAGATCATGGCAAAAGTACATAGAACGTTGATGGATTATGCCATACCAATGGTGAAGAATGCAATTATGGTATTACAAGGCCACCTGTTGCAGTGAACTTTGAGATTAAGCCAACAATAATTCAGATTATCCAACAGTCAGTCCAATTTGGTGGAAATTCATATGAGGATCCAATTTTGCATATTGCTAGCTTTCTGGAGATCTGTGACACATCCAAGGTTAATGGAATGACTGATGATGCAATTAGGCTAAGATTGTTCCCATTTTCAATGAGAGATAAAGCGAAAGGTTGGCTTATGTCACACCCAACTGGAACAATCACCACATGGGACAGATTAGCTTAGAAGTTTCTTGCAAAATACTTCCCACCAGAGAAAACACCAAAAATGAGAAACGACATTATCTCTTTCATGCAAGGCAATGATGAATCACTATATAAAGCTTAGGAGAGGTACATGGAGTTGTTAAGGAAATGTCCACATCATGGTCTACCATTTTGGATACAAGTATAAACATTTTACAATGGGTTGCTACCAAATATTCAAACTATGGTAGATGTGGCAGTAGACGAAGCCTTAAATAACAAGACCCCAGAAAATGCTTATGAATTGCTTGAGGTGATGGCCAACAATAACTACCAAAGACCTAATAAGAGAGCAATGCTAAAGAGAACAATGGGTCTACATGAAGTCGACGAGTTCGCCACATTATCTGCACAAATTGCATCACTTCAAAACCAATTGGGAGGTATGAATGTAAATTCTATTCACTCACCTTTTATAACTTGTGAATTTTGTGCAGGAAACCATGGGAGTGTGGAATATGAAGATGGAAACCAGTTAGTCTTCTCAACAACCAAGCAAGTGAATTACATGGTTTGTTCACAAAGGCTACAAAATGACTCCTTCTCCAACATACACAATCTTGGTTGGGGGAATCACCCAAATTTGTCATGGAGCAATCAAAGTAGTCAATCAAATCAAAGGACAGTGCCAAACCATCAACCAGTGGTGAATCATCAACCATGTGAGCAAAGAATGTCGAAATTGGAGGATATGTTCGAGAAATTCAGAAAAGAAACCACAAGATTTATGAATGAGACACGCTCAAACTTCATAAATCAAGGAGTGTCCATTCAAAATTTGGAGATTCAAGTGGGGCAATTGGTTGAACGATTGATAGAGAGATCTCAAGGTTCTTTGCTGAGCACAATGGTCACAATTCCTAAAGAACAATTAAATGACATAACATTGAGGAGAGGTATAGTGTTGGAGCAACCTCAAAAGGAAGAAAAGTGGGAAGAACATGAAGACAAGACAAATGAAGAGGAAAATCTCAAAGCGAAAAGCTGTGCAAGATACTTAGGGGAATTTCAACCAAGCAAATTGCCTCACAAGGAACAATTTAATTTGGTGTAAATGTGCACAAGTCAAAATTGGTGTTGGAAAAGACTCCAAACATTGGACTCAACCAATCACCATCTCATCTCAAGTACGCATATACAAATTTGAAGTTCTAAAAAGATGCTTATGAGAATGCCCGAAATTCCAAAGGAAAGACCAAGAGGTGGCAAAGGGAAGTGAAGCACCCCACCAAGGATCCACATTGATGAAAAGAATGAGAAAGTCGAGCTTTCGACTATAAACAAGCACTTCTTGGGAGGCAACCCAAGCGTTCTCATTTTGAGTTGTTTTACATTTGTTTATGCATTATCTGACTTAGTAAATAGCTTAATTTCGTTTTCCTTTTTGTGTTTCAAGTGAAAGATCAAAATTTGGCATGAAGCAAAGTTTTTCTAGATTTCGCCGTGGCAATGTACACACTGTGATCATTAAGGAAATTCAAGAACTTCGCCATGGCGAAACCTGAGAATCTTTATAAACCCACCTTCATTCTCTCCATTTTTGCAATTTCAAACCCTAGCCTCCAAAGAATTTCTTTTTCTCTTCTTTAATTTCTCACCTTTTTCCCTCAAAATTCTTACACCATTCCACTCCCTTACCTCTTTAAACAATCATGCACCTTTCAATTTTCCCGGTTTAAACATTTTGAAAAAAATTTTAGCAACCCCTAGTTTTGAAAATTTGGAGCTTTCCTTTTGCGATTTTGAATGAAATTGGAGCAATTGAAGGTTGGAAAGCTTGGGCTTGGTAAGGTTAAGAGTTTTTGTGCAATTTATTTGTTCACTTTCAATTGTGGATTTGTTTTCGTGAAAAATTGCTTGAATTTGTTGATTGTTGATGTTGGTTGAGAATTTGAGGATTGAGTTGATTGTGGAGTGTAGAAATTGTTGATTTTGATTTAATTTGGTGTTAAGGAAGTTGGGTTTGTTGTGTTGAAGTGCTTTTAGCAAATTTGGGAGTTGTGTGAAGAGGAAGAAGTAGAAGAAGATTTTTGCTTTAATCACTTTTCTTTTTAGTTTTTGTTTTTATTTCTTTATGTTTTGTAAGTAGGAATTGATGTTGATTTCCTAGTTTTTAGCTCTTTATTTGTTTTTGTTTAGATTTTATGTTTAATTTAATAAGGTTGAGATCAGGATGTAATTCTTTCATATTAATCGGTGAGGGTATCTAACACATTTGGCACCATAGATTTTCATTTGTTTGACAGATGATGATGATGAGGAAGCCAAGGAATGCATGCCAGGATTTTGCACAAAAATTGGCCTTTACAGATTAATCAGGGGCGTATCTTGTAACCTGTAATTTGTTTTTCTATTCCTTGGATATGCATGATGTGACATTGGGGACAATGTCATTTTAAGTTTGGGGGTAAGAAAATATTGAAAATTTTTGTGTTTAGTTTATTTGTGTGTTTTAGCAAAAAAAATTGTGTTTCTTTTTGTTTTAAGTTTTTTTATTGTTATTTGTTTAGTGTGTTTTGTGTGTGTTGTGTTGTTGTTACCTAGATGAATTGCATAAGTCTATGAGACTAGGATTGTTGGGATATTATTTATCGAAAATGCTAAGCATATTGCTTCAAGTTTATGTTGGTTGATTAAATTTTTTTTTTTTCTAAAGGTTTGTTGAGTGGTTTAACCACCATTTTCATTCTTTTAGCATGCTTAGATTCATTTTATGTGGTTAGGTGAAGTCTTGATAATGTTGGTGGACTCTAAAACCTAGTTAAGAAGTGCTTGAGGCAAAATTCTAGGATTAGACATTGTTGAGGAAATGATTTAGGCATTTTTTTGGAACATTTGAGCCTTTCCAGCCGACCCATGAATAAATCTTTCCCTAGTCACCCATTTGAGCCTTATGAGATTATCATTGCCTTATTTTTCTTGCAAACCAAAAATTGTCCAATCCCTATACCTTAAACACTTTATCATACCCTTTAGGAGAATTATGGACCTAATGTATGACACAAAAGAGCTTTGAGAGGTGTGTGAATAAGTGATGGACCAAAATTTTAAGTTTGGGGGTTGCTAAAAGGGCAGGAAGAAAGGGCAATAGACATCAATGGTGTTGTAAATATTTGTTATTGCAAAAAATAAATAAATAAATAAATAAAAAATGGTTGACACTTTGATTGGTGGTTGAGAAAGAAAGCGGAGATTGATGTAGCTCATAGTGTTTGCATGAGGAAACTGAGTTCTCTTACTTTGTTTATCCTGTCCTTTTCCTTGGAGCCCAGTACCCGAGCCTAATGTCACAACCTTGCAAAAACCTTTAAATCCTTAGTGATATCTAGTTCACATTAGTTGAGAGTAGTTCGATATTTAGGCTTATGGAGTCTACTACCATTTGATAAACTTTACATTTCTGCATAAAATAATCTAGGAAGTCGGAAGGTGGACTGAAGTGGGGATTACCTTCTCAAGGGACCGACAGAGAAAGATAGACAATTCAATTTATGACTTCTTGGAGTGTTGAGCATTTGTTTTGTAATAATGTACCAACTATTTTTGAGACTTGCATTGTGATTCAATCTAGGTATTTATCTTTCTTTTTGTTTTGATTTTTATTCCTTTTTGCTCGAAGACGAGCAAATCTTAAGTTTTGGGGTATTTGATAATCCTATTTTTCACTATGATTTTGCATTGAATTTTGATAGGATTTAGGATACTTTTCATAAAATTTGGGCAATAATTGCTACCTAATTATATTAATTTTTCTTTGCAGGCCTAAACGATGATTTTGAGCATAAATGACAGTTTTGAGCGTAAATTGCGTAACTTGAGCTTGGAAACCTGCAATGACTTGAATTTAGAATCTTTGGAAAGCTAAGAAGTAGAGCTACAACTTTCATGTTTTGGGTTTTTCCTAATTTTGACTGGACGAGGGTGAAAACTTGGCTTGAAGTTGGGAACTAAAGAAAAACGGCTTTGGATGTGCTTCAGTAGTTTGGCGATAACTTGCGATTTAGACCTCTGATCTGGCTTATTCTTGAACAAGTAGAAACATAATTGAAAGGGATACAATTCATATGTTTACCACTTTCCAGATTCAAAATATATCATGCTCAAATTTGCCCGAAAGATCCTCACTGCAGCAAAACTGCTTTAGATGTGAAAAATAAAACGACACTTTTTGGCTTGCTAGGGCTTTGTCCTTAAGTGAAAGAGTATAAATTAGCACGAAAAGGAAGGGAAAGGGTCTTGGTTCATCATTTGGAAGGCAACTCTTGGAAGGAGAAGATTATTGAAGATTTGGGCTTCAAATTAGAGAAGATTTCTCCATCTTTTGCTTGTTTTTCAATGATGAATCTTGATTCAGTTTGTTTTTTCTATTTTGTTTTGTTTTTGAGTATGAACTGAGTTGTTTAGCTAGGGTTTGATGCAACCTTGATACAATTATTCAAATTTATATGAATTGATTTACTTTGAGTTTTAATTTCATGATTGAGTCTTTATCTCTTTGCTTAATGACTTTTGGATGCTTGATCACCATTCAAATGTATGTTGTTCACAATGAGACTAAGAAGTGATTTGTGATTGTGCCTCTTGGGATAAATACCATAGATTGAGCGAAAACTAGAGATAGATAAACGCGATCTATGAATCTAGATAGAATTTCACAAAGCTTAAGAGACTTCGAACTATTAATCTTCATTTTGTTGGGTGCGGCAGTTTAGTAGGGATAAGTAGGAAAATATAGCCTGAGAAGGTATGTTTTACAACTTAGGGAATTCGATTTTCAATCAAGGAATTAGAACTTGGGTAATAGATTCTATTATTTGGGTTAGCGTATCTAGGTGAAATTAACACCTTAGCATTTTTTAGCACTGTTTAATTAGTTAAGTTGTTGGGTTTTGCTTTAATTTCATTATCATTCATTTATATTTTGTTAATTTGTATTTAGTTGTTAATTTTCCATCAATCCAATTTATTGTTACTTCAATTAGGACTTAAACTAGAGAAATCGGTACTTAGTAACACTATCCTCGTGGGAACAATACTCTACTTATCATTTTATTACTTTTTGTGACTAGTGCACTTTCTACACATTGCATGTTGTAAAATCAATGCATCAAACACCAAAGCAATGAAACTGACAAACTTGCTGCTTTGCAACTCAGCTTATGATCTTGAACCTGCAGCATTTACCATGGTTGCAAAGATACTACCAATAGGCCCCCTTTTTGCGGGCAACCCCTCAGGAGACTCAGCAAGAAATTTCTAGCCCGAGGACTTAACTTGCTTGAAATGGCTTGACAAGCAGCCACCTCAATCAGTCATATATTTTCATTTGGCAGTTCCACCTTTTTAGACCAAACCCAATTCCATGAATTAGCATAAGGACTTGAACTCTCCAATAGACCTTTCCTATGGGTTGTTCACCCTAGTATTACATATGCAGTAGATGATGCCTACCCCAAAGGATTTTAATTCAGAGTCGGTGTTTATGGGACGATAGTTATTTGGGCACCATAACTCAAGATTTTGAATCATTCGTTAGTTGCTTGCTTTATTAGTCATTGTGGTTGGAACTCCACCATGGAAGCCTTAAGCAGTGGGATACCTCTCCTATGCTGGCCTTAGATTGTTGATCAGTTCCACAACGAGAGTTACATTTGAGATATGTGGAAGGTAGGATTCAAGTTAAACAGAGATGAAAGAGGGATCATTACACCATAAGAAATTAAAAATAAGGTTGTGGAAATGGTGGGAAATGGAAAATATAAAGCAAGTGCTTTAGGTCTCAAGGAAATGGTCATGAGTAGCATCAAAGAAGGTGGGAGCTCCTACAACAACTTCAAGACTTTTATTAAATGGTTGAAATCATAGATCATTATATTAGTTACTATTATTTCTAAAGAAGTACTGCTCTCTGCCAAGTTCAGAGTAGATTAATTTAATTTGTGTTTTCTCTTCTCTTTTTCGATAAGTCAAAATAAGATTTCACTAGCAATGGAGGATTAATTCTTTACGTTCTTATCATGTCATTCTGCAATGACACTTATAATATCTCAACTCAAATTAGCTACTGCTTTCCCCATCTTTGATTATAGAAAACGAATGAATGAAAACATATAGAAACTCAATTCAATTGATGTTTGGTAATGAGAATGAATGATGAAACAATAAGAGAACAATAGCATGATACTATTTTGTACAAGAGTTTATATCTATCTTCATCTGTCTATAAGCTTCACTAACATGTGTTGATACAAAAATTCGCACCAACCAAAGAGATCTGATTGACCTTGGCGGAATCAAAACAGATGTAGGCGTGATTACGGATAATCAGCGATTGGTGAATGATAAGAGCAATAAAGTAAAAGACAATAAAAATTTTAAAGCGGTTTGGTGAGGTAACCTCTTATGCCTATGTCCATTGTTCTTGTATTTGCTGTGAGAGCTTACAATAAAGTTCTGTGGAAAATTTATAACCCTTTTTTCATCATTTGAGGGGGTTTATATACAAGGTTTGTACAAAGGAAAGAGCAAAAATAAAGGGATTACAATTGATCTGAACTGTAATTCTGATATTCTCACGATTGGGCACTGTGATTGTGCAGAGATAGTTGTTAATCTAGTCATTCTCATAATATCTGGGATCTGAAGTTATCTGGGAATTGATTGAATGATCATTCGGGTTGTTCGCGACTAGTGTTAGGTCGAGCTATATGTCGACGAGCTTATGCTGGGTTAGACAACTGGTAGAGTCAGACTGATTTTGGGTCAATCTATTGCCTCGCAATTTACCAAGCTTGATGAAAAATCACACACAACAACTGCCCCTAGTGTTCGATGCTCGTTTCGGGCTTCGAAGACCATTACTCGATTCGACATCAAGCTCGACACTGCTAACAGGTCACCGGATGCAGGTTCGATTAAGCTTTAAGAGTCGACCTCACGCTCAGTCAATGTACTTCACACTTAGAATTTCATTTCCTATGATACTTGGCAAAACTCAAAAAATGAAAAGTTAGGGGAAATATGTAATTTCCATGTGGTCATGTTGCATTAAATACAACAGCCTTTGTCAGTCACATTTTATCGCACATGGGCGACTACAGTTGTCCACGCGTGAAGTCGCAGCGATGGTTATCATTGTAACAGTTCGACGGTTCGTCATTCCTCCTAGATGGATGACACGTGGCCACATCTAAGGGCTGAGATTGCTCAACGAATGAAGGGTCGAGATTCACTATAGATCGACGGCTACGATTAAACCTTGCCCTTTCGTTTTCCATGCAAACCACTATAAAAGGTGGCGAAGTCGTCAGAATACTCATTCAATCCATGAAAGTTTTTTGACGCCTTTGTTTTCTTCGTTGCTGTTTCATCGTCATCATGGTGCTTTCTAGCGAGTTCTTGCACTTTTTTTGTTCCGGTAAGGTTCTTTTCCCTTTCTTTATTTGTTTTTCCAATTTTCGCTTCAAAGGGTGGCCATTGTTGTGGCCACATTGAGTGTTCTAAGGCTTTAGTAGGGTTTTTGAGTGTGTCTTCAACGGTCTTGGGTTTAAGGTGGGTTTAACACGATGGCCACCAGAACCCTAGGTAGGTCGCCTACGTTCGTCGTGTGGTGCAAGCTATCTTGGGTGCCTGAACTAAAAGCAAGTGTGAAATGGTCACCAAGTTTTTCGAGCTTTGACACATGTTTGCTTCTGTTTGAGGTACCCAAAAGCGACCTATAATCATGTCTTCCTCTAGCAGTCACACAATCGATCGCATGTTCGACTTACCCGCAAGCTCGGCAGTCTTTAGGGATGTAACCCTCGAGGTCTCCGAGGATATCTTCTTGCAAAGCTTGGACCCCGATGTGGCGGGCTCTTCTAACCATGCCCCAATACATTTGGCTCAATCAAGCGGTCTCCAGTCCATAGGCTGTGAAGAGAACCACAATCCTTGATTACCATCGGAGATTTAGAGCGCATAAGAGTGGTCTACGTGCTATAAATTAATTTGATGGTTTTGGAAGAATCCCCCGCCCGAATGGGTGGCGATTTCTAAGACCCTCTTGAGATGCGAGATATCCATTCCTCCTCACCGTTTTATTGACAATGTGCTAAAGCGGTTCGACATCGTTCCTCTCTAGTTGTTCGCAAATTCGTATGTGATTATCATCGTCTTGTACATAGGGTATATGATCGCTGAATTGGGCAAGACATTTGTTGAGGAGCTCGTCCATCTATATAGGCTCAAGAAAGGGCAAGACCAGACGTACTACCTTTCCAAGGTGAGGAAGGTACGTTTTAACAGGCTGGTCGATGTCCCGAAAATGGTCTCGAATTGGGACTTGAAATTTTTCTTCTATGAAGCTTGGGAGACCCGCCCCTTCGATTCAGAAACAAGTAAGACTTCGACTTTCCGTGTGTGTGAGGATTGCTTTTGAGCTTTGCATTCTAGCTAACTATGTTGCTTTATTTTGCAGTTAATGTCGAGCAGAACTATCTCCCTGCCACGAGCTTACAAAGGCTCCAACGTTTCAGCGACCTTCCCTATGAACAACGTAACATTAACGAGATTATCATGCTTCCTCACTTGAAGGCATATAGCTTCTATCAAAACGACGCCAAGTTTCCTACCATTTTGGAAAAGGGTTTAAGTTATTGTTTACTCGTGCTAATTTTCCCACACATATTGGTTGCTCACTGTTTGCTTCTTTTTTGCAAAAATGTGGGCTAAGAAACTAAAAGGCCTCAAGAAGAAGGTGTCAGCTTCGGCAACTACCAAGAAGGCACTAACTGCTTTGGTGATGAAGCAATCTGCTGATGTTACCAACGTGAAACGCGATGGTGGCGAGTTTGGGGAAGGCTCAAGTGCGAAGAAGCCCATGACTGCCTCAAAGGCAATTGGCATGAAGAGTGTCTCCAAGCCCCAAAAGGGGCCGACAAAGAAAATGCCCTAACTAGCTGGCGGCTTGGGAAAACATAAGGGCCCCTAGCAGTACAATGGCTCAGGCAAGAAGAAATTGTCCAAGCCTTAGGCGGGTTTAGGAAAGTAGAAAGTGGTTGAGTAGTAAGTTAGCTTGGACAAAGACGTCACCACGCAGGCTGGCGCTGCAGAGGGGAGTAAGTCTAGCTCGTCCCAACCGAAAAGCAAGTAAGACGAATGAAGTAGCCAAAGCTATAGTCGATGCGCTAATCAACCAACTCCCCAACCATATTAGTGTTAGGGACACAATGGCTAGGGATGAGGTCACCCTGCGAACATTCGCGGTTGTTAGGGACGCAACTCCTACCAATATGTTGGCCTTAGTATGCAGTTGTGCAGCAAAGGTATCGACAGTTCACTCCTCTTTTCTTTTATTTGCATGCTATCCTCGCTTCTTACTGACTTTCCATCTTATCTTTTTTTTTTTTTTCAGGCTGCCATGGCAAGCAGACTTCTCTATGATGAGTGCTATGTCACCTTGGAGGGCACTCACAAAGGTGGCAACTAGTGGAGATGGTGAAAGAGGACGCTCTAACCAGGGCCGACTTCTCTTTCCTTCCTCAAGCTTATCAAAAAGAAGTTGAGAAGATGAAGGTCAAAGCCCAAGGAATGGCATATGTCTACTCGGATGACTACGAGGATGATGGTGAGGGCTAAAAGGAAGTCGAGAAAGGTGAAGAGGAGATTGGGCTCAAGCAAGAAGTCGAGGATCCAGCTCCCATATCTATAATTCCCCCAAGCGAGACTCCCAACCTTGAAAAAACTACGGCCATTCCTTATGTTGAGGAACCATCCCTTCCCTTCGGTAACGAGCTCCTTGGACCGGTAGAGGATGATTTCCCTGCTCCCTAGCTACCTGAAACATCATTTTTTTTTTTTTTAATGTAATAGAATTTTATTAATGAAAAGAAAATTTTTCAGTATATCCTCGTCGAGCAAAGATTTTATATTTCTACATTGTCATTTATGTTATCCCAATCGGGCTTGTAGTAGAAGATCCAAATTTGTTCCAAGTTATGCGTAGCTCGCTTCTTGAGGAGCTGTTTTGGATGTGCGCAAGGAAATCTTTTGTGACAAGCAACTCCAATTCCAGATCAGTAGTCCGTTTCGAGTTTTGGTCACCGGCTTAAGGTCGATTTCCTTTTGAAGTGTTTTTTCTTGAAATTTTTCTTTCAAGTTTAACTTCGTCGATTTGGGATATTTCACAGTTACAGAGTTGGATTTTGGCATGGCTTATTGAGATAAGCTACCTTTTCCTAGACTCTTTGACTCCGAGTTTTTTTTTTTTTTTTTTTTTTTTGGGAATGCTATCTCGTAGGTCGCAAACTTTGAAGCAACGAATAAATGCTAAACAAATTAAACATTAATAATGAACAAAGAAAGATTATGAATAATACCTTTTTTATTGATAAAGCACTTTGGCTGTGACTAACCTTACATCGAATGCTAAAAAGAAAGACATAAGCGAAACCTGAGCTGCTTATTGGTAATACCTTCGCAAATGCTTGGCGTTCCAAGCTTGCAAAATTGCTTCGCCGTTAAGGCGTTCCAGGTGAAAAGATCCTGGTATGAGCTTTTCGGAGATTCTGAAAAGACCTTCCCATTTGGGCCCAAGTGCCCCCAAGTTCGGGTTTTAGGTACCCTAGACGACCTTTCTGAGAACTAGGTCACCCACTTCAAAGTCTCTGTTTTGTACTTTGGTGTTGATGGATTGTTTGGCTCACTACTGATATGAGGCAAGCCTTAATTGAGACTTGTCCCGATGCTCTTCAATCAGATCTAGCCTCAGGCGGAAAAGGTCTTCATTTGCTTCCTCGTTAAAGACTTCCCTTTGGAACGAACTGATTCTCACCTCAATCGAGGCCATTACTTTACATCCGTATGATAGAGAAAAAAGGGTTTCGCTTGTCGAACTCTTGGCTATTGTTATGTAGGACCACAAGGCTTCTGGCAATTCTTCGGCCCATCTTCCCTTCAAGGGGTCGAGCTTCTTTTTAATAGTGATCTAAAGTCTTCACTGTCAAACTGTTTCCTGTTGCCGATTATTATAGTGTAGGGGATTCCAAACCGACAAATAATGTTTTTGTAGACAAAATCCTTCAGCTTGTTCAACATGACGATAGCCAAGGGTTCTGCCTCTATCCACTTGGTGAAGTAGTCAATGACGACCACTGCAAACTTAACACCCCCTTTTTCTTGAGGCAACAGACCGATTAAGTCGATGCCCTAGATCGTAAATGGCCAGGGGCTTGTCACAATAGTCAATTCCTAAGGTGGAGCTCGTGAAGTATCTGCAAACCTCTAGCACCTATCGCATCTACGCACATAGTCTGCTGTATCGTCAAAAACTATTGGCCAATAATACCCTTGGCAAAGTACTTTGTAGGCTAGAGATCTACCTCCTACATAGTTTCCAAAAATTTCCTCATGGATCTCCCTCAGAACATAATCCGTGTCCTCATGGTCGATACATTAGAGCAACGATACGTTGAATCTGCATTTGTACAATTTATCATTGATGAGGGTGTACTGACCTACTTTTGCGCGCAGTGTTCTAGCTTCAGTTCTCTCCTCTGGTAGTGTATCATCTTTTAGGTAGAAAGTGATTGCGTCCATCCAATTGTTTCTCTGACTCATTGCTAAAACTGGTCCTTGTGGGGCAGAGATGTTTGGTCTTGGGAGGAACTGGGATAGAATCGGCTTTCTTTTGGTTCATTGTAAAGGCTAAGCGGGCTAATGCATCTGCTTGCAAGTTCTTCTCCCTTGGGATCTGGAGAATTGTGAAGGATTTGAACTACTTAAGCTCGGTTTCCACCAACTGGAGGTAGGACGCCATCCTATCTTCCTTCACCTGGTAGTCCCTAGTAATTTGGTGGACTACAAGCTGCGAATCATTATAAATCTTAACGGACTCTGCCCTCATTTCCTTAGCGAGGCGGATCCTTACGAGCAACGTCTTGTACTCAACCTCATTGTTAGAGGCGGCGAACCTGAATCTTACTGCGGCTCTGATCAAGTTTCCCTCCAGACTTTCAAGCAAGAGCCTCGCTCCTACCCCTTTCTCATTCGAGGAGCTATCCACATACAAAGTCCACTATCATAGGTCATCGAGCTTTGGTTTCTATTGCTTGACTTCTCCTAAGGTATCTGCCCCTAGTGAGCCTGGTTCATCCTTTGGCTGATAAGAGAACTCTGATATAAAATCTGTCAAGGCTTGACCTTTGATTGTTGTTCTCGGAATATACTTGATATCGTACTGACTCATTTCCGTTGTCCACTAGATCAATCTACTCGATCTCTCAGGTTTTTGTATTATTTTCTTCAAGTGAAATTTGATCACCACGTGAATAGAGTATGCTTGGAAATAGGGCCACAGCTTCCTAGCAATGATGACAAGGGCGAAGGCGAGCTTCTCCAATTCATGGTATATTGTCTTTGCATCGAGTAGCCTCTTGCTCCCATAATATACCGGCCATTGCACTCCTCCCTCTCTGCACACCAATGTCGCGCTGATAGTAGACTCTGATACTGATAAGTATAATAGCAATGGCTCACCGTGGATGGGCTTTGACAACAAAGGAGGTTATCCTAGATGTTTCTTCAGCTCTTGGAAGGCTCTTTCACACTCCTTTGTCTACTTGAAACATTTCTTCCCTTTCAAAGTCTCAAAAAATGCTAAGCATCTGTTTGTGGCTGGGGAAACAAACCTGTTGAGTGCGGCCACGCGTCCCATCAAACTTTGTGCTTGCCTTATGCTGGTCAGGCTTTTCATATCAAGTAAAGCATGAATCTTCTCCGGGTTGGCTTATACGCCTTGTTGGTTTACAAGGAAGCCCAAAAATTTCCCCGAGCTCACTTTGAAAGCACATTTTAAAGGATTGAGCTTCATTCAATATCTTCTGAGGATGTCAAACATCTCCCCCAAATGCTCAATGTGGCTTTCGGTGACCTTTGACTTGACAAGCATGTCATCAATGTATACCTCCATGGTCTTGCCAATTTGATCGACAAATATCTTGTTCACCAAGCGTTGATAGGTCACCCGAGCATTCTTAAGACCAAATGTCATAACCCTGTAACAATAAATCCCATAGTTAGTAATAACAGAAGTATGTTCTTCATCGGGCTGGTACATCCAGATTTGGTTATATCTCAAGTACGCATCCATGAAGTTGAGTAGTGCGTTTCCAGTTGTCGCATCTACTAGCTGGTCAATCCGTGGTAGCGAAAAGCTATCTTTTGGATAGGCTTTATTCAGATCTGTTAAGTTGACGCAAGTCTGCCACTTGGCATTTGGCTTCTTGATTAGGACAAGGTTAGCAAGCCAATCTGGGTACTTCACTTCCCGATGAAGTTGATGTTCAAGAGCTTGTCAACTTCATCCTTGAGTGCTCTAGAGTGTTCTGCATCCATTAACCTTCTTTTCTGTCTTATCTACTGAGCTTTTGGGTCGATGTTCAGCCTATGACACATTACAGTAAGGTTGATCCCCACCATATCTGCATGCACCCATGTAAAAACCTCGCCAGATTGTCTGCCATGTCTTTGCTCAGGCTACTACCGACCTTTAGTATGCAAGTTGAATCTTTCTCACTGACACTTGTCTCTTGCAGCTCTTCCATTGGCCTTGTTATGGGTTCCTCTCTATGGATGTGACAATCAATGGTATCCACGAGAGGCCCAGGGTTTGGCTCAGATTCTGCAATAACAATTATTCTCAGGAGCGGACATTTCTATGCAAAATTTCCAAGATTCCTTTCTGTAGCTTCTGATCATCACGACTCCCTCAAGAGTTGAAAACCTCATTGCTTGGCAATGCACTTATGTGACTGCGCTCAAGTCATCCAAGATTGGCCTTTCGAGGATGACATTGTACGTGGTTGGGTAGTCTACCATTAAAAATTTAGCCATCACTGTCCTGATCTTGGGCTCCGTCCCTAGAGTCACAAGGTGGTCGATTGTCCCCTTAGGAACCAGGTTGTCCCCAGTAAATTTGTAGAGCGGCGAAGGGCACTCCCTCAGGTCTCTCTTGTGAACCTCATTCCTTAGAAAGCTCCCAAGAAAATGATGTTCATTGCACTCCCATTATCAACCATTACCCTTTGTACTCGGGCATTGTCTATTTTGGTCGCGATTACGATCGCGTCATGATTGTGGCAAGGGGATTCTTCACATTCCTCGCTTGTGAACTCTACGACCTCGCTCTCTTGTCTGGGTCACTTGGGCGGCTTCTGTTCATAGCTGATTATCCAGGGGACTGAGTCTGTTTTTGCCTCCCAAACATACTGCTCACGAGCACGCCTTGAGATCCTTGCTATCTCAAGCCCCCCCGTAGATCATGCCCACCCAGACTTCGTTGTTGGCATTTAGCGAAGCTTACTAGACCTGGTTCTGGGCCTAGTTTTGGTCCTGGTTTTGGTCCTGGTTCTAGACCTGGTTATTTTACTCGCCATGATTTTCGCGAGCTGGTGTCATCTTAACAAATTCCTTTAGGTGGCCCCTTTTTATCAGGTCTTCGATGGCATCCTTTAAAGCCCAACATTCATTGGTGTTGTGCCCAATGTCCCGGTGGTATCGACAATATCTTTGTCGATCTCTTCTGCCTAGAGCCCCCCTCATCCTTTGTAGAGTGGGCAATCTCTTTGACTCATGAGAGACTTCATAGATGTGAGATATATCTCGTGTGAGGGGGTATATTCTGTATATCGCAGGAAAGGTTACGTGTCCCAGCGATTATCTATTCTCTGCCTTTTTTGGGATCTATTGCGATTCTTGTCATTGTGGTTTTGACCCCTACACTTGTCTAATGGGCGATCTTGTTGCCTGTCTAGGGCTCCTCGCGTCAAGCTTCTGGCCAATGGTGCCAGCAAGCTTTCTACTAGTTAGTGTTTTGCAGCCATTTGGTAAAACTTGGCCAGGCTCACGTGATCTTCACTTTGGAGCTCTTTCCACAGCTCCATGTTTGACCTGATGCTTGTAATCAGCAAAGTTCAGATGGACTCCTCAGATGCATCTATAACCATTGCTTGTTCATTCTGGAACCTTGTTAAATACGAGGTTAGTGTTTCATCCATTTCCTGACAAATGTTGCTCAAGTAACTAAGAGGCATTGTGAATTGTCTCCTCGCTTGAATTGTTGTAGGTAAAGCGAGGAGAATTATTGCCAAGAACTGATGGAGTTCGCCTTGAGTCTCTTGTACCACCTCTTGGCATCCCCTACTAATGTGACTGCGAAGCAGCAACACTTCGCCAAGTCACAGACCTGGTGTAGCTCTATCAGGTCATTGAAATTGTCAAGGTGGTCTCTAAGGTCCCCTCTCTCATTGAATTTACTCTCTGGCGCCCTGAATCCCTATGGAAGTGGGGCCTAGTGAACCTCCTCTGTGAAGGGGGAACTCACTATTCTTCCACTGCACCGTTCTGACGGGCCATTAAATCGTTGGGCATTTTCTACACGCGATCTAAATCTTCATTATGGTTGCCCTGGCTGGCTCAGTTTAGCCTAACTTCGAGCAAGTGAGTTCACAAGTCCATGGCTTGTGAAGCCCCTCCATTGCGCGTGTTGATGCTCGAAGTCGAGTCATGATGACTAGGTTGATAGGTGCTATCATCCTCGTCAGTGCGTTGCTCATGACATCGGTTATAATCGAAACGTCGGTTATTGCCGGATTAGCACACAGGACTCACCTTGCGAGCTTGCGAGGATTGAACCTGTCTCGCGCATGGGTTAAGACTGGCACGCTGACGTTGGGAATACTGTCGGGCATCTCGGGGGTGATCGTTGCCTTTGCTCTCACCCAGTGGTTGCTTCCCTGGCCGTCTTTCGGGGTTAGTTTGCCTACGGGATTCATGCTCATGAGCGAAGTGAAGTTTATGACGGCGGGGGTATCGATCGCCTCTCGGTGCTGACAAGTTAGACTAGCCACCTGTTGAATTCATACCTTTTGGGGAGGCATTGGCGAAGCATGGTTGGTCGAGGTTCTAGGCAGTTGGCTGTTGATTTCTCAGCTCAACCATGTTTTGTTGCACCGCCTGCGCAACCATTGTTCTGATCATCTCCACCAGCTAGTCATTTTCAGGGTTTGACGTCCTTGCCCCCTGGTTATTCATGACGTGCATAGTTCACGACACAGGTGGTCAGCATCTAGCGGCATCCTATTGCACCTCCTGATGGGTGGTTTCCACATTTTCATGGTTTCTGATGGTAGTCTTCAATCGAGTACGCACCATCGCAAGCCTGAATTGAGTAGGTTGCTATGGCTGTTCATCGAAATTTCCAAGATGCTGGCGAAGGGCCCTCCTTCTACTACCAAAATGTTGATATGAAAATTAGAATCAACCAGAGAGATCTGATTGACCTTGGTGGAATCAAAACGGATGTGGGCGTGATTAAGGATAATCAGCAATGGATGAATGATAAGAACAATAAAGTAAAAGACAATAAAATTTTTAAAGTGGTTTGGCTAGGTAACCTCTTATGCCTACGTCCACTGTTCTTGTATTTGCTGTGAGAGTTTACAATAAGAGTTTTATGGAAAATTTCTAGCCCCTTTTTCATTATTTGAGGGGGTTTATATATAAGGTTTGTACAAAGAAAATAGCAAAAATAAAGGGATTACAATTGATCTGAACTGCAATTCTGATATTCTTGTGATTGGGCACTGTGATTGCACAGAGATTGTTGTTAATTTGGTCATTCCTATGATATCTGGGATCTGAAGTTATCTGGGAATTGATTGAATGATCATTCAGGTTGTTTGCGACTAGCTTGTGCTGAGTCGAGCTATATGTCGACGAGCTCATGCTAGGTCGGAGGTCGGACAACCGGTAGAGTCAGACTAATTATGGGTCGATCTATTGCCTCACAATTTACCGAGCTTGATGGAAAAATCACACACAACAATAGGCTTATTGAGAAGTGAACTCTGAAAATTTTCGGACATTTCATTCCCATGCAAATCAGTTACTGAATTACGTCAGGTTGAACCTGTTTCCAGGCAATGAAAATGAAAGTATACTGCAGAAGAACAAAGACAAAATTACAGCCCAAACCCACAGGGCCACAGGTCACTCAGCACAAGTATACATAGCATATCAGATCAGAGATTCATTAAAAAATATAATTATTTAAGCTCATTCATGTCCCAACTTGGGTTATTAAATAATCATCAAATGCTCGTGCAGGGAACACATTAGCCTTTCAGAATCTGATCTCATTGACTTACATATTACATAAAACGGATAAGAAATATTAAAAATAGAGTCGTTGAACCTACTCCAATACAAACTTATGCCCACAATTCTAGTTAATTATCGAGATGACAAATGCACCAGGCTGAAAGCACCTCAATTATTTTATTTGGAGAGAGACTGGGTCCATCTGTCTATTTAATCCTCCTCTTACGGATCAAATTACTCAACCTGTTATGTCATATCAAACTAATTACAATAATACACGAAGGATTTTAAGAATACAAGAATTCAAACTACAGATTCAGTCCCACCCTCAATCATCTGTTTATTCGGAAAAAAAGGTCAAAAGATAAGACAAAAGCAGGACCCGTTTACACAGATGCCTCAATAAGAGAAGCAGAAACCCACCTATACTGAAAGACAACAAAACTATCAATGAGATGACTTCAGTGGTGGGAGATCATGCAATGAAAAACATACATTCGATATTAATAACATAGAAATAAAATCACATTACAAGAAAAACACGATATTTACATGGTTCAGTATAACCTGACTACATCTACAAATGAGAGAAATCCAAGTTTTATGAACACGATACACAAGAGTAAATAATACTATAAACCTGGTACAAAATTGTTGGGATATAGTGGCTCGCTTTCCTATTTGTTCCCGTATGAAGTTGTATGTCTTTAAGAAAACTATTTAATAAAGAATACAATTGTAAATAAGAATAAAATTTAGAAGTGCTATTAAGAATTGAAATATGAAACCTATTAGAATTAGAATATCCAATATCTTACCTATAAATATAAGGGTGAGAATTAACTAATTCAAGGTCATAAGAGAATGTGAGAACATAGGGTATTTAATGTAAGGGTTATTAAACACCATGGGTAAACTACCTTAGAAACTGAGATTGTTTTCACTCTAGGTACTGAGTTAAGCGTGGTTAGAAACTATGATTGTTTCCGCTCTGTTTTATGTACCAGATTTATGGTATTGTGTACTTTTGTATATTCTGTTTCTGAAACTATAGTGGATTTCTCTCATCCGTGGATGTAGGTGGATTATGCTGAACCATATAAATATCGTGTCTTTTTATGTGGTATAATTTTATTCCTATGTTATTATTTCAAATGTATATTTTCGCTGCATGATCTCCTACCAATAATTAACATAGTGGAAACAATTCTAACCACGACAATACCTAGAGCGAAAAGAATCATGGCGTTTAATACAGTAACTCTTATATCAAATGCCTTATATTCTCACATACTCTAATAACCTTATATATATATAAGGATTCATATTTTAATTCTTAATAGGATACCTATAATTCTATTATTATTTATAAGTATTCGTTATTAAATAATTTTCCTAAAGAAATTCAATTTTCCATGGTAACTATTAAAAATACGAGCCACGTATCCCAATATTGAGGACCCCTCCACAAATCTTTATCGAACCAGAAACCAACATAATATATACGAACCCAATGTTTAATTTGTTCATAAGAACATACAAAGCAGAAAATTAAAATGAGTCGTCCACATGTCCTGGTAATACCTTTTCCAGCACAAGGCCATGTAATTCCTTTCCTTGAGCTTTCACAGTGCTTAGCGAAGCAAGGCCTCAGTGTCACATTTGTAAACACAGATCATAATCACAAACGGGTCATCAACGCATTGCAGGAAAAGAAGCATGTAGGAGATGATCAAGAAATCCGCCTGGTATCGATTCCAGATGGATTGGAACCCTGGGAGGATAGAAATGATATAGGCAAGTTATGGGATTCACTTGCAGAGGCGATGCCTGGGAAGCTGGAAGAGCTCATACAAGAGATGAACAACAAAGAGGAAGATGAAAAGATCACTTGTGTTATTGCTGATCTGCATGTTGGAATGGTACTGCAAGTAGCAGAGAAACTGAAAATTAAGCGGGCTGCGTTTTTGTCGACAGGAGTGGTGGCTTTGGCCTTGTACCACCATATTCCCAAAATGATTGATGATGGAATCATTAACAAAGATGGTAAGACTAGATTTTTAACATGAGATGAAATTGATTTTGCTTTGCTTTGCTTTGATAAAAGGTAGCTAGGCCATGCAGTTATTTATTTCCTTAAGCACTTTAATTATTTCAGGAACTACGACCTACAGTCGACATATGATACAGTTGGGACCAAACATGCCTACAATCAGCTTTGCAGAATTTATCTGGAAAATCGGTGACTTAATTAGCCAGAGAAAGATTTTTCAACTTATTGTTAAGGCCACAGAAGGTACACAAATGACAGCTGACTACCTGATTTGCAACACAATGTATGACCTTGAGCCTGAAGCATTCAACTTGGTTCCGAACATTTTTCCAATTGGACCTCTTTTAGCGAGCAACCGACAAGGAAATTCAGCGGGATACTTCTGGCCAGAAGACTCAAGTTGCTTGAAATGGCTGGATCAACAGGAACCTAAATCTGTCATTTATGTTGCATTTGGCAGCTTGACAGTTTTTAACAAGATCCAATTCCAGGAGCTGGCACTAGGACTTGAACTCACCAACAGGCCATTCCTGTGGGTTGTGAGGCCGGATATTACTGAGGATGCAAATCAAGCCTACCCAGAAGGCTTTCAAGCCAGGGTAGCCAGTCGTGGCCGGGTGGTGGATTGGGCACCTCAACAGAAGATTTTGAGTCACCCTTCCATTGCCTGCTTCTTCAGTCATTGTGGTTGGAATTCCACCATGGAAGGTGTAAGCAACGGGCTTCCTTTCTTGTGCTGGCCGTACTTTGGTGACCAATTCATTAATGAGAGCTACATTTGTGATATTTGGAAGGTAGGATTGAAATTTAACAGAGAAAAAGCTAAGATCATCACACCAGAAGAAATTAAGAGCAAGGTAGATCAAGTGCTTGGTGATGAAAATTTCAAAGCAAGAGCTTCGGAACTCAAAGAAACTGCATTGAAAAGTGTCAAAGAAGGGGGTTTATCTGACAAGAATTTCAAGAAGTTCATTGAATGGATAAGGACCCAAGAAATGGAATAAGATACCTTGATATTAATGGATCATTCCTTTGAAGATTCGTTCAAGTAAAAGAGCTCTCGTGGTGGTCTAGATTTTCTCCTCGAACAAACAAACTTGTCATTGTCGTGTAATATGTTGGTAGGTTCTCTCTGCGCTAAACTTACGTCTTCTGTGGAAAGAATTTAATTTCAAAGCTTGAAATCAAGGTTCATTAAAAAATAATCATGGATTAATTAAGGCTAATGATATTCACCTACATTAAGCTGACCTGTTTCCCAGGCAATTGAAAGTTTGAAACTGAGCGTTATAAAGACCAAAATTACAGCCAAACAGGTCAGTAACGACGAGTCTATATAGCAGTATGTGATAGCATATGAGATGTATTCAAAAATCTAGAGTACCACTTCAAACTACTTTATTCATGCAACTATCTATTGAACTTATGTCGAGGTTTTTTTCTTTTTTCTTTTCCCATCTTTTCTCCTTTCTCGTTTATCTTTAGATTGATTTTGATTGATATATAGTTACCACATGCATTAACTTTTGGTATTGAGTCAACAATAATATTGCGATACCAGAGACTATCACTTTTAAAAAATATTATTTCATAACAGTTGAACTTGAGAGACAAGTTGAACAGATTGAAATCAGTAGTTCTGAGCTTTAATTCTAACGCTTAGCTAAGGAAAATTGGGCCAGCCATAAAGCACAAATCATAACCTCACTGGGCAGGATGCCCAAAATATGTGTTAATTTGAGGCAATGCGACACTATGACCAACCAAGATGTTATCCTTCTCGTGAATCTCAACACAAGATATTATAATTAGAACAAGGAAACTATAGCAACAGACAATAAAAAGTTCAAGAAACCAAAAACACCGAAGACTTTTTTAGCCATTTAACTCAATCAGTGGCTGTCACATTCACCTTCTCCAACTTCCTAAATGATACATGATTTAGTAGCTTAGATCACGGATCATAAGAAGATGAAAAATTACAAAATCTGACAGGACCCATCCCGACCCTCCCTATCTTACAGGATCCAAGGCGCTCCTATAAGATCCAAAAGACAGCCGCATAATGCAAGCCATTGGTAATAGACCCTATGTAGTGAAAGACAAAATATGCAACGTTAAACACAAAATGGAACAAAATGGAATGATGTGTGTGGGCCCAACCTCGATGCGAAAGTCACAGCTCCATACGATCCCTGTGGTGACTTGGGAGAGGGGAAAATTTGAGCTAAAAGTATTCAGTGAGTGATGATTTTGTAAAACTTTTTTCAGAAAATCATAAAGTATGAAAATAAGTTCTTAATAACGGTTTACCTTATTATTTCATTTATGATATAGTAAAACTGATAATTGATAATTGATCTAATGTCATAAACTAATAATTGTTTTAATATTGTAAAAATAAGAACTAATATGATACTATAAAATTAGTAACTGATATTGAAGCTCTCACCACAACTAGTACCGGGGAGAATATCTATCATACTTGGTGGGCGTCCCACACATAGGCAGAGCAAGGGAAAATATGTCATACCCAGCAAGTTCTAACATCACACGAGCAGAGCAACTAAATATGTCATACCTAATGGGAAGCTCATCGCTTAGGTAGAGTAAATGAATCTATCGTACGCATGAACAAAGCCAATATATTAAATCTATAGGTCTGTATTTGAAATCTCAAATTCTAATCTTCGAGGGATGGGTACTTTTAGGACAGTTTACAAAAACCACTATAAATCTCATACTTAATCTAATACATTATTTTTCTTCAAAATATAGGCCTTTATAATTATTATAACGTTAATAACAATAATTTATAGTATACTATTCTTCTGTAGGGATAGGCACGGGCCGGGCCAAGGCCGGAGGCAGTTGCCCAAGGGGATTCCCCCAAAGCCCAAACGAGGAATCACCGAATCAGGCCTAATCCCCGAATTCCCTGTTTGGGGATATAGGGAAGCCCAGGACATCCTAGCCCACCCTGAAGCAAAATTTGTTTTTATAAATAACAAAAAATATAAAAATATAACAAGAGTAATTAGGTAATGAAATTTAAATAATGATTAAATGAATTGAAATATCAAATGATACGTTATACATATATAACATGTATATTATATATGTATTAACATATGATATATTATTGTAATGTATAATGTATAATTTTTGTTTCATAACATATTATGTGTAATGTATAATGTATAATACATATGATACATTATACATATATAACATATTTATTATGTATTAAAAAATATTTATAATAATTTATTTATTTATTTATTATAATGAATCAAAATATCCAATGATTACAAATAATAGCATATTATATATAATGTATAATATATAATATATAAATTTTGTTTCATAGCACATTAGGTATAATGTATAATGTATAAATTTTGTTTCATAGCATATAATGTATTAGATCTTTTTGTTAGATCTTTTTGTCGGATTTCAGGTACTTTCTGGTGCATTTTGATCTGAATTGGTTCTTAATTCGTTACTTTTCGTATTTCAGGTTAAAATGGACATCTTGAGCAAATAAGCACAAAATTGGATATTTTTTACTCAGAAATTAGCGGATTTCAGAAGATAGGGGAGTACCGGAGTAGGATTAAGCACGATGAAGCTTGTTTCCAAGGAAGAGCACCGAGAATCGAGGAATTAAGCGAAGAAGCAAGCGGAGTGGCAGTTCTGTAATTTCAGAACTCAGGAAGAAGCTTCGCCCCGGCGAAGGAAATGTCTTCGCCGCGGCGAAGTAGGCCAGGGACGAACTTATCTGATTCATTCTTCGCCGCGGCGACAGTCAATTTATTCAGTTTTGTTAAACGCACAGTTTCGTGTTGTGCGTGTTTTGGCTGGGTTTTTGGACTAAGTATAAAAGAAAAACTTAACCTTTTGCCAAGGGAGCTTGAGCTGTTTAGGTTTAGCCGTTTTTACACTTTTCTTAGAGTAAAGCTTTGAGTTTTTCGGATTGTTTAAGGGAGAAGGTTCAGATTTTGACTAGAAGATTCATCTTTTGGGGAGATTTCTTATCTTTCATCTCAGTTTCATTATGTTTAACTTGTTTATTTCTATTTTTCGTTTTTGTAGTATTAATTTAGCTATGAACTAATCTTTTATGGGTTAGGGTTTTGATTGTAGTTTGGATTTTAAATGGGTTAAGTGTTTGATTGTGTTATTTCCATGTGAATAAGCTTTGGTTGTGTGTTACTCTGAAATTGAATGCTGTATGTGATGAACATGATGAGATTGAGAAATAATTCATGTTAGGCTTCTTGGGTAATCACCATTATAGTATTGGATGCTAGAGATAGATTCAAGAATTAATGAAATCAATTTAGGATTCTTGTGCTTAATGAATTTAGAATTATTAACCTTCAATTTGTTGGGTGCGGAATGTTAATAAGGATGAATAGGAAAACATAGCCCGAGAGGGTATGTTTAACATATTAGTGAATTCGATTTACAACCATTGCGCATGAATGTGAATATAGTGTAATTTTTAGGTTTAACCCATAAAAGTCCAAACGAAGTCAAAACCCTACCCGTTTTGCTTGAATTGATATTCTGTGTTTCATCTTGCTTTCTTAATTAAGATTTAATTCTTTGTTTAATTTCATTGTTGTTTTTCATTACAATTTGCTCCCACCAATCCAAAGAATTCGATTTCTTCAACTTGATAACGTTAGGAAACTTAGTGCTTTGCTAATATTCCTCTTGGGAATGATATCCTACCCATCATTTTATTACTTGAGCGACTAGTGCACTTGCTAGTTTTGCATGTTGTAAGAAACACGCATCATGGAGCAGCTTCGGTCACCTTAGCTTTCTTCGACCGAGGAAAATTGAACGGCCTTCGTCCCGGCTGCTCTAGCTCCTTCGGAGGCATGGTCGCTGCATACAAGACATCGTTAGCAAAGGTATTCTATTTCACGACCAGAAAAATAATCAGTTAGCAGGACTTACTCAGTGGAGGCTCTAACGATGCGTTTGTGTTGAAGAACCCGTATTTTTGCAAATGTCGTCACGAGTTTCTTCGCGTCACGCTTATCCTCGGGTAGGGAGCCGAAGTGCACGATTCTTCTTCTATCGAAGAGCAGCCCTAGGTCGGTCGTCTTGTTAACTGTTAGAAAGAAATCAAGTCGTTAGAGCAAACACACTTCGAACGCAACGAGTTCACCAAAACAAAACAAAAAACAAGCAAAGAGAAATAGGCCTACTCGGTTCCTGGAAGCGGCAATGGCCATCGTAGCAAAAGAATAAAAACTTCGTTTCGTAGGCCCCCGCGTTGCTGGGATAACTGTGTATCCCGTCGGCAATAGTAGGTCGCCTGGACAAGTAATACGAATCCTTGTCCTTGCTCTTTTTCAGAAATACGAGCAGCCAAGCTACATAGCGGTCAGCTCGCCCAGCCCGTTCTCCTGGCATGCGATGTACATTGCAACAGCAATGACGTACATGTTCGAAGTCAGCTGCATCAGTGCGACCCCGAAGTGGTCCAGAAACAACCTTATGAAAGAGTGGAAGGGGATCAGTCCCCCACCCTTGATAATCTCCTCGGAGATCACGGCCAGGCCGCTTGACGGATATTGCAACGAATGCGTCAGGTCGTGGAAAACGTCCACCTCGATACCATACTGACTTATTACCCTCTCAAGCTCGTCCTCGATAAGTACTGAGAAGACCTCGAGAGGGATGCTAGGAGCACCCTGTAGGGACGAGCTGGTTCCCTGCTCGAATCTGGTTGCTGAGGGGTCCATTTTGCCAGTTTGCAAAAGCGAAAAGCAGAAGGGTCATTTAGCCACTGTACGCTATTTCGTACGATGACGTGGGAGGAAACAAACTCCATAAATCCGAAAGAAAGCCCTAACAGCATGATTCGAGCCACCATTCATGGCTCGAACTCGACACAAGCGTCTCGTCTCCAATGGGTTACCGGAAGACTGACGCCATTAACCCATGAAAATAATGAAGTAACGACAGAGAAGTTCTTACCTCTTGGAGTATGACAACAGCTTCTGCTTCAAATGTCGGAAAAATGCAGGTTTGGAAGACAAAGGTTCCAGGTTTATGAAAATCTTTTGCTTTCTATGAAAAAGGCTCTGGTGACATTGCCTGAGAACGATTTGAGGTTTTTATAGCGTGTGAATCAGCATTTGGATTTCCTTACCATTGATCTCGGCCACGTGTCGCTTATCAGTGTGAAAGGGTGAACGAAACGACTGGATAAAGTCAAACTTTCATCTTTCCAGTTGAAAAGCTCAAACGACGGCCATACCTATCTTAGAGCATTTATTGCGTCTCAAATCCACATTTAATGCTCTGATAAAGGGCGTCGTTCCAACGTATAACGCATTTAATGTTCTAATAAAGTGCATTGTTTCAGCATACAACGCATTTAATGCGATTGGCTGGCACTTATCACGCACAGGACACACCTGTCAACGCAGGGATTGCTTCATTAAATGCATCCCTATCACCAGAACAACGGGTGACGGTAGACGAAATCAGGTCGCTCGTCCTCTACAAACAATGAACATGCGAGTTCGCGCTCATAAAAATGCCATCCCGACCTACTTTCAAACAGGCCAGAATTTCCAGAAATCATCCCGTTGCAGCATGACTTATAGTTTCCAAGGTTCAATCCTCAAATCTTAAAAACTAGGGGACTTCTGTTATGCCTAAAAAAATATAAGGGCTGACGTCAGGTCCATTCAGTCCACAAAAGTCAAATCATTGGAACAACCACCACCTGCTTCCGTCAGGATAGTGGGTGCGCATCAGGCCAGCCAGGAGTTGTGGTGCTCCCACGTGTCCAACCCCTGCTCTAAATCGCCCAAATCACTCTGGAAGGTGGGCAATGTGACATAAAGAAGGATTTGCACGGATAATCCCACCAACTTACAGATTTAGTAATCATTGCCTCAACGCATCCCACTATAAATTGGGAGTTCCTCTCTCATTAAAGGGGATTCGCACATTTTTACGCTTGATTAATTACTCTCTCTTTCCCTAGAATTCTTAGCATTTGATACCTTGTAATATTATTGTGAAGTCAGTTAGCTAAAAGCGACCTGACCCTTATTATCAATATAAGCATCAGTGGACGTAGGACTTGCTACCTTAGCATCCGAATCACTTTAAAAACTGTCCCCATTGCATTTACTATCTCATTATCCTTTACATTCATGTGTGTCTTCTAGGTCAGCTCAGCATTTCACACGTGCGTTTTGTTGGTGTAAAAATCACGCATCAACATTATTATTATTATTATTATTATTATTATTATTATTATTATTATTATATATTAAAGACCTAGCTCACAACCCACCGCCACAGTCCTACACTTAAATTATGGAAGCTCAGATAGAGAATCGAACCTGAGACGGTATGTATATCCACACTATCCCCAATTCATTCTAACTATCTAGACTAATCACAAATGGATTATATCAAAATATTGAAGTTAGGAAAAAAAAATTAAAAATTTGTATTTGATACATCATTTTAAAGGGTCGAAACAGAAAAGTAAAATTATAACAAAAGTTATAATATTTTACTATAAAAGCTAAATAAATCCTTGAATATTTTATTAGTATAAATTTTATGTGAAATTATAACAAAAGTTATAATATTTTACTATAAAAGCTAGATAAATCCTTGAATATTTTATTAGTATAAATTTTATTGCAATTTAATTTAACTAGTTCATTAATAAATTTTCTTGATTTTATTTTACACTCGTTAAATTATTAAAAAACTATTTCATATCATGAAACACAATCATAAATATATTAATTATAAATAAATTTTCGTATTTTTATATAGCTTATATGTAATATATTAATTATTATAAATTTACTTATTGTTAATGATATGTCCCGGTCTCAAATCACATGTTTCCTCCGACTTGTTTAACAAGCAAATTTCATTTTCAAAGCAAAGGAAATTTAAAGCTTTGACTCAATTGATGAAAATCTTTAAAAAAAAAATCATTTCACTATTGACTATTCTACCTTATTCAAACAACTTTTGGAAAAGGAAATAATAATATACTATGATAAAACAATATTCAATGCACTCTCTTTCAACTACTTGCAACTTGTATAAAGCTTGTAGAAAAAGAAAACTATTTGATTCCTTAATAAAATACTGTTACACAAAAACGCAAGTAAAGAAAAACAAAGAAATAAACATGAGATTACTTCTTCGCTACGTTTTGTTTTGGTAATGTTTAATTTCAAAAAAAAAAAAAAAAATTACCAGTAATATAGATAATCTTAAAGATTAATGGGTATAAATTGTTATTGTGTTTGGCCCATGTGAGCTATATATAGAGAGAGAGAATAAATCCTCTCTATAGTCATAATGATAGGATCAAACGAATTTATTACTATAAAGAGATTATAACTTAATAGAGGTGTAATAATAAAAATTATTGTTTTGATTTTGTTATTTTGTAATTCATATTTTAATAGTATTTATTAAGATTTCAATTAATTGTTTTAGTAGTCATTGTTGCAATTAGACAATAAAAAAATAAAAAATAATCCTAAGGATGATAATATGTAAATACAAAAAGTTTCGTGTTAATAAACTCTAAACATGCTTGAAAAGCTAAAAATATTTTAGCTTTTACAAAAAAAGTGTCTATGCTAGCGAGTTATTATGTACCCGCAAGCTAAAAAATGTGATAATAATTCTAAAGCATAAATCATTGTCCCAAACAATTTTAGATAAATATTTTATTTCATATTAAACCTTTAATGTAACATAACATAATTTATTTTGCAATATACAGATAATTATTACTGTGTGGAGGCAACTTTCTTAAGACAGGTATTAAAAAAATTATAACTTATTACAATGTAAAATTTATACAGTAAAATCTCTCTATAATAATACTCTATATAGGAATAAACTCTACATAGTCATAAAAAATTCTAGTCCCAATTGGGATAATTATAAATAAGAATAAACTCCACATTGTAATGAGTTATAATTTTTCTAATTCCCGTCTTAAGGAAAGTTGCCTCCACATAGTAATAATTATATGTATATTACCAAAAAAAAAAAATATGTTATGTTACATTAAAGGTTTAAGATGAAATAAAATATTTATCTAAAGTTATTTGGGATAATTATTTATATTTTAGATTTGTTACCACATCTTTTACCTTGCTAGTATGTAATAACTTGCTAGCATGGACACCTTCTTGTTGAAACCAAAATATTTTTAGCTTCTCAAATATCTTTAGAGCTTTATGGCATGAAATTTTTTGTATTTCCGTACTATCATCCTTATGATTATTTCCTTTATCTTTTTTGTCTAATTGTAGCAATGATTTCTTCTTCGGTTAAAGCATACACGATTTGTTGCTCATTTGGATGATCGAGGAAAACATTAATATCCATTCGATTAGTGTAGTGAAATTGTCGAATTTGATCACTCAATTTTGCAATAACTCCTTTAATTTCTTGTCAGATTTGATCACTCAATTTTGCAATGACTCTCTTATTTTCCTCGTCCACTTCATTTGTAACTTGCAATTCATCGAAATCGGGTGTCCTAATTTTGCAATGCTTAAAACCATTGGCAATTGTCTGTGGCTTCACATCAATTGACTATGCATCAACTGTATTTATAGTTTCATCAATGACACTTATTTTTGTTGGTTCCAAGACACGGTCTTCTATCAATTTCAAAAGTAAGCAATTGAAGCGTTGAATTGAAATCCTAATACTATCAAAATATGAATTGAAATCCTAGTACTGTACTACTAAAACATGAATTAAAAAATAAGAAATCAAAACTATAATTTTTGTAACTACACCTCCATTAAGTTATAATCTCCTTATAGTAATAAAATTAGTTAGTCCCACCATTATAACTATAGAGAGGTTTTACTGTACTTATTTATAACTATACCAAGTTGGAATTATAATTTTTTCTGACTATATATATTTATATATATAAATATATATATATATATATATTATATATATATATTCAAAAATTAATTAATGAGGTTAAAAAAATCACTTAACAAGTTGGGTTAATTGTTATTTGACATCAAAACGAGAGCATTTGTGCCTAGAGTTTTTATTAAGGATAAAATTGAAACAAAAACAGGATTATCACAATAATCTTAAAATACCACTCTTTGAGTCGATAATCACATAACCCTCTATATCACCTTTTATATTACCTAAACAATAAAAGATTATTGGAATCTTTTATTATCTACCGAACCAAACAAGCAAAATAATAATTGAACTAACAGATAGATTACCATAATAAAGCAAAGTAATAATCAGATTAAAAGATATATTACTGGAGTAATGTTCTTAAAACATCTCCAAATGACTCTTTATATAACACACTCTGTGTTATAAAGAGTTTATCCATAAAAACAAGAGTCCAACAGACTCTTTATCTTTAAAATATAAATTAGAGAGTGAGTTTAGCTCTCCACATTTAGAGAGTCAAATTTCACTCTCCATCCTAATTTTAATTAATAAACTATAAGTTATTATACATTTTATTTATTAATTCTCTCCTCCATTAAGTCTCTTTCTTCAAAATAAAAAGCATCTTCATTAAATTTATGTAATCTATTAGATTTGAATAAAAATTATATTCTTTATATTTTAAAATTAATAAAAATATTTTTTATTTATATGAAAGATATTCTTTAAAATAAAGAGCACCATTAGAGATGACGCACTCCCATTACACAACTTATATTAATTGTACTAAAGACTAAAGAAATTTTACACTTGATTATTAAATACTATATGCAACTCACGTGACTTAAATACACATGACTAAAGACTAAAGAAATTATTAAATACTATATGCAACTCACGTGACTCAAATACACATGACACATACTGACAGTTGCATTTTAACTCTCGTAAAACTTAATACACTACAATTACCCTTATACCTTCAATAGTCTTGAACTTGACCTTAAACCCTTTGAGAGCATCTTTAATGAGCATATTTCACGTAAATAAAGAATAATTATATTAATTTCTAAACATAAAGAATAAAATTTATATTCAAATCCAACAAACTCTTTAAATTAGAATTAATAAATAAGAGAGAGAATTAATAATAAAATATATAAAAATTTGTAATTTATTAAACAAAATTGAGATAAAGAGTGAAATTTGACTCTCTAGATATAAAGAGCTAAACTCACTCTTTAATTTATATTTAAAGAATAAAAAATTTATTAGACTCTTATTTTTATGAACAAACTTTTTATCATTTAAAGAGTCATTTGGAGATGCTCTAACTCATTACACTTAAATCTTAATTCAATAGACTTAAAAACTGTTTTGGAAGAGGTGACTTATTCTTTACCCAACTTCAATTACCCTAAAAAAAAAGAAAGTATTTTTCTTACTATTAATATCATAAAGAAATCCTATTTAACTTGTTTAAAAACCTAGGCTTCAAATCCAGTAGGTCAAAACGTCACTTGGAAAAGGAACACAGACATAATTTAAACGCTAGATTTCGGGAGACATCACAAGATACTCCAAAATCTTGGATTTGATTTAATCTATATTAATTTTTGCTTGATGATTCATTTAACCGAGCATGAATTAGGAAAAATGCTAAAAAGTACATTCACAAATAAATATATCGAGATTATGCAAGCATTTTATACTCTTTTAAGATTTTTACCAATCAATATAGTTGTTTTAGAAAAATAGTTTACGAAGTTCAATCTAAGAGAATCTCCAATGATGCTCTTTATTTTAAAATACATTTTTTATATAAATAAAGAGCATCTTTGTTAATTTTTAAATATAAAAAACTAATTTTTTATTCAAATCCAATAGACTCTTTAAATTTAATAAAGATACTTTTTATTTTCAAGAAAAATATATGAGAGAGAATTAATAAATAAAATACATAGAAACTTATAGTTTATTAATTAAAATTATGATAAAAAATGAAATTTTACTCTCTAGAAGTGAAAAGTCAAACTCACTATTTAGTTTATATTTAAAGAGTCTGTTGGATTCTTATTTTTATGAATAGAATCTTTATAATAAAGAGTTTGAGTCATATAAAAAATGTTATAGAGATGCTTAAAAGTGATATTGAAATTCATAAAACGGTCTTTCCACTTCTTCTCGTGTTTACCCAAAATTCAAAAAATATAATTAGAATCCTCAATATAAATAGATGAAGAAAATGAATCAAGTAAAGTCTTAATATTAACTGTTACCAAATGAATTAAATACAAATCTCTTGACAATTCAGCAGCCGCCTCTACAGTGTCATTGTTTGCTTCTCCAACTCTTTCAGCCCCCAAACAAGAAAAATCAGGGGATTACAAAATCATATACGCAAGTCAGTAAGAGACAAGCTGCTAGCCAATCCCTGATCCTTATAAAACTGGTTATTAACACCATACAAATATGCGAAGCCAAAGTTTTTTCATAATTAAGAACAAAACAGAAAATAAAAATGAGTCGTCCACATATTCTGGCTATACCATATCCTGCACAAGGCCATGTAATTCCTTTACTGGAGCTTTCACAGTGCTTAGTTAAACATGGCTTCAGAGTTACATTTGTCAACACAGATCATACTCACAACCGAATCATCAACGCTTTACAGGAAAATTCTACTGGGGATGAAATCCATCTGGTATCAATTCCGGATGGAATGGAACCGTGGGAAGATAGAAATGATTTCGTGAGGTTATCTGAAACAATGCCGAAGGTGATGCCTGGGGAACTGGAGAAGCTCATAGAAGAGATCAACAGACTGGAAGAAGAAAAGATTGTTTGTGTGATTGCGGACGGTAATGTTGAATTTGCCATTAGAGTTGCAGAGAAGATGAAAATTAAGAAGGCTGCATTTTGGTCTTTAGCAGCTGCAAGTCTGGCCTTGCTTTACAGTGTTCCGAAGATGATTGATGAAGGAATCATTGACACTGATGGTAACGCACTCTCACTCGTTTCTGCTCTTCTGAATTTTGTTGCAAGTTTAGGGAACTTAATGACACACAAATTAAGGAATACTATTAGCACTATATTACTGGTTAACGCCTGAAAACGGTAACTTGGAAACTTGAGCCCATGGTGGTTGGCTCTTTTCCCCACAACATTACTCATATTATCTTTTGCTCTAAAAGGGGTCCGACTTACAACCTCAGTTAAGAAAACCAGCGCTTAAAATAATTAATAAACTGAAGAAGAGAATTAAATTTTTAGATTTATTCAGGGTGTTCTAATATAAGGTAGGCCAAGCATGCAGTTATCTATTTCTTTTATGTTCACTTTCTTTTAATTCTAGGAACTCCAATCAAGAAACAAATGATTCAGCTCGCTCACAATATGCCTGAAATCGACAGTACAAACTTTCCTTGGGCCACCTTTGGAGGCGGCTTAGCTATCCAGAAGAAAATCTTTCACTGCATAGAGAAGAACACAGAAGCTGTGAAAGTGGCAGACTGGCTCATTTGCAACTCAACACCAGATTTTGAACCTGAAGCGTTCACCTTGGTTCCAAATATTCGTCCAATAGGACCTCTTTTGGCAAGCAACCGACAAGGAAATTCAGCAGGATACTTCTGGCAAGAAGACTCAACTTGCTTGAAATGGCTAGATCAACAGCAGCCTAACTCGGTCATTTATGTTGCATTTGGCAGCTTCACAGTTATAGACAAGATCCAATTCCAAGAGCTGGCACTAGGACTTGAACTCACCAACAGACCGTTCTTATGGGTTGTGAGGCCAGACATTACTGATGGTGCCAATGAAGCCTACCCAGAAGGGTTTCAAGACAGGGTAGCCAATCGTGGCAAAATGGTGGGTTGGGCGCCACAACAGAAGGTTTTGAGTCACCCTTCCATTGCCTGCTTCTTCAGCCATTGTGGTTGGAATTCCACCATGGAAGGTGTAAGCAATGGGATTCCTTTCTTGTGCTGGCCATATTTTGCTGACCAATTCATTGATGAGAGCTACATTTGTGATATTTGGAAGGTGGGATTAAAGTTTACCAGGGACGAAAGTGGTATCATTACGCGAGAAGAAATTAAGACTAAGGTGGATCAAGTGGTTGGTGTTGAAGATTTTAAAGCAAGAGCTTTGGAACTCAAGGAAACTGCATTGAAAACTATCAAAGACGACGGCCATTCTGACAAGACTTTCAAGAAGTTCATTGAATGGATAAGGTCACCGGAACCCGGCCATGCTTGATAGAATTAATATTTCAAGAGTTATTCGTTGTGACTTTTGCTTTTTCAAAATAATCTATATGATTGAGTAATTATAATTTGAAGCAATGTGACCATTTAACCAACCAAGACGCTATCCTACCCCTAAATCTCAACACAAAATATTTGAAAATATTTAAACCAAATAATTTTTTATTTTAGTAATCAGATAAAAGACACACTTTAAGAAGCCTTGAGTTCCTGACCTGCCCAGAAATTGTTCGTCCATACTATTTATTGAATCTCTGTTTTGTTTTATTCTGTTTGAAATTTTGGTAAAGTTCTCAATGAAAGACAAAGTAGTACTGGAAACTCATAATGAACACCACTAGGTGCAAAAGATGACAGTAAAAACATCACTGGCATCTCTTGGGATCTGTTGGGAATCCATCCCTGATCTCTATTAATTAAACTAGTTATTAACATGATATATACGAAGCCATATTTTTTGTATTGTTCAGAAGAACATACAAAACAGAAAACTAAAATGAATATTCCACATGTTCTGATCATACCTTTTCCAGCACAAGGCCATGTAATTCCTCTAATGGAGCTTTCACAATGCTTGGTTAAGCTTCGCTTCAGAGTCACATTTGTTAACACAGATTATAATCACAAGCGGGTCTTCAACGCATTACAAGAAAATAACTCTATTGAGGATGCAATCCTGGTGTCGATTCCAGAAGGAATGGAACCCTGGGAGGATAGAAATGATATAGGGAGGTTATGTGAAGCAATTTCAAAGGTGTTGCCTGGGAAGCTGGAGGAGCTCATAGAAGAGATCAACAGAGTGGATCAAGAATAGATTGTTTGTGTGATTGCGGATGGGAATATTGGTTTGGCTACTGAAGTTGCAGAGAAGATGAAAATTAAGAAAGCTGCGTTTTGGCTTGCAGCAGCTAACACTCTGGCCTTGTTTTACAAAATGCAAAAGCTGATTGATGATGAAATCATTGACGGCGATGGTAACACACTGGTTTTCATTTGTTGGGAGTTAAAGTCACATCATTATGCACATGTATCATTATTTATTTCTTTTATGATCAATACTTGTGTATTTGTTAATTACAGGAACCCCAATCAAGAAACAAATGATTCATTTGGCGCCCAACACGCCTGAAATCGATAGTAAAAACCTTATTTGGGCAAACATTGATCGAGGTTCAGCCCAAAAGACGATCTTTGATTTTGTATATAACAACACAGAAGCTGTGAAAATGGCAGACTGCCTCATTTGCAACTCAATTTATGACTTTGAACCTGTAGCCTTCACCTTGGTTCAAAATATTCTTCCAATAGGACCTCTTTTGGTGAGCAACCGACAAGGAAATTCAACAGGATACTTCTGGCAAGAAGACTCAACTTGCTTGAAATGGCTAGAACAACAGCAACCTAACTCAGTCATTTATGTTGCATTTGGCAGCTTCACAGTTATAGAAAAGATCCAATTCCAAGAGCTGGCACTAGGACTTGAACTCACCAACAGACCGTTCTTATGGGTTGTGAGGCCAGACATTACTGATGGTGCCAATGAAGCCTACCCAGAAGGGTTTAAAGACAGGGTAGCCAATCGTGGCCAAATGGTGGGTTGGGCGCCACAACAGAAGATTCTGAGTCACCCTTCAATTGCCTGCTTCTTCAGCCATTGTGGTTGGAATTCCACCATGGAATGTGTAAGCAATGGGGTTCCTTTCTAGTGCTGGCCATACTTTGCTGACCAATTCAATGATGAGAGTTGCATTTGTGATATTTGGAAGGTTGGATTGAAGTTTAATAGAGACGAAAGTGGTATCATTACACGAGAAGAGATTAAAACTAAGATAGATCAAGTGGTTGGTGATGAAAACCTTAAAGCAAGAGCTTTAGAACTCAAGGAAATTGCATTGAAAAGTGTTAAAGAAGGTGGTCAGTCGAACAAGAGTTTCAAGAAGTTGATTGAATGGACAAGGGAACAGGAAAACTGACTCAGGAAAATCTTGTTGAGAATTTACTTGATTTGGGTGGATGTAATATTGGGCTTGACACTTACAGTTGATCTAGCAAAACCTGTTATCATTAGCCCAATTTTTTTTAGTCCAAATCAGCTAAAATCTGGTCATTGGTAACAATGATTAATTAAGAATAGGCTAATGATATTCTTGTGCAGATTGTACATATATAAATGAAGCATAAAGCTGATCTGTTTCCAGCCAATTGAATGTCTGAAACTGAAAACGATATTGCAGAAGACATTAGTACAGCCCGAATCACTAGGCAAGCAGGCCATTAACCAAGCAGTGAGAAACCATTCCCACTCAAATTTTCCCAAACCATTATCACTAATTTTTTTTTCAAACCTATGAGTCCCATGAGAAGATTACGAAAAGTGTTTCAATTTATCTTTATTCTTAACGATGTCCCTAAATTAGTAGTTAATATACTTACGTGAGATCTGACAAATCCAATTAACACAGATAATTCATAATTAAGCTTATATCAGACGTGTTTTAAGATCGTTTTAGTTTTCTGTTTGTTTGTTTTTTTATTTATTTAGGATTTTTTTTTTAATTAATTTAGATTTTATTTGCATGATAGGATTGATTCAAACTTATTTATCAATTCTGAAGATATAGTTGAACGCTTGTTATTAGGCTAACTCGCTCCGTCAACATCTCCCTATGCATGAGCAAGTCAAACGCCAGAGAGGCATAAACACCTGATGCGAAATATTAAAGGTAAAATAATGATAATGAAGTACTTAAATTTTATATTTAAATGATATCATTATTCATAAAATATAATAGAGTAGTAGTTTTGGTTCATAAATGGATTTCGATACATAAAATAATTTATCTATTGACAATCATTTACATTTTTTTTTTTAGTATGACGGTAGTAAATCATTACTACTTCAGTAAATCATCTATTATCGTCATCTAACACTAAAGATAAGCATATAATAAAAGCTCTATGATATTTTTTTATACGAGTTAGTGACTTTTTTCCACCTAAATAATAGTTTAATGACATTTTACTATTCACAAACTTTTAAAATATCACTTTATTACCCAAATTTATACTCGGACAACAAACAGAGAGCAAACTCGACCCAAACTGTTGGGGTTTTTGAAGAGAGGAGGCAAATGAGTCTTTTGGTGGTGAAAGATTGGATTTTGGTGATTGAGATTGATCGGAATTTGACTTGGGAGGGACGTCTGTGCAAATCCTAATCGCTCAGTTGTCGGTGATTGGCAAGGTCAACGGGAGTATGGTTTGACGGTTTTGGTGAGTGATAATCGAGGAAGAAAATGATGGTGGTGTGGAGTAGCAACGATACTAGAATCAGAAACATAATATATATTTGGGTGATAAAATGATATTTTAAAAGTCTGTGAGTAGAAAAGTATAATTAAACCTTTATTTGGGTGCAAAAAAGTCGTTTACTCTATTTTAGATTCTACATAGAGATTATAAAATTTAGATCAACAATGAATCACCAGAAACCTCACTATATTTTAATTAGAAGCAGTGTGACTCTTTAACCAACCAAGAATCTATCTCTTAAATATGTTAAAATTACTGTCAAGCTCCAACATTGACAAGTAGCTTTACCCATTCTACGGTGAATCTCTATTGATCTATCAATATTTTTGTTCCTTATTTTATACTTTTTTATTTTATACTATTTTCTCCTTCTAATTTCATGTAAATTAACCTCATTGATAATGTTGATGCTTGACTTTGATACCAACGACTCACACATACAAAATGCTAAGCGGGTTTAGAAGTTATACGTGATATGGAAATGTATAGCAAAAGAGAGTAAATAAAAGACGGTTTTTAAAGTGGTTCGGATGCTCGAAAGCAATTCCTACGTCCACTGTGATTGTTTTAATAGATGGTTACAATCAGGTCGCATGTAGCGACCTGAGTTACAATATATATATATATATTTAGAGAGAAAGAGAGAGAGAGAGAGTGTGTGTGTGTGTGTATGCTATTTTAGACTAAGATAAGTCAATCTCGTACATGAGAGAGAAGCCTTCTATTTATACTAGGAGGATTCAAGGTAATAATCATAAGCCTACAATCCGGCAGGTGGGGTACAATTCCTAACCCGCTTCTCATTAGTTGTTTGCACGAGAGATATCCTTAAATTGCGTAGGCCTTAGGTAGGTGGACGATTCTAGCCGCTCACAAGCCTGACATTCACCTGCTGCACTGACGAGAACCATACCTGTTTCATCATTGCGCAACGTGGCAACGTCTAGACAACACAAATCCTCCCTGAATTCTAATTGGCTCTTGCTGACGAGAGTCCATGTTAGCCCTGACTTTTTAGGCATAACAAAAGCCCCACAGTTGTTAAGGTTTAAGGATTGAACCTTGAGAACTTCATGATTATGCCACGACTTGACTTGTCTCGAATGACGTTTGGTCACGTTGATCGAGCTGCAAGGAGCTCGTAACATGTACCTCTAAGGATAACACAAGCGACTTGAGGTGGCCTTCTCCCGCAAGTTCAACGACCTAAGTCAGACCCCACTCAGTGCCATACCGACATGCTTTGAATCTCATTCGCAGCTCGCGGCCTAAGAATACGTAGCACATTTTTTACCGAAAGCAAGGAATCACATCGTCTTGAAACCGATACACGGCGAAGAGTGTTTCACTTGAACGACCACTTCAGATGTTATCCGTTGCGTTTGATAGCTAGTCTGGTCAATAAAATAATCTTTATTCTGACAGATGTGCCTATTACACAAAGTGTCAGCCATGCGTATTAAATGCAAGTCATGTTGAAACGACATTCCCTTTCAAAGCATTAAATGCGGATGAGGGTGCATTTAATGTGGTGGAGATAACCTCACTGACGCTTGGTTGCTCCAATGGAGGGAAGCGTCGATTGATACTCATGAAGCATGGCTGTTACTTCTTCTCGCGGATTAACGACACGTGGTCGCAATCAATGGCAAGAAACGTATCCCGCCCAACCGTCGCTTGCCTAGGGAAGCCAATAGTTGTTTTTCCCCTATAAAACCCTGGGCTTGCCTCAAGTTTTGTCACAGAACTCATATTTTCAGAGAAAAAGCAAAACTCTCACAAAATCAGCTCGCTCTTCTTCCAGTTGATGCGTACTCACCTTTACGATAGGAAGTTCATTCCCCGTAGCCAAGAGGTAAGGAGGATTTCTCCTTCGTTTCCTTTTATTATTTTGCTGATTGCTTGAATTTTGAGATAATGGTGGGTATGAACTATCTGATAAGCTTTTGTGGTGCGTACTTCCTGACAGTGGTGAGAAGAGGGTTTTTTCTTTCATAAAGAGTGAAAACTTAGGGCACGAATCCTTGGGGGTTCATTCCCAAGGGTTTTTAGGGTTTTTCTAGGGTTTAAGGAAGGCACATTAGGGTTTCTTTTGCTCTTCCATGTCATCATACGGAACGCTGTACAAAGACTGAGTTATCTCTGTGTGTCACTCCTTTTTCAGACTTTAGGAGCAATGGATGCCTCAACGACCAGAGCAGCCAAGGGGACGAGCTCGCAGGTGCTGAGCGCCCTAGTGGGTCTCGGTCAAGAGACCTTGTTAGTGGCCACCCGGTATGAGATATAGAAGACAGTGGACCAGTACGCACTTAGCGTGGATGTCTACCAGCACAGGACATATACAGCTCAGAATCCCTTAGAGGGAATGGTCACGATCTCGGAGGCAATCTTTAAATGTGGGGCATTCATACCTTTTCACCCCTTCATTAGATCAATCCTTGACCACTTCGAGGTCGTGCCATTGTAGTTGACGCCTAATGCGTATATGATAGCTGATGCTATGTATATCGCATGTGGTGAGAATGGCCTTGGTGAGCTGACAGTGCTGGAGCTCGCATGCTCTTACTATCTGAAGAAGAGCAAGGATAAAGATTTTTTTTACCTCTCGAAGCGATCTATGATCGAGGGAGGAATATTTGGTTACCCTAGTAACGTCGGGGCTTATGAAACCAAATTTTTCTTTTTTGAGTATGATGGCATCCACCAGTTCAGGGAGCTAAGTAAGTTTTCCCTTTTTTCAATTTACGAACTGTTCATTTTCCTTCATATTTTGTTTTCCAATGAACTTTTTCGCCTCATTGCAGGAAATAAGACAACCAGATTGACGGCTCTAACTGATTTCAACCAAATTATGGCATTCAGTAATCTACCCGAGCAAAGTAGCGAGGCGAGACTGCTTGTGACTACTACCAACTTGAGAAAATACGGTTTTTTCAATCCTAAAGCATCTTTGGAACCCTTAGTCTACAAGTATCCTCACACTTAGAACCTCTTTCTTTTGCCTGTAGTAGCCCTTTCACTAACATGCTTTCACGCAGCGACTATGCCATCAGAATTCTGAGGCCGACAACAAGGACTAGGGGGTTCGTATTTTCCTGGGTCGCTTCGATTGAGCCAACCTAGGTGATCCCTGGTGATACCCCTACAAGAGGGATACAGATTGGTGTACGAACACCTTCAGAGTGACATGGGGAAGCTTCTCTGCCCGCAACTGCTCGCACCCCTAAGTAGAAAACCATGGGCCAAAAAACTAAGAAAAGAAAGCAATTGCAAGCTAAAGAATCGGGGTCTGAGCCAGAGGCTTAGGGGTGTAGCCTAGAAGATCGCAGCCTTACCAAGCTTTTCACTCAAGAGTGCCTTCAAGGCACGTGCCTGGCATTTCAATGATCCCTAAGAGCTAGCGCAGAGGAGAGGGGGAGGCCGCGGTTGCCGGAAAGAGAGCGGGCAAACAACGGGTCGACGAGGTGCCAGTTCCTCTAGGGGCAAACACGTATGTGCTGGACTCCATGGGACAACTCCCGAAACACCTGTAGCTAGTGGTGTATACCCTGCTAGAGTGTCAACTGGCTACAACCTTTGAGGAGTTCGTGGCTTCCCGACCCACGGACCTAATGGCCACAGCGCTTCAGTTGAAAATCCAGGTAAAGTAACTCGTTCTTGTTGAAGACTTCTCAATATCAGTTGATTTTCTTACCCTTTATGATTTTCGGGAAAATAGAGGTTAACTCTTGTTTCTTTTATCATGCAGTCTCTGCTCACCTTGCATATGACCCAACAGAAGACCAATCTGGACTCTATTGGAGGGCTCCATGAGCTGAGGGATGAGAATGCCAAGCTGAAATAGGACTTCGTGGCTCTGGACGCAAAGACAAAAGCATATCACATCCAGGCGAATCAATACTTGATGGAGAGAAACTCTGCCCTATGCACAGTGGAGTTCCAGAAGGCTGAGCTCGGGAAGAGAAGCGAGGAGAACAAAGAGCTCCAAAAGACAGTGGCCAGACTCACCAAAGAGTGTGACGAGAAAGAGAAAGAGCTGAAAGTAAACTCTGAGCGAGCCATGAAGGCAAAGGAAGAGAGAGCTCGATTGTGGGAAAATTCTAAAAAGTAGAAGAGTGCACTGGAAATGGACCTCGAGCTTTCCCAATGGTGGGTCATTTCATTAATCAATCAGATGAAGCGGCAGAACCTTGAACTCAAAAAGAAGGCCGTTCACTGGGCAATTCAGGTCATCTACAGCTTGTGACCAAGGAACCTGGGATGGACCTCTCCGACCTCCCAATTGAATATCAGGACATCCTTGCTTCCATGGCCCAAGCTGATGATGAGGCCGAGGAGGAAGAGGGACAAGAGCCTCCTCCAAAGGATGACCAACAGAAGGAATACGTCCTTGAGGACCCAGTAGCTGATCGGATGGTCGGCGACTAACCAAGGGACACAAAGGTCACTCCCACTGAGCCTAGAGGTGGAGACTAGTTATCGCTTCTTCTGCTTCTATACAGCTTTTCTTTTGACTCTTTCTTTGTATCACTTATCTCTTTTTTGGCTGCCCACTATACTTATTAGAATTACATATATAAAAGAAGTAGTTTTAGCCATTTGTGATAGCACTTATAATTTCGAGTATTTCCCAAGACTAATGTTACATATCTGAACAGGAAACTTGTAAAACATCGTAACGAACAAGATCATACAAGATAAAGAAGAACGATCTTATTCATAAAGGTTACAAGGAAAACTTTACAAGTAAAAGAAATGGAAAATTAAAAGCGAGTTTGGAATTACTAGTAATAGGGGCGAAGATGCTCAACATTCCAAGCTCGCGGTACTTCGAAACCGTTCAGCCTTTTGAGGTGATACATTCCTAGCCGTATTACCTTGGCGATGTAGTATGGACCTTCCTAGTTAGGTCTTAGTACCCCCACACTTGGTTCCCTTGTACCGAGAAGGACTTCTTTTAGAACCAGGTCGCCGACCTGAAAGTCTCCTCTCCTAACCTTAGAGTTGAAGAACCTTTTCTCATGCTGCTGGTAGAATACTATCCTTAACCAAGCCTTGTCGCGGTGTTCTTCAACTAGGTCCAGACTTGCACGTAAAATTGATTCATTATTTGTTTCATTGAATAGGTCTCTCCGGAGCGAACTAGTCCCTACTTCCACTGGGATCATAGCCTCGCAGCCATATGCTAGCGAGAAAGGCATTTATGAAGTAGAGGTTCTCGGAGTTGTTCTATATGCCCATAGAACTTCTGGGAGGTTATCGACCCAATTACCCTTGGCAGCGCCAATCTTGGCCTTCAGAGTGTACTTAATGGTTTTGTTGATAGCTTGTAATGACTGCTTTATATTAGGCTACTCATAGAAGTATATCAAGTAGAATACATATATATTAGCAAAAGTAAATGAGCCCAAAATTTTCTTTTATTACATATAAACATTCTTTATACAAAATAGAATATCATTTACAAAATGCCATTAAAACAGCGGATAGTGTAGCTATTGCTCCTCGCTTGCCGACGCCCGTCCAATTGCGTTCTCACCTAGATCCTGCATCCACAAAGAAAACAACGGGGTAAGCACAAAATAATGCTCAGTAAGTAAATCCTCTAAGACTATCCCCGTAACTTCTTTCTTTTAATTCTTTCCTTACACTTTTCTCATCTCATTTATTATTTTCTCTTTCACACAGCTCTCGCTTACTTAACTTCTACTATATGTCACGGCCTCATCTTACCGGAGGCACGGTCGGGTGGAGTTCACACAGCACTAACCCACTCTTCGTGATGTTCAGGTGGAGATCACAAAGCACCAACCCGTTTTTAGTGTTTTTCTCATTCTCTCTACTCTTAGAGTAGTTCATCCACAAAGTTCTCTACTCTTTCTCAAGCCACTTCTCAATGCACAATTAATCTTTTCCACTAATACACTTATGAAATGCCAACATGCAATGTTGCAAGAATTAAGGTTTACTACTCATGATTCTCTTAGGCATTTCATCAAACATCTAGTGTGCATACACACACTCTACTTTATCTACAGTTTTCTCTCCCTGTTGAACTATCCAAAATGGGAGGAAACCCCCTCACATAACTATGATTCTTGTCATAAAAGAGCACTCCCAAAGAAATTACTCAATCTCCTCCAACTTCATTTCAAACTACATCACATACTAACACTTCTCATCAATGAAGTGTATTCAACAACCATACAACAAATACTCATCTCAACCCAATTTCTCAATATATCATACACATGCATAAATAAATCTCTACTTAATCTCTACTCAAATTTCAACTTGGGATGAATTTACTTACCTTGAAATGGAGAGATCACACTTGCACTTCCTCTTCCTTTAAAATGCTTGTCTCTTCTCTACCCTTTAAACAATAACACCATAAGACTTCAATATACAATATATGCCAAACTTCACATCTAAGCAAGAATCCTTACCTTAGGATGCTTTAGATTGATTTTCTACCAAGATCCAACTAAAAACCCTTAAAGATCCTTGAAAGATGGAAGGAATAATTGAGAGGAAATGGTGAAAGAGTATGGCGGTGGAAGAAGAATGAATTAAGGGTTTACTAAGCTTCAACCCTTTTTAGCTCAAAATATATTCATTCATTCCCATATTGCCCTTGCTCTTTCTTCAAAATTCTATCTTTGTCCTTTCAATCATTACAATCACACCCCTACTCTAACATATTCTCCATAAAATTCTCTTACATTTTACTCCCCACTTTTCCTACTAACTAAGGGTAGAAAGGTCATTTTGCCCCTATGAAAGAATTCTCTAGAAACCTCAATACACATTTTATTCAGCTTTTCGCCGCGGTGAAGACTCTTTCTTCGCCCCGGTGAAATATTACAAAACCTAGCTCTTTGGTTGCAGAACCTCGTCGTCGCAGCGAAGATTATTCTTCGCCCCGGCGAAGTTTGTAACACCAAGATTTTGCCAAGTCTTTACAATTTCAGGGCAACCAATCAACCAAACCAATACATCCATTCAACTAAGGGCCAACCAAACAATATGAACAATATACCAACTCAAATAAGAGCAAAACAATAAACATTAGCTACGTACCTCAAGTGGGGCATTACATAGCTTCAACCAAACCATTGGCTTGCGGTCTTGCGACTGAGGCAAACTTTTTATGGATTCCTAGCTCACCACAAAACTGCTTGAATTCCTCCTTGTCGAACTGCTTCCCATTATTAGAGATGAGTGTATGAAGAATCCCATAGCAGCACACTATATTCTTGAAAATGAAGTCTTTGAGCTTCTTGGTAGTGATCGCAGCCAAGGGTTCGGCCTCGACCCATTTGGTGAAGTAATCTACCGCGACCATAACATACTTGATGCCCCTTTTCGGTTGGCATGGGCCCAATAAGATCAATTTTCCACATGGAGGATAGCCAAGGGCTGGTCATTGTTGTCAACTGGTGGGAAGGAGCTCACGGGATGTTCGCAAACCACTGACACTTGTCATACTTTTTTACAAAGTTAAAAGTGTCTTCCTAAAGTAGGGGCCAATAGTACCTTTGGCGAACAATTTTGTTGGCGAGAGATCGTGCAACAATGTGATTATCACAGATCTCTTCATGTATCCCTTTCATAATATAGTCTACTTCTTTGTCGGTTACACATCAAAGGAGAGAGACGCTAAACCCTCGTTTGTATAATTGATCTTCGATAAGCGTGTAACGAGCAACTCTGGTGCGTAGAATTTTTGCCTCAGTCTTATCACTGGCCAAAGTCCCATCTCGGAGATACTGAATGATTGGAGTCATCCAGAAAATTGACTCTGTTGTAGCTACGGTCTGCTCGGGCGAGCTGATACTAGGAATCTCTATGTACCAAACTGGAATACTTTCTGGCATATCTGAGTCTAGCGACGAGGCTATTCTTGGCAAGGCGCCTGCGACAGAGTTATTGTCTCTTGGAATTTGCTTGATCGTGCTTGAAAGGCTCGAGTGCGGCCTTAGCTTTCTTCAAATAGCTGATCATGTTCTCTTCTTTGGCTTGATATTCTCCCAAGATCTTATTAACAACCAGCTGAGAATCACTGTGAACACTGATCGCACTTGATCCCAATTCTCTCGCTAATCGCAGACCAGTGAGTGCGCTTCATATTCGGCCTCGTTGTTCATAGCTTGGAACCCAAATCGAAGAATTCAATGGATGCGAGTCCCCTCGGGACTGAGGAGGAGAAGACTTGCCCTGGCTCTTTTCCTGTTCGAGGAACCATCGACATAGAGGCTCCAAGTCGATAAGTTCTGAACGATTTCCTGGATGACTTCGCTGGCTTGCTGCTCGAATTCCTGATTCGGCTAGTACGAGAATTTTAAAATGAAATCGGCAACAACCTGCCCTTTGATGGTTGTCTTCGGTCTGTAATGCAAATCGAACTGACTCAGTTCCATTGCCCATTTGAGTAACTTACCTGAAGCTTCTGGCTTTTGAAGAACTTGCCTGAGCGGGTAGTTGGTCAAGACATGGATTGTGTGGGCATGAAAATAGGGTCGCAGCTTTCGGGAGATGATCAGCAAGGCATAAGCTAATCGTTCTATTTCTGGATACCGCATTTCGGTGTCCAATAGTCGCTTGCTCGCGTAATATACTGGCCATTGAACTCTGCCCTCTTCCCGAATGAGAGTTGCGCTAACCTCATGCTGAGAATCGGACAGGTATAGGAATATAATTTCCTTAGGAAGAGGCTTGGACAAGAGATATGGCTTTCCAAGGTGTTCTTTTATACTCTAAAAAGCTTGCTCGCACTCTGGAGTCCACTCGAACTTCTTGTTGACCCTTAGTATATTAAAAAAATGGCAAGCAACGATCTGTTACTCTCGATATAAAGCGATTGAGAGCCGCAATTCTCCCATTCAGGTTCTAAACCTATTTTCTGTTCAAGGAGAGCTTGGATCTTCTTAGGGTTGATCTCAATTCCCCTCTGGTTAACCATACACCCCAGAAACTTTCCTGAGGATACTCCGAAAGAACATTTAAGAAGATTGAGCTTCATCCTATAACTTCGGAGTACGTCGAACATCTCAGCGATATACGCTATGTGATCTGAGGTGAAATGCGACTTGACCAGCATATTATCAACATAGACTTCCATTGACTTTTCTATCTGCTCAAAAAACATACGGTTAACCATCCCGCTGGTAAGTTGCCCCAACATTTTTTAGGCCGAAGGGCATGACCCTGTAACAATACAATCTCCGATCTGTAACGAACGAGGTATGCTCTTCATCTGGTGCATACATCAGGATCTAATCATATCCCAAGTAGGCATCAATATAACTCAGCAGCTTGTGCCCGAAGGTGGCATCGATGAGCTTGTCGATCCTTGGCAAAGGAAAGTTGTCCTTCAGACGGGCTTTGTTGAGATCGGTGAAGTCGACACAGGTTCACCACTTACCATTGGGCTTCTTTACCAAGACCCGATTAGCAACCCAGTTCGGGTAAAGCACTTCCCGAATGGACCCATTCAAAAGGAACTTATCTATCTCAGTTTTCAAGGTAGCATAGCGTTCAGGCTCTATTGCTTTTCTTTTCTAGCGAACCGGTTTGACCGCACTGTTAATGTTTAGTGCATGACATATGACATTCAGGCTGATCCCGATCATGTCAGCATGAGTCCATGCAAAAACGTCGACATTCTCTCTGAGGAAGCTTTTCAGGTTTTTGGCGAGCTGAGGGTTGAGATTACTCCCAATTCTCAACACTCGGGTTGGCTCATTTTGATTGACTGACACCTCAAATAAGTCCTCAATTGGCCTACTGTGAGGGCACTCTTGGATACAAGGATCCATGTTGTCCTCTACTGGGTCAGGCTATGGCTCAATCCTACTGATCGCCATAACCTGCTCGGGGATGCCTATTGGTCTTTCTTTTCCCTTGTACGTCATCTACACTGCTCTTATGTAGTAGTCGTATGATTCGCGTTGAGATCCATTTACTTTCCCGACCCCCGTTGAGGTGGGGAACTTCATTTTCAGATGGTAAATAGAGGGTGACTGCCTTGAAATTTCGCAGTAAAGGTCGTCCTAAAATGCCATTAAAGGCGGACGAACAGTCCACTACCAAAATTTAGTCATTTTGGTCATCTCGTTGGTTTCACCTAACATGACTAGGAGTGAGATCATTCCCCTAGGAATCAGATGATCCCCAGTAAAACCATAGAAAGGGATGGAGGTAGGCTTCAGGTCTACCTCGTCCAGTTGTATTTTCTCAAAAGCTCGCTGAAACAGGATATTCACAGTGCTTCCATTGTCCACCAACATTCTGTGGACTTCGCACCGACCTATTTCAGGCACGATGATGAGTGCATCCTTATGAGGATGATGTAATCGCACTGCGTCTTTCTTAGAGAAGGTGATCTCCTCTTTTCTGCGAACCTTAGTGGGTCACGGCGCCGTGCTCATTACACTTACGGGGTCATAACTAGCTTCTCGAGCATACCTCTCTTGAGCACCTCAAGAATTCCCCGTGAGGTGTGGTCCTCCAAAGATGATCCCTACACAATAGAGACCCTTGCAACCATGTCGCTTCTTCCCTTGTTCCCCTTGATCCTTTTCCCAAACGGTAGTCGAACTGTCAACATACTCTTTGAAGTGCCCCTGCTTGAAGAGGTCTTCAATTGCTTGCTTGAGAGCTCGACACTCATCGGTGTGATGCCCAATATCCTAATGATAACGGTAATATTTTTTGCTGTTTCTGGCTGAGGGGGGATTCTTCATGGGCTCTGGCTCTCCAAGCAAGCTGGTCTCCTTTGACTTATCCAGAATGGCCGACATTGAGGCATTCAAATAAGTGTATTGATTTTTTTCATGATCACGACGAGGAACTGGGGCATAAGATTTCTTGGGCCCAAATCGCTGCTTCTTTCCCTTCCACTGATCGTCATTAGCCCATCTGTGATCAGCCTTTCTACTAGTTTCCCCCCGGTTAGGAGCACTGCTCGACGGACCGAGGTCGTGGCGATTAAGAGCGGCCACAGAATTTTCAATTAAGAGATTCATCTGTTTATGTAAGACTGGAGGGATTCATCCTTCTCCTGCCGTATGTTACTCAGGTAGCTCAACACATTGAGAACTTCCTGTTCGCTTGGAAGTGTCTTAGGAATGATGAGCTCATTTGATGCCATAAGCTGATTGATCCCGCGAGAAGCGACCTAAACCAGCGCTTGGCATGGGCAGTTAGGGTTACTGCTAAGCAGCAACATTTGGCCAAGTTGGAGACTTGGTGGAGTTCCATGAGGTCATTGAACTCGTAAAGGTAATCTTGCGGATCTGAATTCTTATCGAATGCCCGCATGATGGGCATTCTGAATCTCGATGCGAGAGGTGCAGCTAAAACTGCTGAGGAAAAGGGAGACGCCTCTGCGACCTTCCCATGCTCATCCTGTTGAGCCTTAAGCTGATCCAAAGCTCGTTGTAGTTCCTCAATCTGAGGTAGCAGAGCTGCCTGGGGATCACTTTTCGCAACGTGGGTTCGACCCTCACGGTTGCGGTTGAGGAAAGATCGCAAATCGAGCTCTTTCTCAACTCGGCTAGAAGCTCCAACGAACCTTGACACACGCTAACTGGGGCCGTATAAAGGTATTGAATGGCTTGGAGAGTTTTTTCGATCTCCACGGTGGTCTGCACCAACCCGCGGACAACAGAGTTTCCCACATGATGACGGTCGAGGTCGTCATTTCGGCAATACTGGGAATCTTCCTGTCTTGCACTTTGGTGGGAGTGCCCATGCGACGTGGTGTGGGATGGCTCATGCTACGACATGTCGTCGAGTCGCAATGCCACAGGTATTCTACCCGGTACACAACTAGTGTTCGCTGCTCCCTCGAAGCCCTTCGGTCCGTTGCTCGCCATTTGCTTTCTCTTACTTTTGCGCACTGCAGTGTGCACAGTGTGGACTTTTTCCATTTTTTGCGCTTTCACGCGACCTGCAGGCCTCTTTGGCGGTGGCACCGCTTCATTGGACTTTGGTGGCACGACCCGATCCAAATGGTCCAGCCTTTGGCTAACTGTTTGAAAAGTATTATTGAACCTCTCCAGGTAACTCATTACAGTTAGGTCGAGCTGTGAGCTTGAAGGAATATCCGCCATGATACTTTGTTGGACTGGCGGCACTTCGGGAGAAGTGTCATCCTGTACCTGGGTGATTTCCTAATTGTCAAAGTTGGTTCGCTCAGTTTCGAAACCGCGAGCCATTTGCTGATGGGTAGGATCAATTAGTCAGAGGTTTTTGATGAAAAGCAGATACTAAATCAGGCACTCCTTCTAGCGTCAAACTGTTGATGCTTGATTTTGACACCAATGACTCACATGTGCAAAATGCTAAGCGGATTTAGAAGTTACACGTGATATGGAAATGTGTAGCAAAAGAGAGTAAATAAAAGACGGTTTTTAAAGTAGTTCGAATGCTCAAAAGTGATTCCTACGTCCACTGTGATTGTATTAATAGATGGTTACAATCAGGTCGCATGTAGCGAGCTGAGTTACAATCGAGAGAGAGAGAGAGAGAGAGAGAGAGAGAGAGAGAGAGAGAGAGAGAGAGAGAGAGAGAGAGAAAGAGAGAGAAAGAGAAAGAGTGTGTGTATGCTGTTTTAGACTAAGATAAGACAATCCCGTAAATGAGAGAGGAGCCCTCTATTTATAGTGGGAGGATTCAAGGTAATAATCATGAGCCTACAGTCCGGCAAGTGGGGTACAATTCCTAACCCGTTTCTTATTGGTTGTCTGCACGAGAGATATCCTTAAATTGCGGAGGGCTTGGGCAGGTGGACGATTCCTAGCCACTCGCAAGCCTAACATTCATCTGCTATACTGACGAGAACCATACCTCTTCTGTCATTGTGCGACGTGGCAACGTCTAGACTGCACAAATCCTCCCTGAAATTTTGATTGGCTCTTGCTGACGAGAGTCTGCGTCAGCCCTGACTTTTTAGGCATAAAAGATAACATTAAAATTTAAACTTTTTGGTATGATTCTACTAATTTTCCGACCATGACTAAGCACCATTGCTGTTATTTTACCAAGATTATGCGACAAATAAAAAATTTTATTTGAAGAAGCTTAAGCTCCGGTTGATTTCAACTTTGATTGTTACCTACTATAGTTAAATAAGATAAATGATGATTTTATGAAATCGAGGAGAGAAAATTGACTATTAGATTAAAGTATAGAAATTAAGAAAAACCCCGAGATAATGAAGATGTTCCAGGGCCTGCCAGATCATAATATATAAATAATAATAATAATAAAATGACAAACCTACACCAACGAGTCGATAAGCGACAAGCAGCAAACCAAAGCAAATATACGAATTAGATCTCCTGGGAAGTCACCCTGATCATTATAAAACAAAGCAAATTATGTTCATAGGAACATACAGGAAACTGAAAACTAAAATGAGTTCTCCACATATTCTGGCTATTCCTTTTCCTGCACAAGGTCATGTAATTCCTTTACTGGAGCTTTCGTTATGCTTAGTTAAGCATGGCTTCAGAGTCACGTTTGTCAACACAGATCATACTCACAACCGGGTCATCAACGCATTATCGGAAAATTCTATAGGGGATGGAATCCGTCTGGTGTCGATTCCTGATGGAATGGAACCCGGGGAGGATAGAAATGATTTAGGGAAGCTATGTGCAGCAATGCCGAAGGTGATGCCGGGGAAGCTGGAGGAGCTTATTGAAGAGATCTACAGAGTGGAAGAAGATAAGCTTGTTTGTGTGATTGCTGATGGGAATATTGGATTTGCTCTTGAAGTTGCAGAGAAGATGAAAATTAAAAAGGCTGCCTTTTGGCCTGCAGCAGTCGCTACTCTGGCCTTCTTTTACAATATTCCAAAGATGATTGATGATGGAATCATTGACAGCAATGGTAACACGCTCTCACTTGTTTTTACTCTTTTCTATCTTCCTCTGTAAACTTTCTGCAAGTTAAAAGTCACTGAATCACTGTCTTTGTTGTGTACAATTTGTTTCCAGGGACTCCGTTCAAGAAACAAATGATTCAGTTTGCACCCAACACGCCTGAAATCGACAGTACAAACTTTATTTGGGCAAACATTGGTGGCAGCTTAGCCCAAAAGATACTCTTTGACTATATAAGCAAGAACACAGAAGCTGTGAAAGTGGCAGATACCCTTATTGGCAACTCAACCTATGACTTTGAACCTGGAGCGTTCAACTCGGTTCCAAATATGCTTCCAATAGGACCTCTTTTGGCGAGCAACCGACAAGGAAATTCAACAGGATACTTCTGGCAAGAAGACTCAGCATGCTTGGAATGGCTTGATCAACAACAGCCTAACTCAGTCACTTATGTTGCATTTGGCAGCTTCACAGTTATAGACAAGATCCAATTCCAGGAGCTGGCACTAGGACTTGAACTCACCAACAAGCCATTCTTGTGGGTTGTTAGGCCAGACATTACTGATGGTGCCAATGAAGCCTTCCCAGATGGGTTTCAAGAAAGGGTAGCCAACCGTGGGAAAATGGTGGGTTGGGCTCCGCAACAGAAGGTTTTGTGTCACCCTTCCATTGCCTGCTTCTTTAGCCATTGCGGTTGGAATTCAACCATGGAAGGTTTAAGCAATGGGCTTCCTTTCTTATGTTGGCCATACTTTGCTGACCAGTTCATCGATGAGAGCTACATTTGTGATGTTTGGAAGGTGGGATTGAGATTTGAAAGAGACGAAAGTGGAATCATTACACGAGAAGAAATTAAAAGTAAGATGGATCAAGTGGTTGGTGCTGAAAATTTTAAAGGAAGAGCTTTGGCACTCAAGGAAACTGCCATAAAAACTGTTAAAGAAGGTGGTCAATCGAACAAGTGTTTCAACAATTTCATTGAATGGATGAAGCCATAGGAACTCACCACAAGTGATGATGGATCATTGTTAAGGAAAATAAAACATGTACTAACAACTTAGAAATCTCTGCCATCGAAACCAGGGTTTTAATTTCATCGTGTATTTCTCTTTTATCTTATATTCGAAGAATCGAAGTCATTGTTTTTTAATTTGTATTAGTCTTTTGCATTGCGAGGAATAAGCTCATGTAATACAGTAGTTGGTCTGTACCCTTGGGTCACCCTGTGGCTCTTATCGCTGTTGATGTCTCTCCCTCTGAATTGCGTCAATCGTTCGTCTTGCATCTCTGTCATTAGGAGTAGGGAAAAAGCCCGGCCCAGAGTTGGCCTAGCTTGGGGTTATGTCCAGATCGGACCTCAGTTAGAGTTCTAGATCCAAAGTAGGTGGCCCAGCCTGGAATTTTGCCATCTCTATCTATCATGAAGAGTGTACTAATCGCTCTAATAATACAATTAAATGAGTAAAGTATCGTTTTAAATTATTTGAAAACAATGAAAATTGAAATATTGTAAATTCTATGAATTAAAAGGTAAAATTAACTAAAGAATGCAATAAACAAGATCAAATCACCAATGAATATAAATGCTATTGCTAAGGCATTTGACTTCACCTAACCAATTCAATCTAAATCCTAAAAACATGTTACTAAACATTTATCATCTAATGTTGACGGCAAAGTACTCTAACCTATTCAAAACCCTCTCTCGAGTAGAATCAAAATTACTCACATATAATAACCCACAGTATCCCTATGTGAATTTAAAAACATATGAGCATATTAAGTTTTATAGTATTTCAATAAAAACCACACAAATCACTTTGATTTTACTTCTATATTAGTGGATATCTTTAATATTACTTACTTGGTTGGCAAGTATTATTAAATAGGAAATTTATTATTTTGCCTTTGGAAAATTTCAGGTACTACACCATGTAAACAACTAAACAAAAAGCTATTGGCGCAAAATGGTAGATGCAAATAATATAAATTTTAAAAAAAAAAAATTAAAGATATAAAGCTGAGCGTATGAAATGGTATTGATCGAACCTGTATATGTTTTCTCTTATAGATAGACTGGGTTCTTTGTTAAATGAATGACACTTTAACTATCACAACACAAAATACTCTTCTCATAATTCATACTCAAATCTTCTAGGAATATTGGTAAACATATCAGCTTCTTACTAATTTTTGTCACAGTAAAATGCTCAATTTCTTAATTCTGACCCAATTCTTCCGGCATGATTATTACTAATTTAACATGCAGAAATTAGTAAAAAAAAAATCTTAAATTAAAAAAAAAAAGTTTAAATGGAAAAATAATGCTTAAATAAAATAAATTAAGTGATTTTCAGGCCTGAAGCAACCCGTTGTCGTCATGGGCTATCAGCTCATATATGTCCAATCCAACCACTAAGACTAAATAAAATAAAGTATTTTTCTTACTAGTAATATCTAAAGAAATTCTAATTAACTTGTTTAAAAACCTAGGGTTCAAATCTAGCAGGTCAAAACGTCACTAGGAGAAAGAGCACAAACATAATTTAAACACTAGATTTCAAGAGACATCACAAAATACTCTAAAATCTTGGATTTAATTTAATCTATATTAATTTTTGCTTGATGATTCATTTAACTGAGCATGAATTAGGAAAAATGCTAAGAATTACATTCACAAATAAATATATTGCGATTATGCATGCATTTTATACTCTTTTAAGATTTTTACCGATCAATATAATTGTTTTAGAAAAATAGTTTTCACTCACAATTTTAAAGCTCAACCTAAAGTGGTATTGAAATTCTCTGATGGTCTTTCCACTTCTTCTCGTGTTTACCCAAAAATCAAAAAATATATAATTAGATTCCTTAATATAAATAGTCGAAGAAAATGAATTAAGTAAAATCTTAATGTTAACTGTTGTCTGTTACCGAAACGTGAGAAAAGGAAATATAATCCTTTGACTCCTCTCGGCCACTTTTTCTTTTCTTCCCTCTTTCTCCTCTCTTATCTCCTTTCCTCTCTTGAGTCTTGGCTCACACTTGACTCAGAGATTTTCATAATTAAGAACAAAATAGAAAATAAAAATGAGTCGTCCACATATTCTTGCTATACCATACCCTGCACAAGGCCATGTAATTCCTTTACTGGAGCTTTCCCAATGGTTAGTTAAACATGGCTTCAGAGTCACATTTGTCAACAAAGATCATACTCACAACCGAGTCATCAACGCTTTACAAGAAAATTTTACTGGGGATGAAATCCATCTGGTATCAATTCCGGATGGAATGGAACCGTCGGAAGATAGAAATGATTTCGCGAGGTTATCTGAAACAATGCCGAAGGTGATGCCTGGAGAACTGGAGAAGCTCATAGAAGAGATCAACAGAGTGGAAGAAGAAAAGATAGTTTGTGTGATTGCGGATGGTAACGTTGAATTTGCCATTAGAGTTGCAGAGAAGATGAAAATTAAGAAGGCAGCATTTTGGTCTTTAGCAGCTGCAAGTCTGGCCTTGCTTTACAATGTTCCGAAGATGATTGATGAAGGAATCATTGACAGTGATGGTAACGCACTCTCACTCATTTCTGTTCTTAATTTTGTTGCAAGTTTAAGGAACTTAATGACACACAAATTAACGAATACCATTAGTATTATATTACTGGTTAACGCCTGAAAACGGTAACTTGATCCCATGGTGCTTGGCTCTTTTCCCCACAACATTACTAATATTATATTTTGCTCTAAAAGGGATCCAACTTACAACCTCCGTTAAGAAAACCAGAGCTTAAAATAATTAATAAACTGAAGAAGAGAATTAAATCTTTAGATTTATTCACTGTGTTCTATTATAAGGTAGGCCAAGCATGCAGTTATCTATTTCTTTTATGTTCACTTTCTGTTAATTCCAGGAACTCCAATCAAGAAACAAATGATTCAGCTCGCTCACAATATGCCTGAAATCGACAGTACAAACTTTCTTTGGGCCAACTTGGGTGGCGGCTTAGCTTTCCAGAAGAAAATCTTTCACCGCATAGAGAAGATCACAGAAGCTGTGAAAGTGGCAGACTGCCTCATTTGCAACTCAACATCAGATTTTGAACCTGAAGCGTTCAACTTGGCTCCAAATATTCTTCCAATAGGACCTCTTTTGGCAAGCAACCGACAAGGAAATTCAGCAGGATACTTCTGGCAAGAAGACTCAACTTGCTTGAAATGGCTAGACAACAGCAGCCTAACTCAGTCATTTATGGCATTTGGCGCTTCACAGTTATAGACAAGATCCAATTCCAGAGCTGGCCCTAGGACTTGAACTCACCAACAGGCCGTTCTTATGGGTGTGAGGCCAAATATTATGATGATGCAAACGAAGCCTCCCAGAAGGGTTTCAAGACAGGGTAGCCAATCGTGGCAAAATGGTGGGTTGGGCGCCACAACAGAAGGTTTTGAGTCACCTTCCATTGCCTGTTTTTTAGCCATGTGGTTGGAATTCCACCATGGAAGGTGTAAGCAATGGGGTTCCTTTCTTGTGCTGGCCATACTTCGGTGACCAATTCATTGATGAGAGCTACATTTGTGATATTGGAAGGTGGGATTAAAGTTTACCAGGAACGAAAGTGGTAGCATTACACGAGAAGAAATTAAGACTAAGGTGGATCAAGTGGTTGGTGTTGAGATTTTAAAGCAAGAGCTTTGGAACTCAAGGAAACTGCTATGAAAGTGTCAAAGACGGCGGCCATTCTGACAAGACTTTCAAGAAGTTCATTGAATGGATAAGGTCACCGGAACCAGGCCATGCTTGTTAGAATTAATATTTCAAGATTAATTCGTTATGACTTTGCTTTTCCAAAATAATCTGTATGATGTTGGTAATTCTATTTTCAACTTCTGTTTTTTGCTCTCAATTCCTTTTCTTGATCTGGGAACTGGAAGAATACTGCGACGACAAAATTACAGCCAAACCACCCGTCAAACAGGTCACTAACCCATTTTAGGTTTCAGAATAATTGATTCATCAGTCAGCTGCAAGAGAAAAGAGCAAATTAAACATTGGCCCACCCCACTTAGATGAAATTCTTGAATAAAAGTTTTTGTAAGTTGAACGGCTGAATCTGAAGAGAGGAACAAGTTCAACAGATATAAATAAGCAATCATATGCGCTGGTAATTCCTTATGCACACAGGGTTGAACGAAATGGAGAGTCATATGAGAATAAAATAAACCGGAAAACAAATCATAGACAGTAAAGAGAGAAAATAATACGTACGATTTATCCTGATTCACTCAATATAGGCTACGTTTAGCTAAGTCAATATTATTATAATACTTCCTCACCTCTCTCGTTTACAATGAATGAATTGTCTTATAATTACAATTATACTCATAACAAGTGAAAAATATATTTATATATTACACCTAGTTTTATAAGGATTATTATTCCTAAGTCTAAACTCAATAATGATTAGTAACTTAAAGAAATCCTTAAGTGATTTTTCATGGAAAATGCCCAAATCACCTACGGGCCCAACGGCGCTACAGCACTATCCCCACGACCCTCGAATGCATCTGCTTTATCCATTAATACTGAAGTAGTCGACAACTCTAACAAGAGATATCTATCATGTACTAAAGTTTTCACAATGCTTAGCTAAGGATATATGGCTTCAAAGTCACATTTGTTAAAAGTGAGTGCAAACGCAGACGAATCATGAACACATTAACCGTTCCTGAAATTTTTAACATAAAGAACAAAGAATGAAGCTCACGACCACACAGCGTGGCATACCTAAAATATATTATAATTTGAAGCAATGTGACCCTTTAACCAACCAAGACGCTATCCTTCTCCTAAATCTCAACACAAAATATTTGTAAATATTTAAACCAAATAAATTTTTATTTTAGTAATCAGACAAAAGACACACTTTAAGAAGCCTTGAGTTCCTGACCTGCCCAGAAATTGTTCGTCCATACTATTTATTGAAACTCTGTTTTGTTTTGTTCTGTTTAAAATTTTGGTAAACTTCTCAATGAGAGACAAAGTAGTACTGGAAGCTCATAATGAACATCATTAGGTGCAAAAGATGACAGCGAAAACATCAATTAATTAAACTAGTTATTAACATGATATATACAAAGCCATTGTTTGTATTGTTCAGAAAACATACAAAACAGAAAACTAAAATGAATCGTCCAAATGTTCTGATCATACCTTTTCCAGCACAAGGCCATGTAATTCCTCTACTGGAGCTTTCACAATGCTTAGTTAAGCATGGCTTCAAAGTCACATTTGTTAACACAGATTGTAATCACAAGCGAGTCATCAACGCATTACAAGAAAATAACTCCATTGAGGATGGATTCTGTTGATGCATGATTTTTACACCAACGAAACGCACATGTGAAATGCTGAGCTGGCTCAGAAGACACACGTGAATGCAAGGAAAAGAGAATAAATACAATGAGAAAAACGTTTTTAAAGTGGTTCGGATGCTAAGGAAGCAAGTCCTACGTCCACTGTTATTTTATTAATGATAAGGGTCAAGTCGCATTAGCGGACTAACTTACAAATGATAGTACAAGCGAGTGAATGCTTTTTATTATAGAGAGAATAGCCAATCAAGAGTAAAATGAGTGAATCCCTTGAATGAGAGATGAGCTCTCAATTTATAGTGAGATACATGGAGGCAATGATTACTGAATCTGTGAGTTGGTGGGATTATCCGTGCAAATCTTTACTTATGTCACATTGCCCACCTTCTAGAGTGATTTGCACGATTTGGAGCAGGGATTGGACACGTGGAATCACCACAGCTTCTGGCTGGTCTGGTGCGCACCTACTATTCTGACAGAAGCAAGCTACGGGTGTACCCATGTTCTGACTTTTGCACGCTGACTGGGCCTTACGTCAGCCCTATATTTTTCAGGCATAACAGAAGTCCCCTAGTTTTTAAGGTTTGAGAATCGAACCTTGGAAACTATTAAGTCATGCCGCAATTGATGATTTCTGGAAATTCTGGTGATTCCGACCTGATTGAAGATAGGTCGGGGTAGCACTTTTTGCAAACACGACCTCGCATGGTCATTGCTTATTAAAGACGGGCGAGCGACCTGACTTCGCCAGGCGTTGCCTGTTGTACTTTAGGTATGGATGCATTTAATGAAGCAGTCTCTGCACTGACAGATGTCCTGTGCGCGATAAGTGTCAGCCAGGTACATTGAATGCGTTATATGCTCACACGGTACCACTTTATCAGAACATTACATGTGTGACATGCTGAAACGACAACCCTTATGAGTGCATTAAATGCAGCTTGGGGCGCAATTAATGCTGAAGGAAAGAGAGTGCCGTCGCTTGAGTTTTTCAAAAAAAAAAACGATGACGGTTTGATTTTCTGTAATCGTGACGCTCACTCTTCCTCAATGATCTGCAACACATGGCCGTGATCAACGGTGAGAAATTTTTGCCGCCCAAATTTTGTTTTGATTCCGAAAAAAACAAACGTCGGTTCATGCGCTATAAAAACTCAAATCTTTCTCAGACAATGTCATCACACTCGTCCTTTTCACAGAGAGCAAGAGATTTTCGCAAGCTTGGAACCTTTGCCTTCCAAACCAGCGTTTTTTCGATATTTGAAGCAGAAGCCATCTTCGTACTCAGAGAGGTAAGAATCTTTCTTTGTTTTTGTTTTCTTATTCCCGTGGTTGGTAGATGGCGTTAGTCTTCCGGTAACTCATCGGGGACGAGACGCTCATGTCAAGTTCGAGCCATGAATGGCGGCTCGAATCATTCTGCTAGGGTTTTCTCTAGGTTTTAGGGAGTTTTTCCTTCCATGTCATTGTACGGAGTAGTGTACGATGGCTAAATAACCCCCCTGCTTGTCGCTTTTGCAGACCAGTAGAATGGACCCCTCAACGACTAGATCCGAGGAAGGAACCGGTTCTCTTCGTAGGGTGCTCCGAGTGTCACTCCTGAGGTCTACTCGATACTTATCGGGGAAGAGCTCGAGAGGGTAATAAAACAGTACAGTATCGAGGTGGAAGTTTTCCGTGATGTGGCACACTCATCGCGATACCCATCAAGTGGGATGGCCGCGATCTCTGAGGAGATCATCAAGGGTGGGGGATTGATCTCCTTCCACCCTTTTGTCAGGTCGATCTTGGATCACTTCGGGATAGCGCCAATGCAGCTCACTTCGAACGCGTATGTTATTGTTGTTGCCATGTACATCGCGTGTCATGACAACAAGCCAGGTGAGCTAACCGTGACAGAGCTCGGCTGCTTGTATTTCTTGAAAAAGAGCAAGGATAAGGATTCTTATTACTTGTCCAGACGACCTACTATAGCCGAGGGGATACATAGCTGCCCTAGCAACGCGGGGGCGTACGAAAAGAAGTTTTTCTTCTTTCATTACGACAGCTATTGCCGCTTTCAGGACCCGAGTAGACTCTTTTCCCTTGGCGAACTTATTAAATTCGGAATGCATTTTTCTTTCTAACGACCTGTTTCTTCTCTAGCAGTTAACAAGACGACCGACCTAGGACTGCTTTTTGATCAGGATATGATCGTATCTTTCGGCTTCCTGCCCGAAGACAAGCGCGACGCGAAGAAGCTCATGACGACCGCGAATCTGCGGAAATACGGTTTCTTCAACGCAAACGCGTCTTTAGAGCCCCCATTTAGTAAGTCTTGCTAACTGGTTCTTTTCTGGTCATGAAATGAAATGCTTTTGTTCACGATACCTGTATGCAGCGACCATGCCTCCAAAGGTGTCAGAGCCGACGCGACGAAGGCAATTCAATTTCCCACAGTTGAAAACCGCCAAGGCGAAAGATGGGGCTCATGCCGATCCCCCGGCTGAAGGTGCCACATAGGGCCCCCATAGGGCCCCCCGGTACGACCTGCTGGAACTCAGCAACAACCTTCGGAGGATACACCAATCCGATTCACGAAGGCCCTTCAGCAATTGGTTGTTCGCTCGAGGCTAAAGACAACAGCTCAGCGAGCAAAGAAGAGAAGGCAGATTCAGGTCGAAGAGTCAGAGACCGAATCTGAGGTCAATCAACTCGAGAAGTCGTGGTCGGACGTCTGGAGGAGGTCAGGTAAGGAACCGATGGGCGACACGAACCCTACTGAAGGCGTGAAGAAGGAAACTCCAGTGCTGGACTCGCTGGGGAACCTGTCGGAGTACCTGCAGCCGATAATCTGCACTTTACTAGAGTGCGAACTCTTGGAATCATTTGAGCAGTTCGCAGGTTCCAACGACGTGGATCTAATGTCCACATTGGTCCAACACTTAAGCAAGGTGAACGAATTAACCTCGGCGAGGACTTCCCTTAGCTCTTTTTGATAAGCTAACTTTATCTTTCCTTGTTCGCAGGCCCTACTTTCCTTGTGAATGTCCCTGGAGAAGGTTCGGCTGGGAGTTGCAAAGGGGGAGGTCGCACTAAAGGAAGAGAACACAAAGCTTAAGCGGAGCTTGGAAGCCGTCGAAACAGAAAGAAACCTATCCTCTGAGTCGGTGAATCGGTACCTGAACGAAAGAGACGCGGCTCTTCACATGGTGGACTTCCAAAAAGCGGAGCTCAAGAAGCATGGGGAGGAAATAAAGGAGCTTCAAAGGACCATAGCTAGACTTTCTAAGGAGGTCAGAAAGAAGGACCAAGAGCTCAAAGTGACCTCTCTGCGGGCCCTGCCAGCAGAACAAGAGAGGGATGCCTCCGAGAAGCAAAGGCAAGCTCTCGAGGCTGAACTTCAGGCAAGTCAGGGAAAAGTTGCTTCCCTAACCGAAAAGATGCAGAATCAGGCAACAGAGGTCGAGAAGAAGGTCGTCGAATGGGCGATCGAGTCCATCTATGCTTTGCAGCCGAAGAACCCGCATATTGATATGTCAGACCTCCCAGAGGATTGGCAGGAAACTCTCAGGTCCATGGCGCGGCAGGATGATAAAGCGACGGTCGTCCGAAGATCCCTAGCCGACCAGCCTTAGGATGATAAGGTCATTCCTCTAGGAGTTAGATCAGGGCTAATAGTCGTACTATTTTGCCTACTGTAATCTTCACATTAATGAAATACATTTTGCTTTTACAATTTCTGTTCGCTTTATTATACATGAGTTTACATTCTGATTGCTTACAGTATTGGAACAAGTCTACGCGAACATGATAACACATTTATACGATCAAGATTACATGCGAAGACTCTTACAAGCGAACAAAATAATACTTTACAAGGAAATAATCAAAAATTAATTTTCAAGGAAACTGAGTTCGGAATTACTGATAGTAAGGTCGAAGATGCTCAACATTCCAAGCTCGGGGTACTTTGGAACCATTCAACATTTTGAGGTGATAAGTCTCCTTGTCTTATCACCTTGTCGATGTGGTACGGACATTCCTAGTTCGGTCCTAACACTCCTGCACTTGGTTCCCTAGTACTGAAATTCCTTTAATACAAGGTCGCCGACCTGGAAGTCTCTTCGTCTGACCTTAGAATTGAAGAACCTATTCGCGCATTGCTGATAGGCTGCTATTCCTAGCAAAGCCTTGCTGCGATGTTCTTCAACAAGGTTTAGACTTGCTCGCATAGGTGCTTCGTTGTCGGCTTCATTGTACAAGTCCCCGATTTGTAATAAAGGATGTATGCTCTTCGTTCAGTGCGTACATCGAAATTTGATTATATCATGAGTACGCATCCATAAAACTTAGCAGCTCGTGCCTCGAGGTGGCATCTTTCCTGGGCACCTCGCGTGTTCCCCGCGAGGTGCGGCCCTCCGAAGATCATGTGACACGGCTATATCCTTTGCGATCACGATGCTTCTTTCCCTGTTTCCCTTGCACATGAGCAGAGTCGTCAATATACTCCTTGAAATGCCCCTTCTGAATGAGCTCTTCGATTGCCTGCTTGAGAGCTTGGCACTCATCTGTGTGATGCCCATTGTCCCGATGGAAGCGATAGTACTTTTTATTATTTCTGGCTGTCGCGGGAGTTTTCATGGGCTCGGGCTCTCTGAGCAGGCTGGCTTCTTCGGATTTATCAAGAATAGCCAACACAGATGCATTCAAAGGCGTATATTGGTCTCTATCGCGATTGCGACGAGGGACAAGAGCATAAGATTTTTTGGGCTCGTAGCGAGGTTTCTTTTCTTTTCGATGATTGTTAGCGGCCCTTCTGCGATCAGCTCTTCTACTTTCCCCTCGACTAGACATACTGCCTGAAGTGTCGGGGTCGCGATGGCGGAGCGTCGCCAATGAATTTTCTATCCGGAGGTACTTCTCCGCAAGGTTATAGAATCCGGTAAGGGAAACATCGTCCTCAGCCTGTAATTCTTTCCACAGGTTGGTTTGTGAACGAACTCCCGCGATGATGAAAGTCTGAACAGACTCTTCGGGAGAATGAGCCACCTTGTTGAGTTCTCTGTGAAAACGGTCGATGTAGGACTGGAGGGATTCATCCCTTTCTTGCCTTATATTGCTAAGATAGCTCAAAGGCATCGAGAACTTTCGATTTGCTTGAAAATGCTTTAGGAACCTCGCGCTCATCTGAGGCCACAAATTGATCGATCCCACTGGGAGCGACCTGAACCACCGTTTGGCATGAGAGGTCAAAGTCACTGTGAAACAATGGCATTTTGCTAGATCTGAGACCTGGTGAAGCTCCATCAGGTCGTTGAACTCATATAAATGATCTGCGGATCAGAATTTCCATCAAACGCCCGCTTGTCGGGCATCTTAAATCATGGTGGGAGTGGAGCAACTAGCACTTCGGGAGAGAAGGGGGACATAGACGCGACTTGCCCTTGCTCATTTTGTTGAGCTCTTAGTCTGTCTAGAGTTCGCTGCAGCTCCTCAACTTGTGGCAATGGAGCCACTTGGGGATTGCTTTCACCCATGCGAGTTCGACCCTTACGATTATGGTTGAGGAAAATCCGAAGATTGGGTTCCTCTTCGCCTCGACTAGCGGTTCCGGCCACTCTCGACACGCACTGCCTAGAGCCATGTGATGGCGATGAATGGTGCTAGGTATTTTCACGACCTTCGCGATAGTAAGAACTAACCTGCGAAGTGTGGGACCCTCTAGCACGATGACGATCTAGATGGTGCAGAGTATTTTCATGACCTTTGCGGTGGTAAGAACGGCCCCGCGAAGTGTGGGACCCTCTTGCACTGTGACGATCAAGATCGTTTTGCTGGCGGTGATAAGAATCGCCCGCCTAGCACTTTCATTGGGGTGTACATGCGACGTGGCATAGGACAGCTTAAGCTGCGTCTTTTCACCAAGTCTCAATGAGACTTGTATTCTACTTGGGACGCGATCGGAGTTCGCTAGCCATTTGCAGCCTGTAGGCCCTTTTTTTGCCACTTGCTCACCCTTTTGCTTACGTGCTACAGTGCTCGCGGCACGGGCTATTTTCCTTTGCAATGCTTTCGCTCGACCTGCATGCATTTTTAGCGGTTGTACCACCCCAGCTGCTTTGGGTGGCACGCCTTGGTCCAAACGGTCCAACCTTTGGTTGACCGTCTGGAGAGTATTGTCAAACCTCTCCAGGTAGCTTCTAATGGCAGGGTCAAATTGTGAACTTGATGAGATATCCCCTGCAGCATTTTGCGGAACTGAAGGTATTTTGGAAGAGGTATCCCCTGGGACCTGGGGGATTCCCTCAACACCTTGGTTAGTTTGCTCAGGTTCAGGTTGGAGGGCCATTTGTTGTTGTAGGACCAATAAGTTAGAGATTCTCCTGATGAAGGATGAACACTAAATCAGGCCCTTCCCTCTATCGTCAAACTGTTGATACGTGATTTTTACACCAACGAAACGCATGTGTGAAATGCTAAGCTGGCTCAGAAGACACACGTGAATGCAAGGAAAAGAGAGTAAATACAATGAGAAAAGCGTTTTTAAAGTGGTTCGGATGTTAAGGAATCAAGTCCTACGTCCACTGTTATTTTATTAATGATAGGGGTCAAGTCGCATTAGCAGACTGACTTACAAATGATAGTACAAGGGAGTGAATGCTTTTTATTATAGAGAGAATAGCTAATCAAGAGTAAAATGAGTGAATCCCTTGAATGAGAGATGAGCTCTCAATTTATAGTGAGATACATTAAGGCAATGATTACTGAATCTGTGAGTTAGTAGGATTATCCGTGTAAATCCTTCTTTATGTCACATTGCCCACCTTCTAGAGTGATTTGCGCGATTTGGAGCAGGGATTGGACACATGGAATCACCACAGCTTCTGGCTGGTCTAGCACGTACCCACTATTCTGACAGAAGCAGGCTATGGGTGTACCCATGTTCTGACTTTTACACGCTGACTGGGTCTTACGTCAGCTCTATATTTTTCAGGCATAACAGATTCCATCTGGTATCAATTCCAGATTGAATGGAACCCTGGGAGGATAGAAATGATATAGGGAGGTTATGTGAAGCAATTTCAAAGGTGATGCCTGGGAAGCTGCGTTTTGGCTTGCAGCAGCTACCACTCTTGCCTTGTTTTACAAAATTCAAAAGCTGATTGACGATGGAATCATTGACGGCGATGGTAACACGCTGGTTTTCATTCATCCGTGTGTCAAACAGTTAATTTGTTGTAAGTTAAAGTCACATCATTATGCAAATTTATCAGTATTTATTTCTTTTATGATCAATACTTGTGTATTTGTTAATTACAGGAACCCCAATAAAGAAACAAATGATTCATATGGTGCCCAACACGCCTGAAATCGATAGTAAAAACCTTATATGGGCAAACATTGATCGAGGTTCAGCCCAAAAGACGATCTTTGATTTTATATATAACAACACAGAAGTTGTGAAAATGGCAGACTGCCTCATTTGCAACTCAATTCATGACTTTGAACCTGTAGCCTTCACCTTGGTTCCAAATATTCTTCCAATAGGACCTCAACCGACAAGGAAATTCAACAGGATACTTCTGGCAAGAAGACTCAACTTGCTTGAAATGGCTAGAACAACAACAACCTAACTCAGTCATTTATGTTGCATTTGGCAGCTTCACAATTATAGAAAAGATCCAATTCCAAGAGTTGGCACTAGGACTTGAACTCACTGGTAGCATGCCGAATGCTCCAAATTAATAACCTTCCTAACCTAACTACTGAATTATATATAGGGTAAGTAAGGGTCGATCCCACAGGGAATGGTTCGATTAATTCCTATGTTCTATCCAATAACCACAACAAAAATAACAAAACAAATAAACTCCTAAACAGTAAACATGACAACGGTAATGAAAGNAAATTCCATCCATATCCTTTGATTCTTTGCAAAAACACCCTTATTATCAACACATTCTCTACTTAATTTCCTTACATTTTACTCCCCACTTTTTCTACTAATTAGGGGTAGAATGGTCATTATGCCCCAAAAGAAGAATTCTCTAGAAAACTCAAGAAACTTTTCAAATGGCTCGTCGCCGCGGCGAAGAACTTTCCGTCGCCCCGGCGAAACAGGGCAGAACCTACCCGTGGGTGCAGCACCTTATCGCCACGGCGAAGATTCTCCTTCGCCCCGGCGAAGATTGGATTTCCAAAATTCACCAAATCTCAACCAATTTCAAAGCAAATACTTAACCACTACAACATACAAACTCAATTGAAACTGAATCAATGAACTTTTAGGTAATACAGCAAATCTTAAATACGTACCTCAAGTGGGGCGTTACATTTTTTGCTGCAAAATGGTTCGATTTCGACCAGATCTTGGGCATATTTGCTGAGGAATGGCTCAAAGAATGAGTGAGAGTTGCATTTGGTGTGTCGCTGCCACCAACAAGTCAACCATTGATTTGCATTTGGGGTGTGTTTGCTAAATTTCAAACCTGTAGAGATTGTTGTGTAATTTTTTAGGAGTGTGTTTGCTGGATTTCAAAACTTTTTGACACGCTTACGGCACTAGTTTAACCGGCGGGTCAAACCTTTTCAACTGATCATCCCGAGACCCAACCACTTTGCTAGGTTTTACCCCGGGTTGGATATTAAAACTAGGGTGTAAAAATCCTGTTAACCAAACCGGATTGCCCACTTTTGTAACTAAACTGATTTTTCGGTTTAAGGGGTAATACGAACCGAAACTAGACCGGATTACTTGAACCGGTTACTAACTGAATCGAATTATCGGTTCGGTTACTGGTTAACCGGTTTTTAAATAAAAAATTTTAATTTAAAAACACAATCTACAACTTTCTAATTTTCTTTATTAATTTCATCCAACAAACCCACTAAAATTTATGGATCTCTACTGAAATTTAACGACTAAAATTCATGTACAATATTTTTTTTCACAAACCCATACAACACAGCGTCCAACAAACCCAAAATACCCATTTCTGGAAAAAAAAAAAAATCTCAAATCTTCTAGCTACCCAAAAAAAAAATCCATAATCACAAATCTAGAGAAGAAAAAATGTACAGGAAGAAAGAGAGGCTGCCATCTTTTCCTTTTTCTTCTCTTTTTCCAAGTCCCTCCCTTTTCTCCCTTTTTTTCTTTCTCTGTTCTTTGTTTCATCTCTCTTTCTCAACAATTCTGACTTGTAAATTATGGTGGGATCTGAAGGGGTGAGTATAGCCATCAATGTATTTGAACAATTTCAGCCAGCAGGTCACCATGGAGATGGCAAAGAACAAGAGAAGGAAAAAGAAAAGAAAAAGATAAGGAGAAAGAGAAATAGAAATGAAGGGAAGAGAGCGGATGTTTTGCCATAGATTTGGGTTTTAGGTTTCAATCAACATAATATAAAAAGTAAAAGAAAAGAAACAAATAAAAGAGGGTAGAGGTGGAACAAATGGGCCGAGTTAGGCGGGTCAACCCTAACCTAGCCTGCATTAAGACGGGTTCAATTCAGACAGCCTAAAAGGCGGGCGGGGTTGAACCCGACCCATATATACCCCGTCGGACAGGCCGGGTTTTAATATGTCAAACCCGGTAACCCGACGGGTTAAATTTTTTATTTTTTTAAAAAAAAAAAACCCTCCAACCCGTCGGGTTGGGAGTTTTCAACCTAGTGGGTTGGCCGTTGCAAGCCAACGGTCAACCCGTCGGGTTGACCCGCAGGTTGGCAATCGCCAACCGGGCAGGTTGGACAAAAAAAAAATATTTTTTTTTTTGGTAAATACCTCTTTTACCCTTGAAATATAACCGTTTTATAGCAATTGGAGGGATCTTTTTCGTTATTTTCTTTTCCCATTTTTTTTCTATAAATAGGGCCTAAACTCTCATATTTTCTCACATCCCAAATTATCTCATTCTCTCATTTTCTCTAATCTTTATTGAAATCTCTCAATTATTCTCTTTGTTGTCAATTTGCTTTCATTTTAATTTTTATTAGTTTTTGCAATTTTCAATTCATATTGCCAAATTCCAATTCTCCTTCTTTAATTTTTTATTTCTTCTATATCAATTTTTTTTTTTTAACTACAATAGATAGATATTTTCATCTCATAGATTTCGATAATGAAGAAAACTATCCTAGTCCCCGTGAATTTACTAACATAAATGCAGTAGATTCAAATAGTCTCGCTTTCCCAGTCTCAGAATCCGATACACCTCATAATATTCCCCCGATTCCTCCCCATGCTGCTACAGCTCCCGGTGGTTCTAGAAGTCATCCTCATAATCGTCGTCCTCATCCAACTTCATCTCAAGCAGAAACGGGTTCATCAACTGCTGTCGAAACCGACGATAGGTAGATATCAGACGTTTGGGTGCATTTCGATAAGTTTTACGAGACAGAAAATGGAGTTCAAGTGAAGAAAGCAACATGCAAGTATTATGGAAATATTTATAAAGCTGATTCAGGTAATGGTACTAGTACTTTAAAAAGACATGTTAATAAACATATTACTCAACATGGAAATAGAGACGTCAATCAAATTCAAATAACTAATATGGGTACTACTTAGCGTTATAATTCTTATGTATATAGGGAATAATTAGCTTTATATATTGCTGCAACTTATCAACCTATTAATATTACTGAAGATAAATATTTTGAAAGATTTATTAAAAATTCATTTTTTCCTGGATTTAAAAGTTATTCTAAAACTGCAACTAGAAATGATTTAATAAAATTGTTTGGGAAAATGAAATTAGAATTAAAAAATAAAGTACATAGTTGTCATGTTAGTGTGGCTCTAACCGCCGATATTTGGAGTAGTAGAGCTAAACAATATTATATTTGTGTGACTAGTCATTATTTTGATAACGAATGTAAATTAAATAAATCTTTATTGGGATTTAGATTAATGAATGTAGATCATAGTGGTCAACAAATTTATAATAAAATTGTTGAAGTTTTAGAAGATTATGATGTTGTTAATAAAATGATAAGTTTAACTTTAGATAATGCAAGTGCTAATAGTATAGCTATAATTTTTTTTTTAAAATTAATTTTCCTTTTTATGACAATTTGAAGTTTTTTCACCAACGTTGTGCATGTCACATTATTAATTTAATTGTGAAAAGTGGTATGAAAAAAATTAGAAATAATATTGATAGAATTAGAGATTCTTTAGCTTGGATTATTTGTAGTAATAAAAGAAATGTTGAATTTTAAAATACTTGTATAAAATCAAATATGTCTCCTAGAACTTTTGCATTAGACATGGATGTTAGATGGAATAGTACTTATTTAATGCTTGATTTATGTTTGCCTTATGCAAATTTAATTAGTTATTTTATAGTAAATAATAGAGGTCTTCATTATTTGGTAGAAAATTATTGGCATATAGCTAAAAAAATTCATTTTTTTCTTAAATTTTTTTACCAATCCACTTTACAACTTTCTGGTATGTATTATCCTACTAGTCCATTGGTAATCATACAATTATAAAAATTTCAGATTTATTTAGAAAAAACAGAAATAATGAAATTTTAGCGAGATCAATACAGGCAATGGAATTAAAATTTTAAAAATATTGGACACTCATTCATTTTCTTTATTGTTTAAGTGCTATATTTGATCATAGAATTAAAATAGCAGGTTTAAAAAATGGTTTAGACACATTAACTGAAAATTTACAAAACGAAGCATATGTCAATCAACTAGGAGAGGTAAGAGAGTGTCTAGCAGAGGTATATTTGCAATATGAAAATAGGTATGAGAACCAGCAAAAATGCGAAATACCCAGGGAAGTTGCATCAAAAGAAACAAATAAAGACTTCGACTCCTAGAGTGCACTTAATAGGCCGAAGAGGACCCGAACCCGAAGCACAACCTCCTCTTCAGAAGCACCAACAACGAATGTACTGTCCTCCATGCAGTTACAGAGTAATGAGCTTCACCAATATTTAGGAACCCCCGAAGTGTTACCAGCAGATCGATAATAAAGAGCCAACTTTGATGTCTTAGTATATTGGAAAACCAGAAAATGTATTTCTCCGGTATTATCAAGACTTGCCTTAGTTGTTTTCTCTGTTCCTGTCTCATCCGAACAAACATTTATTGCAAGTGGAAGAATTTTAAATGAAATGAGGACTAAACTTTCACAAAAAATGATTGAAGTCCTCATATGTCTTTGAGATTGAGAACGGTCGCGTCATCAGGATCAATACGAGATTGTCGACGATACTTTAATGAAATCATTTCAATTTTGTAATATAGATGATACGGATGAGAGAGGTCTTAGTCAACCCCCAAAGTAGTTGTTTTGTAAATCGTAACTTGTAAATTAATTGTTAATTATTGCACTCTTTTTTCCTTACCAAGTTTTTGTTCTATTGGGTTTTTCTTGGTAAGGTTTTTAACGAGGCAATAATTATTGTAATTTCTTATTTTATTTTTTGATAAATGAATAAATCTAATTTTTCTTATATTACAATTTCATTGCATTAAAATTTAATTAATATTTTAAATTTTAACAAAAAAAAAAATTAATTGAATTGAATTATTGATATTTGAAAAGTTAACTAAAAAGTAAAAACAATTACGCAAAATAAAAAAATAAAAAAACAAAAAAAATTATGGGCTAACCTGGCCCGGCCCGCATCAAAACCCGCCAGGTTAGGGTTGGCGGGCCCGATTGGGCTAGCCTTTTTGGCCAAGAGGCGGGCCTAACCCGACCTGCCCTTGTTGGCGAGCCGGGTTAGGCCTGGCCTGCCAATTCCTATAACTCGTAGCGGGCCGAGCTGAGCGGGTTATTTTTTCACCTTTAAAAGAGGGAATGGATGGTATGAAACTTAAGGTTTTAGATTTAGGGTTTTTATAAGGAAAAACGGGTTTTGGTTAACTAGTTTGAAATTAGCCTTAAACCATTAACCGAATCAATTTTCCGGTTTGGTCAATTTCGAAACCGAAACCGAACCAGTTATTCCAAAAAACCGATTTTTCAGACCAGTTTCCTAGTTCAGTTTGGTTTTTGGGTTTTTTTTTTTATCCCAGCCCTAATTAAAACAATGTCTTTGATTATTAAGAATTGAAATACTCTCATGATCTCATCCGCTTCTCTTCCATACAGTACATGGAGTGCTAAACCTAAGGGGCACGGTTTATTTTTGTGATAATTAATGCAGAACACTGCAGCATTTTACTCTTGTCCATTAATATGTAAGAAACGAGCCAAACAAGTATTGGACTAGCAGAAATATAGTGCCTGTTTGTTACACTTTTTTAAAAATGTTATGTTGAAAAAATATTTTAAGATGAGTTGAGTTAAATCAAATTAAATTGGATTTGAATCTAAAAATGTGTTTGGTAAAATATTTGAAAATTATATAGAGTTGGATAAAATGCTAAATAGTTGTTTGATACATTTTTTGAAAAATGTTTTTAAGACAGAATAGTTGTTTGGTACATTTTCTAAATATATTTAGATTATTTTTTTAACCTCTTACATTTGTTAATTTAGCTAAACACCTCAAAATAAAAGTTTAAAAATTAACAAAAACAACCCAACCACCCAAGAGGACAGTTGACCATCGGCTACCACCGTCGAATGACAACCGATAGTCATCGAAGCGGTGCACGATCGACTAGATTTGCCCAGTTATGGCCAAATCTTTGGTCTTAAATCTGACCATTTCTGGCTAGATCCATGGTGGATTTGGCAGGAAACAACTAGATTGGTGCGCGATCGGTTAGATCTGGGCCGATTGTGCTCTGTTCTGACAACGTCGACTGGCGATAGGGACGATGGTTGTAGGCAGACAGTGGTGGTCTTGGGTGGATTAATTTTCAGAGTGGAAGGAGAAACAGAAAAATATTTTTAGTTGAATAGAGTTAATCTAAAAGCAAGTCTCACATTTTTTTCACTTTTAGACAAAAAATCTTATTTGAGTTGGATTAATTTTTAGATTAGATTGACCAAATAAATAAACAAATACAATTCAAATAGGATCACAGAAAAAAGATTTAGAATAATGTAACAAACAAGGGCATAAATTTTCCACTTTTTATCCAATACAATACTGATAAACTATCGCGTCCAAATACCTCAAGCCTTAATTTTTGGACAAACTGGTGACTAACAAGTTATTCCCCTGATTATTCTTCCCAAAACTTAATAACATAATTTAGATTACTGTGACGAAATAAATCAAAACTAAATAAAAAAACCATTTATATAATTAATAATATTAGTAAAAAATGAAACATAAATAACTAGAAATTAAAATTGTTGATGCTTAATTTTGACACCAAAGACTCGCACGTGCAAAGTGCTAAGCTGACTTAGAAATCACGTGTGATAAGGAAACATGAAATGAGATAATTAATGAGAAACGATATTTAAAGTGGTTTGGATGCTCAAAAGCGAATCATATGTCCACTGTTATTGTATTAATGGATGGGTAAAATCAGGTCGCGGGTGGCGAGCTAAGTTATAATCTAGAGAGAGTGTGTGTGTGTGTATGTTATTTTAGACTAAGATCAGCCAATCTCGTAAATGAGAGGGGTGTCCTCTATTTATTATAGGAGAGTTCAATGTAATGATTACGAGTCTATAAGTGGGTGGGTGCCGTGCAAGTCCTTCTTTGCATCCTATTGGTTATCTGTCGAGAAATATCCTCAAATTGTATAGGGCTTGAGCAGGTGGATAATCTCTGGTCACTCGCAAGCCTAACATTCATCTGCTGCACTGACAAGAATCATATCTCTTCTGTCACTGTGTGATGTGACAGTACCTAGACGACACAAATTCTTTCTAAATCCTGATTGGCTCTTACTAACGACAGTCCACATCAGCTCTAACTTTTCAGGCATAACAAAAATCACCTTTAACAAAATAAAATCTCCACCTATTAGGCAAGAAGACTTTCTTTTGAATTAAAATAATAATAATAATAATAAGATTTTCTTTTTAATCTTTAAAAACTGGAGCCAATTTGGGCCAAGCCCAAACGGCCTAACAAGGCAATGTCGTTTTGATAATACAAGTTTCCCTAAAAATCAAACCCCAGCGACTTCTTTTTATTACCCTCACTCGTCTCCCTCGCTTTCTCTTTTCGCTGCTTGTTTCATTTCACCCATCTAAAATCTTTGAGCTAAGCAGCGTTGCTCGTTTCCCTGCAAGAACACTCAAGCCACTAAAGCTCTCGCTGAGCCGCAATGAACTGTTCAAGTAACTCTCTCTAACCTTGCCTTTGCGTTTTCTGTTAAAACGTTCATTCTCGTGATCTAATTCCGTGTTGTTTTCTGTTGTGCGTACAGTATCCGGCGAGGTGCCGGATGAGCCTGTCGTCTCCAAGAAGTCAGGTTTACTCTTCGAGAAGCGCTTAATCGAGAGACACATTTCGGTATGCATTTTTCTTTTTTCTTGTTTTCAACTTAAAGTCTAGGGTTTATGTTTCTGAGAAAGCATAAGGAAATTTAAAGAAATTGCTAGAATGTCATATGTTTACTTAAAAGCGTTTTTTCTTCTGTTAAACTATTGAAGTTTTTTTCTTTTATCATTTAGGGTTACTTGTGGTTTGGTTACTAGGAATAGTTTTTTGTTAAATTCTTTGGTTATTCAAAAAGATAAACTAGAAAAAGAAACCAATTTGGAGAATTTCACCGAGAAAATGCTTTATTCAACTGAGCGAATACAACTATTTTTCGTAGTTTAGGTTAATTTCTCACAGGGAATGCTTAGGTAGCAAGATTCTTTATTTATATCAATGGGTTCTAGTCGCACAGGACGTCATGTTTGTAATGTTAAAAGTGAATTTAATAATGAATATGAATTGTAGGACACCATTTCAGTAATATGTAATACGTGATATATAAATTTTACCATTTTTTCATCCTAACTTGCCTGGTAAGGTTACTTGGACAATACCATAGTGGTCTACATTATATAATGCATCTTTTTTGTGTTTCCTTTCCATGGAACCTAGTACTTTTATACAATTGAGAGTCTATGAGTTCTTGTCAAAATTAAAACTTTAATAAGAACAGCATTCAAAATTTTGAATGTACTTTTTGTTGCTCATGTTTACCTTTTAGTATGACAAAATAGGAGTTTCTAATTCTGTTTCTTCTGTTTTATTTGACCATATATTTGATAGAGATTTATATTGTTGTTTCTTGTGTTATTAGGATTATGGAAAATGCCCAATAACAGGAGAACCTCATACTATGGATGATATTGTTCCAATCAAAACAGGCAAAGTATGCTTAGTTGTGACATTATCATTGTTTGTGTTTAGTTGTTGAAAATTTTATTGCTTCCTTTTTTTCCTGTATCTTTGCTTGCTAATTTATAAATTCTTAATGGCTTGTCTGCAGATTGTGAAGCCCAGACCCTTAACAGCTGCTAGCATCCCTGGGATGCTAGGAATGTTCCAGAATGTATGTGTTTATGATATATTACTTTGTGCATGCACTTTTAAAGTTTCTACTTTGTTTAGAAGGTAGTATTAACCGTTCCGAAAAGAATACTGCTCTCAAATAGATGTGCTGGTCATGACCTTATCGTCGTCATTGTTTTTTTCTTGTCGTGAAAGACATAATTGATGAGTGTTCTGTTAAACTCTTCATTCAGAATGATGTGTTTTCTATATTCTATGGTCTATTGATAACATTGTAATTGGGAAATTAGGTTATGATAGTGGTGTTCTGAAAGTGCTTTCTTAATATCTAGTTGTTGGCAAAGTTGTTTTCCATGTTTGTTTTGGTTACGATTCTATATTGTTGTCATATTGATTATATAGTTTTGCATGTTAAAGCTATCTTAAGATTTTGGTCGTGCGATACCTGTTTGTGCTTTATTGTTATTGACTGTTGGATGTTTCTTATATTAATAATGGTGGTCAATGCTTAATTCTTAAAATGCCTTTCCACAGTTCATTACTGTAAAATTTGTTGATTGTGAGTTGGCTTTGTTATCATTCTCATTTTAATAGGTACTAACTTTTATATTTTTAATTCTTGATTTTCATTAGCATAGTTCTTATAGATTTTGTTATTTTTGTTATTGTAGGAATGGGATGGTTTGATGCTATCTAATTTTGCTTTGGAGCAACAACTTCATACAGCCAGACAAGAGCTTAGTCATGCCCTATACCAGGTAAGCAACTAGCTTATTTCTGCTAAAGTTTTGATTTCATAATATCTTTTGCTTTTGTGGACTATTTTTATAGTATGCGATTTACAATTCATTGATCAATGCTAGTGAAGTATGTTTGTATCGTCATTATATTTCTTCCTATTTCTTTTCATAGTAAACATAGGTTATATGGTCAATGTATGATGGAGGTAGATAGGTGAAAAAGATAAAATTTTCTTGGCTCCGTTTGGTTCACTATTCTGATACTTTTTAGAATAGTATTTTGGAAGAAGTAAATTTGAGTTGGGTTGGGTTATTTTTATGAGAAAGGTGATTGTTAATGTTTTGAGTTGAATAAAGTAGGATTGAATTTTGAGAATATTGAAACAAATGCATTTTTGCGTTTTTAGGATAGAATAGTGGAATAGGCTAGTGGGAAAATATTGAAACAAACGGAGCGCTTTTCTGGATACATGAAGAAGAGAAGAGTATAGTTGGGGTAGCACCGTGGATGTATGTTTATCTTTTATCATCTTCCTGTATGACCCCCAATATTTTATGTGGTTTTGTTTGTTAATGTAAAATTAGCATTGCGTCTCTCTGACGGTTTTGTTCAGATATCTGACAGAGTGAATGTTGTCTTTTTCAGACATTCTTGGATTGACAATTGAACAATTTTATTGAAAAAGATAGTAATGTGGCAATGTAATGATTTTACTTGTAACATTAGTATTACTTCTGTTCTAGCTTCAAGTCTGGTTGGATGGATTTTCTTTTTTTTTTTTTTTGTCTTCTTTCTTTTAGATATATGTTGTGGAACAATTTTAAACTGCCGAATGGCTGAAGGAAATAGTTTTTTTTATTTATTTATTTTTTCTGAATTTGATTGAAAGATCTATGTAGTGCTAGCTACAGAAAAGGATAATACGGTTTTTATTTGCATATTCTCTTGGTGCAGGTTCAATGCTATATCTTTTTCATTTATCTTAGAATTACACACTAACTTTTATTATTATTATTTATTTTGGCTATAACCTAGTACGTATACATTTGATAAAGGTATAACTTCTGTTGCGCTTTGGCATAACCAAATTGAATTTTGTCCCTAGCATGATGCTGCTTGTCGAGTGATTGCTAGACTTAAAAAGGAAAGAGATGAAGCAAGGGCTTTACTTGCACAGGCCGATAGGCAAATAATGCCGATGGCAGCATCAGCGTCAGTTACATCCAATGCTTCTGTCCTTACCAATGGGAAAAGAGGTTCTTTCTCTGTATATTTTTAAGTTTACTTCTCTTTCTATTTGTTTCATAATTTCCTTTTACTTATTTAATGTCTTATTTGAGATCATAGTTATTGAAAGTGAGGATTTGGGCCCTGGTGGGAAGAAATTACGTCCTGGAATTTCGTCTAGCATTATTACTAAGCTAACAGATTGTAATGCAACTCTTTCGCAGCAGCGGAAAAAACGACAGGTACTTTTCATGTTGATCTAGAACTACATATTTGTTTTGACATCAATACTTACAGAATTGTTATAGGTTATTCTTTCTTTGATTATTTTTGTATATACCCGTTCCATTTGTACTGCTTAGTACATTTTAGAAATGGAAGTAGTTTGAAGTTCAGTTAATAATTGTTTTTGTTGGTTTTTTTTTTTTATGTTTTTGTTGGTTTTTTTTTTTTTTTTTTTTTTGTGGTTTCTTTTCAGATTCCTCCAACTTTGGCTCCTGCTGATGCTTTGGAGAGGTATACCCAGCTTTCTAGTCATCCCCTTCACAAAACAAACAAACCTGGCATTGTTTCTATTGATATCCATTACCCCAAGGTATGGCTTTTCCACAAATTAATTGTATTTGTCAATCTATATTTGTTATATCTAATATAACTTGTACATGGTAGTAATCTAGCCTGTATCTTATCAAGGTAGATGTTGATTTCTTATTAAATATTTATGGCAATTTAACTCAGGCCTAAAATTAATTGTGTACTTTGTACTTTGGCTTAAGTATTGTGTTGCCAGGATTGCTCATAAATAACCCTACATGACATATGAATTAATTGAGAATTTAGAAGGGATGAGATTTAATATTCTAATTGTAAATCTTTCTCTTGGAAACTGGCTTTTGTGATGATATTGAACTTTTTAAGTGGGTATAGCCAAGAAAAAAACTGAGCTAATTTTTAATTGTATATAGATTATGGCAAGCAGGTATTTGATAGTATGGATTGAAAGATTCAATCACAATTGCAATGGGAAAATGAAGATTCAGTTGAATAATAACAAACAGAAAAGTTATTAAGGATTGTTTGTTACATTAACTTTTAACTTCATTTTAGGAGTATCATCAGCTACCACGGCCTTGGATGGTGGCATGGTTTCTGGACACCATCTTAATGGAAATATGCAATGGTTAATGCAGTTTAACTCAGGCCTAAAATTAATTCTGCTCTTTGTACTTTGGCTAAAGTATTGGGTTGCCAGGATTGCTCATAAATAACCCTACATGGCATATGAATAAAATGAGAATTTAGAAGGGATAGAGATGTAATATTCTAATTGTAAATCTTTCTCTTGGAAACTGTCTTTTGTGATAATATTGAATTTTTTAATTGGGTATAGCCAAGAAAAAAACTTAGCTAATTTTTACTTGTATATAGATTATGGCAAGCAGGTATTTGATAGTATGGATTGACAGATTCAATTACAATTGCGATGGGAAACTAAAGATTCAGTTGAATAATAACAAACAGAAAAGTTATTAAGGATTGTTTGGTACATGAACTTCTAACTTCACTCAAGAGTTTCAATATCAGCTACCACGGCCTTGGATGGTGGCATAGTTTCTGTACACCATCTTAATGGAAATATGCAATGGTTAATGCAATGTGTGTTGGACATGTTGTCCCACCTTGTACCATACAAGAGTCCATTTAACTTAATGCTAATCCATGGCTAGTAGATGGCAAAATTATAGGACATGGCCTTGTTTGGTACTTTGAAAATAATGAATGAGCTAAAAGGTGCAAATAAATGACTCGTTTAAAGTCTTACTTCTCTGGTTTAAGCTTTTTAGTTATTATTTATTTCTTTTAACTTCACTAAAGAGTATCAATATCAGTTACCACAGCCTTGGATGGTGGCATGGTTTTTGGACACCATCTTAATGGAAATATGCAATGGTTAATGCAATGTGTGTTGGACATGGTGACCCACCCCGTAACATACAAGAGTCCATTTAACTTAATGCTAATCCATGGGCTACTAGATGGCAAAATTATAGGATATGGCCTTGTTTGGTGCTTTGAAAATAATGAATGAGCCAAATGGTGCAAATAAATGACTTTTTTTAAGTCTTACTTCTCTGGTTTAAGCTTTTTAGTTATTATTTATCTCTTTTTCATGGTTTGCAGGATGTCATTGCAACTGGAGGGGTTGATTCAAATGCTGTACTTTTTGACCGATCATCAGGACAGCTCTTATCTACTCTGAGTGGTCACTCAAAGAAGGTTATTTTTCTTTTCTTTTTGTTGTTTATTAATTTCATCATTATTTTTTATTTCCATTTAAATTTCAGGGATTAATACTCCTTTCTTCGTTAGGTTACTAGTGTCAAATTTGTTGCTGAAGGTGATCAATTATTAACATGCTCAGCAGATAAGGCAAGTCATGTTCAACTTTATAGGCCTCAATTTCATGTTTATGGTATAATTCTGGTGTTCTTGATTTATAGTATTTTATTCTACTAAAGTATTATACTACGTGAATCTAAATTAGTTGCTTCTTTTATTAAAAATAAAAAATCATTGACCAAAAAGATATGAAGGGAGATGGTACAAGCTATTCGAGTTTAACGTGGCAGCTTTTATTGTTTTTGTTATTCTTATTATATAAAGGATTGCTAATTACTATGCTGGACTTTTGAGCTTTAAACTTAAATAATTTATACGAGATTGGAAGCTGTTAAGACTTAAGATTGTAAGCTAGGGGTCATGGTTAAGGACTGGAATACAGGCCCTGCAGCTTTTGGAATCTTTGGTTGCAATTTCTCAAGTCATAACTGAAGTATTTGTCAAGGAGCAGCTGTACTGAATTGTTTTGATTAATGATATGCATGTCACTATACTGTACTAGTGCATTTTCGAATAATTCAAGTAGGAACCTTCTGCTTTGTTACGCTATGCAATTTGGGGTAAATGTATTTTAAAATAAGCCTCATTTCCAATAGTTATGTCGGCTACAGAATCCACTGTCTCCATTTCATCCTCCATTGAATTTAGTTAAGATGTGAAAATGTGCTAAAAAATGGTCACTGCCTCATATTGGATTTTCTATTGATCATTCTGCTATATTGATTTATTTTCAGATGCAGTGTTGTGCTACTCCATTGCCAAGATTGTGATGTTAGTTTGTTTGGGTTTGCTTTGATTTTAGCTTCCCTCTAGAATTAATTATGTTTCTTAATGTTGTAGACGGTTCGCTTGTGGCAAGGCTCTGAAGATGGAAATTATGATTGTAGGCACATCATGAAAGATCATACTGCAGAGGTACATGTGTTTCTTCTATCATTTTTAATGGTGTTTGGTAACAATTGACTGCTATAGTGTGCCCATATGATTTTTCAGTTTCCTAAAATTCTTGTGCTGGTAGTTTGAGCTTTGAAACTGGTTTCAAATGCATTTCTGTTTCAAGAAATTCAAGCATGTATTGACCTTTATTTATTGAATTGACTGTTGCTTTGTTTGAAAACAACTCAAGGACTGTTATAAATTGGGCCTCTTGAGGGAGGGATATTTTAGAAGGATTTTTGTAGCTATATCATTTGTTGATGTTGAGGGTAAAGTGACAAACACATTGAGACAGCCTAGCGCACAAGTAATCTAAACACTTGAGGCTCTTTATATAAAAAATGACTGAAGGCATTGATAAATTCCATGTAGTGTGAAATTGATTTTTTTTTTCAGCAGTGCCTTGTATTCTAATTAAGATAAAGAATTATCTTAGCAATATTGATTAAGTTCTCTATTTGATATTTATGGTATATTTTGCTGGGCTGTTTATATATATTTATTAGTCACACAGTGTATAAGATGCGTTTGGCCTTCTATACTGAGTTTTTTGGCAATTTAAGCTTTAGCTTTTAATTTCTTCCTGAAAATGTTTGTATTAAGACTGGGGATTATTTTTTCTGGGTCCAAGCCAAACAGTTGGAAAATTTTGGATGTTGTGGATTTTTGCAAAGTTGGGTTCTGTAGGAGCCTCTCACTATCATATCTTCTTATCCAACAATATATTTTGTAAATGCTGATTTTAAACAATTGAAGATTAGTGCAGTTAGAGTTGGATTTTATCTAATTTATGCTGTCATGGGTACTAAAAATCGCTATCATATTCAATATAAATATTTACAAACTACTGTGATCCAAAAAGCGCAGCTATCAAGTACCTTGAAATACAATTCAGAGTTCATTAAATATTTTGGAACTGTTGCAACTACTATGCACTTGAGTGGGTTATTTTTTTTATATATCATAAAATATTTTGTATCCTTGATGAATGGTTTGTGAAGGCTTTGTGACTTAGGGTGAAATTAATCGAATTTATTTGCTTTTTTGGCTCATGGTGCAATATTTTAATAGATAAAATGATGTCAGGTGCAAGCTGTAACTGTCCATGCCACAAATGACTACTTTGTGACTGCTTCTCTTGATGGCACATGGTGCTTCTACGATATTTCCTCTGGCTTATGCTTGACACAGGTCCCAAACTCTTTCTTTTTCGCAGTTGATAGATGGAAGCTATGTTTATGTTTGAATTTTTTTTTTTTTTTTCTGGTATTTTATATTATTATGAGTGTGAAATGAAAAACTGACGGTACATATTTTATTTCATAGATTGGTGTTGAATCATATATTTGGGCTTGATGTTATAAGATTACTTTTTCTTAACACTTTTCTTCTAAGAAGTGAATAGGAGAGAAGAGGAAAAAAGTTATCGAAAAAGATTGAGGTCCATTGAGGGGAGAGAAACAATTTATTTTCTTAGTAGAAACATAAAATGAAAATAGGGATAAATATATGAGTAATGTTACACCCACAACCTCTTTTCACAACTCTGACGTAACAACTCGCAATTAGTCAGTTGTAATTTATCTTGTGGGACTCATTTGGGACTCATTTTGAGCTGACTAATTGTAAGTTGTCACGTTGGGGTTGTGAGAGGAAGTTTGTGAGAAGAGGTTGTAGGTATAACATTTTCCTAAATATGTTTACAATTAACTCATGTATGAGTATAGGGGTAAATTTTGATATAAAAATTTTTTTACCCTTCTCTAAAATTTTGAAATTAGCATTGCTCTCTCTTTCTTTCTTTTTTTATTCTCTTAACAGAAACCCAAACATAAAGGAAGGTGAAGCTTCTTATATTCTCTCTTTTCACCTTGTGGCTTCTACCCTTCTCCTGTTTTCCTACCCTTCTACTAGACAGGGTTATCAAGAAAAATGAGTTTTTTGTTTATGTAAAATATCTGCATTACTCCTGCACTGATCAAATAATGTTTAGTTCTGCAGGTTGCAGACAACTCAGGGCCTGAGGGCAGACCTGAGGGTTATACATCTGCTGCTTTTCATCCTGATGGTCTCATCCTTGGAACAGGCACCTCAGAAGCTCTTGTTAAGATTTGGGATGTGAAAAGTCAGGTACAAAATTATTTGAAGCAACCATTAACTATTGAATTTATTTTTTGTCCACTTATTTGTTCTATTGTTTTACAGGCAAATGTTGCAAAATTTGACGGACATGTAGGGGCAGTTACTGCAATATCTTTCTCTGAAAATGGATACTACCTTGCGGTAGGTGTTTCTTTTTTAAAATGTGGTGGATTTGGGATCTGACATGGCATGACTTGACTAATACGTTTTGAGCTGGACAGACTGCAGCTCATGATGGTGTGAAGTTGTGGGATCTGCGCAAGTTGAAGAACTTCCGGTCATTTGAATTTAATGATTCAGATACGCCAACAAATTCTGGTATGAAATTCTTGATTTCTGATCCTTTGTAGCCAAATTTAGAAATCTGTCCTTTTGTTGCTACTCTTTGTTCTGGCGCAAATTTTTATTTTTTATTTTTTTTCTGCTCTGGACAAAAGATAACTAAATTTTATTCTTTCTGTATGAACTAATTGGGATAATGTTGAAGCATCCTTTTTTAATGGATGTTTGGTTGTTTCTTCTTCATATCCTTCTCCTTCTTTGAGGCGTTGGGACTAAAATTTATGACTAATCCATGTTGTCTCCCTTTTCTTAATTAGTATCATTTGCTAAGTCATGGATACAGAGGAAGCCTCTTCTCTTTTTCTCAATTACTCTTTTCTGACTTCTGTTATGAAGCTACATGTAATAGAACTCTTATTCTGGTTCTTGCAGTGGATTTCGACCATAGTGGGTCTTACCTTGCAATTGCAGGCGCAGATATTAGGTGAGTGTTGAATATATTTTGATTGAATTGGATTAGTAGTCTTGTATATCTACTGTATACAGTGCTTCTAATATAAACACGAGCAAACAATTTCCATTTTTTTACGTTATTGTTGAAATCACAATAGCAACATTTCAGAAAGTTGACACTTTATGTAGGATTTTTTTTGAACTGATTATGTTTTGTGTTTCTACAGAATCCACCAAGTTGCCAGTGTTAAAGCAGATTGGAATTGTATCAAAACCTTTCCTGATTTGTCTGGCACAGGTTCAGCTTCTTCTCTACCATTTGTCTACTTGTATTAGTGGCCTCCAATATGTTGTTAGTAGTCTTTGAATTTAATGCATACAATGGATCTGTTACAATTGCAGGTAAGGCTACTTGCGTGAAATTTGGTCCAGATGCGAAATACATAGCTGTAGGATCAATGGATCGAAACCTCCGCTTTTTTGGGCTGCCTAGTGATGATGGCCCATCGGAGTCATAAATTATGTTCAAGCTGCCGCTATCTTGGAAGTATGGGTTACCATTTTTTTTCACAGCTACTGGTGGAGGTGGTATAACCTGGAATTCGTGATGTTGACTTCGTACTGTGTTGACAATGGAGCAAGGATGCAAAGCATTTGACATTGTGCATGCTGTCGCAGTGCGGTGTATTCATATTAGATTCAAGAGGACCCCAAAAAAGAAAAAAGGAAAAAAAAGGTGAAACTTGTTAGGTCCCAATCATTTTGTATTCTCTATTGTTCTGAAATTTCCAAACCATTCAATCTGCTTTGGTCTGTTGCTATCATTAATTGTTAAATCTCTATGGTGAGAGTTTTCGTTAACTGGAAGAATGTTGGGAATTTTGTAAGGCGGTTATACTTTTACAATACATTTAATTTCAGATTGAGTAGGCAAGGTGAAGTTGATTATGTTGGTTTGATAACCAATAATGCAGTAGTGATTTATGAGCAAACCCAGGCTTGTGCGATAGGCATAATCCTCGTATGGATTATACCAAACTTGAATACCTTCGACCTTAAGGGGTTGACCTTAGTTTAATGGTCAAGAAAGTTAACTTTTTTTTTTTTTTAGTTTAAATTTTGGAGTCATTTATTATAATAATATTATGACTTATTTGGTCTTTTGGATTTATAGGGTGTTCAATGCAATGTTTTAAATTTTAATAACCAATCTAGGGTGAAACTTGGCAAAGTTGTCTGGTCTCGGGTTGATTGGTTTAATCACTTTGATCAGTTGGTCAAATCGAGTGATAAAACTTTTAAAATTAAGTAAATGCACTCTTAAAAATTTGTTAAGTCTTTATAGGTTTAAAATTTAGCAAACACATCTAAGATGCAAATCGATCGGTGATTGGTTGGTGGTGGTGACACCTTAAATGTAATCTCAATCATCCTTTGAGCCCATTTTCTAGAAAATATATCCAAGATCTAGTTGAAATCGATTTGATTTTGGCCAGATCTGATAGATCGGTGTCGGCCCTAGCATCGACAATCCTCCTTATCATCTTGAAAATACTCCTCTCTTCCTCTTAACAAAAATCCACCTCACCCCACCCCCATTAGCCTTGCCAATTGCCTGTAAAAACCAATTGTTGTCGTCGCCAATTGTTTTCGATTTTCGATCGATTCACTTATCGGAAATCAACTATGTCGCCACCATTGTTCTCATTGGCACTTTTCTCTTCAAAAGTCCCAATATCCAAACCTATAATTGTTTGCTAATCATCATTATTCTAAGGTTTTAGGTGAATAGGAAAAATGTTAACTCGGCCCTGTGAAGCTCCTGAATCTCGGTTAAACCGACTGAACCGGGTCGAGTTTTAAAATAGTGGTTCAATACGGCAATACCTTCTAACGAATGAAGACAAGATAATTTTTTTAAAATACTATCTTTATTAATCACTCAATACTCGACAGATGAAGAGAATATATTATTGATTTGTCACTTTATCGCCTCTATATATGTAAAGAGAGTGAGTTTAGTTAAAAAAAATATATATTTGGCATTTTTCTTACCAAATTTGAAAATTCTACAAGGAAAATGTGAGACTCATATTTTTTGGCACTACACTGGTGTCCTCTTGGAAAGTACAAAAAGACCTTGGAATTGTGACCTTAACAAGTAACTCATCTTGTACGGGAGGCAAATAACTTTGTGTAATATTTAATTCAATACCAGTAACTTAAAAAAAAAAAAAAAATTAGTAGCCAATTAGAGGCAGTATTTCTTTTTGTGGGACACATTCCAAGAAAAAATAAAGTATCAGATGGCTAGAACAAGAGCCCTTTCTAAGAAATTATTGCCCTGAACAAACTTACACTATGATTCTATAATATAGCATTACAATTTAAACTAAATAATTTACCAAAATGGCAATCGAATATCAATTACGTGATCTTGACCAGACCTACCTTAATGATAGCAGAGGCCACAAGGGCAAGACCATGAATAAAATAATAAAAAACCATACATATTCCACACAAGCATCTCAACCTTGCGTCAAGTTATAGGTAATTAGATACATGCGAAAACCCCCAAAGCTGCAAATGAAAGACAATATTAGATTACTATAAAACTACAAATTTCAATTTGAGAACACGATTATTTGAAAGACATGCAAGCATAGATTTTCATGGAATAATTCGGTTCAGCTGATCCCTAGTTCCCAAAAACTGTGGAATTTTTCCGCCCATTATATGACATTATTATGCAATCCTACTCTCATGATCACCCATCAAATCCACTAGGTCAACAAAATTAAAAAAAAAACAAATCTATTCACCACTACTTCGACAAAACCAAGTTTAGTGCATAAACTATTCAGAATACACTTAACCTACTATGGTCATCAATAATAAAAACAAACATGCCAAAAGGAGGACCATAGATTGTGATATTCATGACCATAGGTTCCCATCTTAGAAAAGTGCAAAATAACTGGAGAGGGCAGAGAAGACAAACCCTACTTAGAACTAAGAGATGATTAAAAATGTGGGAGATAAGTAGATAACCACTTCTAGGGTTTTGAGAAGAGAGCTGGTAGCAGCCTATGTTTCCAAAATTCACTTGAGATGCTTGACAAAATCAGATAAACTCTAAAATCATCACCTTAATTATATTCTAGAAAAAGAAAGATGAAAGAAGAAAACAAAGACGAATAAGAAAAGGTAACTTCATAAAAATGTTTAAAGGACTGTAAACTAACCTCAACATTCTTTAACTCAAACTCCGGGTTATGAGCCAAGCATAAATTCCCAAATGTATCACAAGGTCCACTAGTTCCAGTTAACCTTTTCAAAGTGAATATAGTAATTAAGTCAAAGGAATCTATAAGAACGCGTCTTAGAAACTAGAGAGGTAGAGAAAACTTCATACGGAAACTTAGAAGAGTGACTTACAGATCTCCATCCAAGCATAAAGCAAAGTTGCCACCTCCACCAAGTGCCAGAAATTCGTTCATACACATATAATAATATCTGTTGGCACCTATTTACACAAATAAGACACAGCATAAGGTTAAACCATGTGCATGACCTTTTTTAATGCCCTTCTCGATAATTAGTCAGTTTTCTGATTCCATTACAAAGAAGATTTTCCATTCTATTGTCACAGTAATATCAGGTGGCCAGGAGGGTAATACAACCTACACACCAATATTTGAATAGGAACCCTGACTACCATTACGTATCCTGACCCCCTGTACTCTTAACAATCAGAAATAACTAGCTATATCTTTCTCAAGCTTCACAAACATGTTAAACTGACTTTCCAAAAAGCTATACACTGAATGATAAGATCCACATTCGCCAAAGTGTCAACCAAAAGGTGGGTGCCAGATGAGGGTCTCAAAGTGCCTAAGAAGGCATGGAAACCATTGACATCTTAGAGCACTATACAAAACAAGTGGCCACATCTTCTCAGAAGTTAGGGTCAAGCTTTTTTATTTCACTATCCCTAAACCCAGCCCCCAACCTTGGTTGCATGGAATTACATTCTAAGTCTTCTTGTACAACCATATGAGGTTTTTCTAGCTAGATTTACCAGTAGCCACAAAAGTTGTGGTCAAGCCAGCAGCAAAATATTTGAGTTCCACAAACTACCAAAATGGTACAAATGGAGTATTTTGAGGTATGTGCTTAACCAGTTATCTATTTTTCCTAATCCAGTATTTGTTTGCTAACCTTTAGAGAAAGAATATGATGCAAATAAATACATGAAAATTCTTACCTGTAGGTCTAAAGAGCCTAGGTTGACCATATATCGTGGTGAATACAAAAGATTGGTTTGTGCCCTATCACCAAGGAAAAAAAAAGGTAAAAATGTTTGACGAGATTATAATTTAATATGTAAGAGGAACACACAACAGGCAAAAATTCCAAAGTGAAAACCACTTTATTAACAATAAATGTAACATATAATAGATTCAAACTTAAGAGAATATTAACATACTTGATATTTTCTCTTTGGGGTGGGTTTCAAGGGGCACTCTAGCATCCCACCAAACACAGCACCTTTCATGTCTCCTACAATCTAGAAGTTGTACACCAAAATGCACATGATCTCCAGTTAGTAACAAACTTACTAAAGACCAAATAATATGCACTATATTATGAGAATTCATCAGAATATGGACATCAACATACCAACAAACAGGGGCCAGAAAGGTCGGCACTCTTGCGAATAAGTGTACGGAGTGATATACCATGTTTCAACGTACTGCCCTTCAATGCAAAGAATTAGTTCTGAATCAACATCCAAATTCTAGAACACGAAGCCACTTTTACTGAAACCCAATTTTTAGCAGGACTTACCTGTATAGCAAAATCCACTGGCATCCTTTGGCAATATTTGGAAGGGATGACTGCAAGAATTCATACAATTCTGGGGTAATAAATGAAGAGTCATCTGTGAGATTAGACAAAAGTTTTGTCGGAATAGATAGGTCATTTGCTTCTGCAAATACATCAGAATCACCACAACTACTCCCAGAGGCACAGTCCTTATATTCATTATCAGGACTAACTGGTTGCTTATTCTCATTTACTGGATTCCTTTTCTTATTCTCATTAACAGGACAATTTTCCTTATTCTCTCTAACCGGACTACCTGCGATACATTCTTCATATTCATCAAACTGTTCATTTTGCTGATCAAAATCTTCAATAATACGTCTAACAGGAAGGGAATGAACTGTTTTGAGATCACGTCGCTGTTTTTCAGATTTAGAACGATCAGAGCTTGCCAAAGGGACAATGAAGGAAAAGTAAGACGTGAAAGACTTCCCCTCTTTAGAGTACGATCTGACCTACACATTTATATCATGTCACAAATCAAGCACACTAATCTATACAACTAAAATTCAAAGTATAGCAGCCATTATCTTTTTCTAAAATATGCTAAAACAAGGAAAAGAGATTTAAAAGAAAAATAAAAAAAATTTTAAGGTTTATGTTTTTTGATTATATATTCTCTATCCAAAAAGAAAAGAAAACACACAGTCAGCTAAACTAAATGTCATATACTTGTTAAGCAAAAGCCTTTTCTAGGATAATGATTATACATGCATACCGCACTGTTCATATATACGCATACATATGATGAGTTTCGATCATATTCCATGCAAAAACAACCAAAAACAATGCTTACAATAAAAGTCAAATAACTAAATATTATTTATGATTGAATATTTTACTTGAATGAGACACAAACTTCCAACCATGAATTTATTAAAATCCACAATTTAATATTTAAATTCAAACAGAAAATTCGTGAGTCAACAACTCTCTAAACCCTTGAATTAAAATAGATGAACAGTTATTTACTTGAATAAATTTTAAGTCACCAGAAACAAATGATTTTCTGTATATTAATATACGTTACATGCATAGCGAAAAATCAGTACTAATTATATATACACATTTTCTCCTCTTTTTTTGATATAGTTTCTTAATTGCTTAATAGAAACAAACAGAGATAACATATCATATCAGGCAGCTGTTATATAATTTCATAGACAATTCAAAAGCAAAAAAGCAAAAAAATAACGCCTTCTTCCGAAATCAAATCACGCTATGGTCTTAAATTAGATTCCAACAATGCAATATAATTAAATTTCACAACACAACATTAGCTTAAAAGTCACTAGTAAAATCACAACCTAAACATAATCAAGTCATCTTTTCAACTACATTGTCCAAAACAACACGATCTAAATTCGTAAAACAAAAAACAGCATTACCTGAGGATCTTGAAGCGGAGAATGATGATGAGGCGAATCAGCGAAGAGACGAGAAAGCTTCTCCGTTACTTTTTCTTTCAATGTATACATATTTCTTTCTTCTTCTGGTGGGATTGATTTCATGAGAAGTGAAATTAAGGATTTTGATTTGCTTTAAATTTTAATAATAGGTTTTATAGAATGGTGATTGTGACAGGGAGAAAGAGGTGGTTAGTCGGTGGAAGGGAGAAAGAAAGGAGTGGACAAAAAGAGTAAGTAACGGAGTGAGTGGAAAGTTAGGTTTGGAAAGACTAACGGAAACGGAACCCGTTAATTATGTATGTCTGATTGGTTGTTAGCTGTTTTTCTTCTCCTTTTAAACCTTGGACCGACCGATGAATTTTAAATTTATTATTTAATATATAAATATTTTAACTACAGTATATAAAAAGATTTGTTCTGGTTAATTGAATAATATATTATTTAAGTACGAATATTTGGTTGGGAGGGAGGTGGGATATTTCCCAAAAAGCAAGGCCTTCATTTATATTTCAATCTTTTCATTCTCCTAAGTACAAAAAGAATAAATGAGAAGAAACAAATAAGAAGTTTTATGGATATATGTTTGATTGTAATGTTCTTTAAATCAATTTTTTACATACTTTTGTAAAATCAGGAAAAAAAATAAGTGTTTCCTTTTCCTATTTTTTTAATTATATCAAATATGATTTAACTAAATGGACCCTTATAATTAATTACAAAAGCAAATTGAGAAATAATACAAGGAATTCAAATTGAAGTGTCAAGTGTGAAAATTGTAAATCATTGTTAGGTAGCCCAGCAGTCAATTAGGACTTTTGAGTGTATTGTTCAAGAGGTCCTGAGTTCGATTCACTTGAGTTACTAATATGAGTTGTCAATGAGTGGATTTATTCGACTGTCAACTTCAGGGACCCGAAGGTTCCAGACACCTTGATCACAAAAGTAAATAAATAAATAAAGTGTGGTAGTCATGTGATATGATGGAGAGTAAAGAGGTGAAAAGGAGTCTGTAGTTGGCCCCAAATCTCGTTTAGGAAATAGTTATCTCAAAAATAGGTTAATTTTGGCTTAAAAACATTTTTTAGGTTCTGGAAACTAACATTGTCACCCGTACTATTAGTTTCCGTTCGTTGATGCCGTGTGCGTGTGGTTGATCGATTTTGACCACTGAAATCCTAGTTTTACCCTTACAAAATTATTATACACTAATTAATTTAGTAAAGTTAGTATAACTAAAATAATTTATTTAAATTTAGTATAATATTTTTTTTATATATTATATAAGGTATTATAAGATTTATAAAAAAAAATTATAAATTAAAACCAATCTAAAATTATACAAAATAGGAAATCAAATTCATTCCACACAAAGAAAAAATAACATACAAAACTAAATAGTAAATAGTGTCCATCTGGTCTCTTATTCTTCATTTTTTTTTTAAGAGTAAACGACATTTTCCCACCCAAGGTTTGTCAAATCTACGTTCCTACCCCTGGTTTCATAAATTGCAGATTCACACGCTTAAATTAACAGATAATTGTTTAATCTAACAGTTAAAAGGGTAAGATGATCATTTCAAAGATAAAAATTTCAAAATAACCCTTTACTTCTCAAATTCACCCCACCAAAAAATTTTAAAATAACCCTTCACTTCTGTAATTCATCCCACCGGCGATTTCAGATCATTCTGACCTGTTTCTAGCGCAATCGACCCCTTCTGACATTACCATTACAATCCCCTCAACCCCCACATCAAAACCCCTAACCTCCCTGCCTGATTGAACCCCCCCCCCCCATCGCTGGTTGTCACTTTTAGTGTCAATTGGTATTTCATCTAAATTTCGGCAAGTCCCGACATAGAAAACCACCCCCAAGACCACCAATAGCATCGTCGGCCTCCCTCCACCAAAACCCCCAACATTTTTTATTGCAATTTCCCACCGATAGTTGTCGCCTCTCCCTTAGGTTTTTGCATTTTTTTGCCCCTTTCCAGCCAAAATTTGACACCTTGCCGAGGTGCAATTGGGTGAAAAATTTAGAGGTTTTGGTGAGGAGGATAAGGGGATGCTGATGGTGATGTTGGGGAGGTCTAATGGTGCTGGATTCTTGGCTTGGCCGGGATCCTCTGGGAGTTATTTGAGAGAAATTTGAGATGGAGGGGTTATTTTGAGAAAAAAAGTAACAGTGTTAATTTAAGGGTGGGAATCTGTAATTTATGAAACCAGGGGTGAGAACTTGAAAATTCGCCAAACCTTGGGTGGGAAAATGTCGGTTACTCTTTTTTTTATTTTTTGTGCCAACCAAAAATCAAAGCAATATAACCCGTCCGTCTCATAGATATCCATTCAATAACAATCAATACATATCTTGACATCCATACCCTTTTCCACACCAAAATAAATTATCCACCGAATTTTCATTTTTTTAAAAATAAATTAAAAAATCAAAATCATATCTTAACCCACAAAGCAGTAAGAACTAGGTGGCGACACTAGCCAAGGCCAAGGTTGAAGCTGCTGTGCCTGGCCTTGACCGTTGCGGCTGGCCAAGCCGCCAAGGCAAGGCTGTCAACCCTGGCCCAAGTTTGGTTCGGTCCATCAAAATTGGTTGAGGCCAGACCAAGCCAAGGCAAAGTGTTGGTCCGTCTTTTTTTGTTATTATTGACTAAAAAAAGGAGAACGATGTTATAAATTTTTATATAAAGTTAAATGACCAGAATTTGCACTTGATCTGTTGCTATAGTTAACAGCTTGAAACTAAGAATGTGGGTGGCAGATTAGTTTCTAGAACCTACCGGAAAAATTGAATTTTAGCTAAACCTGAGCCTGAGGCGTAAAAATGTAATTGACCATATGAAAACAACTCATGGATTGAAGGGACAAAGGATCCCAACCTTATGATAAATAAATTTGGTGTTTTTTAAATTGGGATTATTTTTCAATAATAATGTCAATGCATTTTTTATCTTTTTCTTTTTGAATTTGAAAAACAAATACATTACTGCCCCTAAAGTCTAAACCTATTTACATAGAAGGTTCCATTAATATATGAATTATTTTTGAAAGGTAAGTTTTCATTTCAAAGTGCTTATAAGATCTAGAATTTTTTTTTTATTTTTTTTTTTAGCTTATTTAGAATGTTAAAATTTCAAAAATATCCCTATTCAATTTTATAATTTTAACTTGATCTATTATTGTATATTAAAGCATTTTTTGGTAATTAAATATTGAAAAAATCTTTTACATTTTTCCTACCTAAATAACTATCAAAATTTTCACAAAAGCTCTACTCTAATAAACTCTTCTTCTATAAGCTCTACTTAGAGAAATCGTACCAAACATACCCTTAAATTCAGAACTTTTCCCATAAACTATTTTTGAACTTATTTATAGTGTTGAAATTTTAAAAATATCTTTATTCTATTTTATAAATTAGATTTGTTCTTATATATTAAAACCCTTTTTAGTAAATCAATATTAAAAAGCTCTTTTACATTTTCATAACCAAACAACAAACAAAATTATTGTAAAAGCTTTACTTTGATAAGTTCTTATTCCATAATCTCTACTCGATTCTCAGTAATGAAGTTAAATTAAAGAGTTTATTTTTTATTTTTATATATTTTCTTGGACATTCCAAAATCCTTTATAAAATTTATAGGCGAAGTTGAATGTAACATTTAATACCGAAGTTTTAAAACAATTTAGAATAATACGAAATCAAGACAGAAAATACACACACATATCAATCGAGTAAAGAGAAAGAAATATAGCACGATTTACCTTGGTTTACCTAATTAACAGGCTATGTCCAAGAGATTTAATATTATTGTAATACTATCTCACATCTCTCGTTACAATGAGGGTGTGTTTGGTTAGGAGTAATAGGAAATTATTGAGATAATGTCATTTTATATTACTTGATTATTCCGTTTGGTTGTTGAGTAATAAAATATTCCGATAATTTTGCAAAACCAATAATAGTTACTGTTGGTAATATAAGAGATAATTTGATTACCTCTATTTTCTTAGGTATTTTAAGATTACTTGATAATTTTATCCCTTATTAAAAAAAAATTAGGACAATAATGCCTTTTTTTAAAAAAAAATTTACAAAAATATTAATTGACAATTTTATCATTATATACAAAGTTTTAGGACATGAATACCCTTGAAATTTTAAAAAATTACCTAAGGGTGATGGCCAAATTTGGCCACCCATTGTTGACGGCAATAGAATGACACACGATCAGTCGGATTTGGCTAATTGTGCACTACTAATGCCGTTTACGACCTTTCACAGCCAGATCTCCACCGGTGGTAGTGGCAGGTCATCGGTAGTGGCTTAGGGTGGGTGGAGGTGTTTTTGTTAAGTTTTAAATTTTTTTTGTTGTTGGAGTGGTTTAGTTAAATCTGAAATGTAGGGGATTAAAAAAATTATTCAAAAAATAATATTATATTAATATTTAAAAATGAGTGAAATTTAGTAATTTATATAATATATCCACCGGTTTATTCCTCCCAACCAAACATATTAATATAACATACCTACCAATTTACTCCAACTAACTAAACACATTTCCCTAAACATTCTCAGTAATTTTCAAAGTAATCAATCTTTCCATTAATATAATAGTCCCGGTAATACAATATTCCTTGAACCAAACATACTTTGAAAGTAATTTGCCCTCTGATTTTCTGTCACTCTCATACAAAAGAAAAATACATTTATATACTACGTTTAAAAAGTAAAATCTAGTATTAGAAGAATTCATATTCATAAACCCAAACCTAATAATGAATTATTAACTTTGAGAAATTCTATAGCAGTTATTCAAGCAGGGGCCTCATCCACTGACCGGTACCCTGAATGCATCTAAGTGACCCGTTATTGTTGAAGTGATGGACAACTCCGGTAAGTTTCGCCCCAGTAGAAAGATAAATTATTAAAGCCTCTCCCTCCACCACTTGATAAAGTAGTGCTCAGCTTAGCCCAAATAATGTTCAGTTATTAATTCTTCTACACAATTATAATTTTACTTTTTTAATTAATGAAACGAATTATATAAATTAAAATTTTAAACATTTCAAGAACTGAAAAAGCCTGCTTGATTATGTAAATTTAAATTTGGGTCAGGCGTAGTGGCAACATAATAATATACTGTGCTTATTGTTGTTTTATTTTATGGTTAGAAAAACGGTGATTAATTTAGTATATATAGTTAATAGAGCTAAATTCTTCCATGATTACTTGTGTTAATTAATTCCATAAGCTATCATATTCATACAAAATCATAACTATACTTTATCAAGTCATGTGATTAGGACAATCTATTGCGTAAACTGACACTTGATAGAAGAAATCTATTTTGGACATGTAGATTCAAACAAACAAAAATCAAATTTAACATTTTATATTATGTTTTGTCATTTGGCAACCAAATCAAAACATACCTTCGAACCTTTATGTCAAAACTATTTGTAAGCAACTCGGAAGGGTTAGTCTGACGGTTTACTCTTTTTATTGTGTTATTGGGTTTAAACTTTGAATTCATTTACCACATTATGATTTACTTAGTATTTTAAATTTGTAGGATGATCAATAGACTTTGAAGATTAATTAAAATATGCATAAATTGTTTCAAACACCCTGATTAAAAAGAGGATAAAAAACTATTTTTAATTAAGGTTTTTTTTTTTTTTTTTGAGACCGTTTTGTATTAAACTTATTCGCTTCCTTCGACAGTTTAGAAAACCCTATTAATAATATCAAAAAAACCTTTACAAAATTATCTCTATCCGATGTATTAATACTTTATGAATGAAACAAATAAATGTATACTAAATAATCTCACTTGATAAAAATAAAATAAACCCTTTTACGTGGGAAGGCATTAAAACTTTTCATTTATTATAAGGGATTGTTTCTTTTGACTATAACAGCAAAAGAGAAGTGTATCAAACAAAGTTGCCGAATCAATCAATATTTTGTCAAACTTGGCTAAATCCAGCTATAAATGATTCAAGGTTTCTTCTGTGAATTTCCTCCCATACTTTCAGTTTCAAAAGCAGATATGGCAGGCTCCTCCTCTCTCTTATTAATTGCAAGAATAAATGGTAAACGAAAATTTACTACAGTTCAAACCCTAAATGTACTTGAGTCAAACTTTAGATTAATTCAATTCTCTCAATTCCTTTCTGTTCATACCCTTTAAGAGAGATAATATCTTTTTTCTTTTTTCGTAAAAATAAAATAAAATTGAATTAAACATTTTGTTTTCATTCAGTCATTCTATTGAATGTGATAAAAAAAAATAATAATAATAAAAAATGGCAAAGGAAACACTATAATAAAACAAAATTGGTTTCACTGTTTCCGTAAAAATGATTATTTTATGATATTTTATCTCTTCATTATGAATTGTCCATCGTACTATACCCTTGTAGACAGCAAAAGATGCCCTCACATCTCTGTACATCTAAGCCATCCAAAGAGAAAGTTCATTCCCAATCTCCACAACACAGAACCACAACACTTTGATTTTTTCTTTTCAAGACACTAAAAAGAGCAGAAACCAAAGCAAAAGTAAAACACACCCTACGATATTTTTTCTTTCTTCAGTTTTTAGCCAAAACCCACTTCTGAAATCTTCTCAAAATCCCTCCTTTACTCTCACAAGTTGAAATGATTTGATCCATTTTAAGTTGTTCCTCAGATGGGTTTTACCTCAAAACCTCAGCTTTTACTTGTTTTGGGCTTATTTTTCTTTGCAAATCTTGTTGAATCTGCTCCTGATTATTCTGCCTTGGTTTATAAGGGCTGTGCAAAGCAAGTTTTTCAAGATCCAACTGGAGTTTACTCTCAGGCTCTTGCAGCTCTCTTTGGTTCTTTGGTTTCACAGTCCTCTAAGGCCAAGTTTTTCAAGACCAGTTCTGTTAGTGGCCAGACCTCCATTAATGGTCTCTTTCAATGCAGAGGTGACCTGAGCAACAGTGACTGTTACAGCTGTGTGAGCAAGCTCCCAACTTTATCAGACAGGCTGTGTGGCAAAACTGTTGCTGCTAGAGTTCAACTTTTTGGGTGCTATATGCTTTATGAAGTTAATGGGTTTACTCAGGTTTCAGGGATGGAACTGTTGTACAAGACTTGTGGGGCAACAAATGTGAGGGGCAGTGGGTTTGAAGAGAGAAGAGATGCAGCTCTTCAAGTGATGGAGAATGGTGTGGTTACTGGCCATGGATTTTATACTAGTAGCTATCAATCTGTGTATTTGTTGGCTCAATGTCAAGGTGATGTGGGAGATTCAGATTGTGGTGATTGTGTGACAACTGCTGTGCAGAAAGGTCAAGTTGAGTGTGGGAGCTCTATTTCAGGCCAAATTTATCTCCATAAGTGCTTTATTAGTTATAGTTATTATCCCAATGGAGTCCCCAGGAGACAATCTTCTTCTTCTTCTTCATCATCATCCTCTTCTTCAGATTCATCAGGTAAAACTAGAGAAACTGATCTAAATGGGGCTTTTTCAGTGCAATTTTTGTTCATTGAAATTATTTGGTCTATCTCTTATGTGTTTGATTGATGTAGGGCCAGGGCCAAACACAGGAAAGACCGTGGCTATAATATTAGGAGGGGCAGCAGGAGTTGGATTTGTAGTTATTTGTTTGATGTTTGCTAGAAATTTGCTGAAGAAACATGATGGTATGCACATTTTTTCAGTTTATATTCATCTTATTATGCATTCTATTGATGAAAATTTATGTGCGTTATTGTTGCTTACATGTTTGAATCTACTATTTTCTGCAGATTATTGAGGAAATAGGTTGTTCTAAAGAGGCAGAGAGAGAGAGAGAGGGAGAGTTCTTTTTCGAGGTGGACTGTTTCTATATTTTGTTTCTTTCTTTACTGATGGGTTTTTTGTAATGCATAGAATTGATAAAGAAAAAGAGAAAAAAAGGACGGGCAAAATGTGGGGTTTTTGATGTTACATTTTGATGAAGAAGTAACATTAGGGTATCAAGTTATAAACATGAATTTTTTCACTAAGGTGAAAAGAGGATATGAGGAGAATGAATGAATGTTTGTTCATTTTGATTTTGGGCCTTTTTTTTAATCTTCAAAGCCATGTGGGTATCAATTAATTTATTTATCTTCTTTCTTTTTTTATTTTATTTTTCCCACTTCTCCAGACTGCACTTACCCATTTGCTTCATTTTCTTCACTACTTTATGCTTTTTAGAAAGTAGCAACAGCCTATCTCCTCCCATAAACACAAACTGAGATGTTGACTGAATTATTTTTTTAATTTCTACATTGACATTTAAAATTAGAATGTTTTACAGTGAATAAACTTATTCACAGAGATTGATGACCATTTAGTAATTTAACCCAAGATTGAGACTTTTGAATATGGTAAACTTTAGGACCCAGAAACTTTCACTTTACTTCTTTATCAGCAGTACTACTAACTCCTCCTGCATATCAATCTTGAAATAGAAGATTTCTTTGGGTAATAGTTGACCTTTTTTTCTGGGCCGAAGATGATTGAATCTAATAATTGAAGGATTGTTTCAACAAAATCATCCACATGGTAAAACACCTGATGAGTCTGTAAATTCTTTTCCCTTTTTACTTCAACTGGGGAAAGGGGATATTATATTTTGCTGCAGCCTACCCCAAGTTCAAATCCCAGTCAAAAGATCATACAGCTAGCTGCAATCAACAAAATTTGGCAGCAAGCTATACGAATACATTTTTGTTTTTGTGTGCTTTCACGCTCTTTGTGGGTCTCTACATTGGTCCTTTGTCGTAACAGTATGCTCTTTTACAGGAAAAAATGGGTAAAACTCTTTTTTAAAACCAGTTTGCTTATAAAGGAAGTGGTTATTAATCTTAGTGACATGGGACTATTAGGATTGTTACAATCCGTCCCTTGAAACCAGTATGCACAATGGGTCGATATAACCAATTGGTAAGATTTTATACCTTTGACATCCGCGGTGGCTCGATATACCTAGTTGGTGACATCTATGGTGGCTCGCGATACGCCATCTTATACGAGTGTCAAGCCAATGAGGTTTATCCAGATGGTGAATAAAACTCACCCTTAAAATTGGCTTGCAAGGAGCTCATTTTTTTAACTATGTGGAACTCAATTAGGAATGTTACATCTAAAAGGGATTAAATTTGAAAGGGAAATTAGTAATTAGATGAATAATATAAAAAAAAAAAAATAATAATAATAAGATATGAAAGTGAGAATCTACTCACCCATGTTCTTTCTTTCAAGTGTTTTAACAGCTACTCCCATCTCATTCATGGAACTTGATGTATTTGCATTGCAATACAAAGCTTATAAATTGTTGTTCATTCTATGATGCTAAAATTAGAACAGAACATCCCTTGAAGACAGTTTGTGTAGCAAACCGACAGATTGTACTGGCAAATCATGTGCCATGTGAAAGTCGGCCTCTCACTTTTTGTAATGAAATTTTCCTTTAATTCTTCTTTCATTTCATAATACTTGCTTTTGAAATGAAATTCTGAACGTGGACGCTCCTAAGCCTAAAACTAGAATTAATAAGTGGCTTCTTTGAAGTCCAGGCCCTATTTTAACAGGACTTAGTAATTGCTTGCAATTATGACGAAGAAAATTTTAAATTATATAATAGTACAATAATTGATTTATGGTAACTATATCACTCATCATTTAATATAAGAAATATATATATATATATATATATGATATATAATCAAATGTTGGAATCAGTTTGTACACATCTCAACTATCATCAAGGTCCATTCAACATTTCACAAACCCAAAAGAAGTCACAATGTTATTATAGTTCTTAATGCCAATATTATATTAAACACTATAGCTTTATAGATTATATCGTGGGTCTTTTTTTTTTTTTTTTTTTTTTAAGCATTAAAAGTGTTGCTTAAAAATAATTGAAAGACGCTTATAATTTTTTTTTTTTTTTTTCATATGCTTCCCTTAACAAATACTTCAACATTTTATATTAATTTAAAGTTTAAATTAATTTTTTAATAAGTGCTTTTTTCAAGAAATATTTTTAAGCTTTTTTTTTTTTCATCTCCAGAGAAACACAACATATGCCAGCAAAATTAAGAAATGCTCATCCAATGGACCAAATAATAAATAATCATAATTGAGGTAACCTTCCTTAAATAAGAGAGACAATTCTCATAAAAGAAATCCAATAATATTATTTGATATGGACATTATCAAGTCAGTTGAGTTCTTGGCTTCCACATTTAAGGATACAAATTTTTTGAAAAATAAAAATTAAAAAATCTGAGCTAAAACATAGCATTTAAGTTCAATGAGATATTATTCCCCAATATTAAACATTTAAATTATTATTTATTTAAAAAATGAAGTCCCGGTATCCTTGCAAATGGATAATATACAGTTGAAGTAACGTTCCACTTATTTTCGGGGTTTTCGAAGAACATATAGTCGTTCCCATGTGGCAAGTTTTGGATGGTGCGCTCGATACAAGAGCTTGACAGTTGTTTACAGTATTCAAATCAATCAACTTATTTTTCAGAGTTCAGACCCTCCACCAATAATCCTTCGACAGCTACTATCTCCCAGGTAGCATGTGGTCCCTTCCAGCTGTCATATAGTTATACTCTCTTATGTTCCTCTGGGCCGGGCCTTTAAACTTGGGCCCTAGTCGGCCCATTTCGACTTTATTCTTTTCCCAGTATACCCTCGTTTCAGCCCGATAGCTAATTGGCTAGTCCAGACTGGTTTGACTTGGTGGCTCTTCTCCATTTTCATGAAATATATATATTAATGGTTTGTGATTTCTTTTACAATATTATTAAAATGCAATTAAAAATGGATGGTTCTTAGGTTTTTTAAATTATTTTTCAATTTTTTTACGAAAAACTTGTATATATTAAAACCACCCAATGATATTGTATTTTAACGAAATAATAGGCAAGGTTCATGAAATTTATTCATTCTTTTAGGAAAAAAAAAAATAATAACTAAGAAGAGGTTAATTGAGACCATCACAGTCACGGTTGCGAATTTGCCAAACTGATTACGGAAATCTATGAAAATCAACAATTCACTCTTCATAATTGAGGTCAAACATCCCAAATTCACTAAGCTTCCCCAAAAATGTCTGCCACTCTTCTTACATGAAAACAGGATGTATTACTTAAGAGGTCTGAATTTGATTCCCCTTCTATTCCCCTCATTTGCTAATAGGAGTAGTCACTAGAGGGTTTATCCGATCGTTAACTTCAAGGTCTGGGGAGATTAGTCGAGATGCAAATAAACTAACCCGAACACTCCCTCGCAAAAAAGAAAAAAAAAAAAACTCTACTTCCATGAAGAGGATAATGGTGATCAATCTTGAGTAATTAAACTACCAAATATCAGCACAATTACAGCTACCATTTAAAAATCTATGGTATCTGTTAACATCTCTCACAATGATCTCCCTCTCCACCACTCTACTAATATACTTAAAACACTCATGACAGTCCCTACAAATCCTCAAATTCTTCACAATCCTCAATGGCTTCCCTGGTGGTGATCCACTCATCAACCCAAATGCCAGCGCCAGTTTCTCACTATGATACCAAAGCCCTTCTCTTTTCTCCTTTTCTTCAACATTGTGCAACATCTCATCCCAAATTGGAACATACCCTAACTTCTCACACTCTTCCATCAACTCTTCTAGCTTGGCGTAAATTTCTTTAACTCTCTCATGCCTTCTATCGCCCGCCAAGAACACATGAACTTTCCCTTTCACTTCAATCCAACTCCTCCCACCTTCCTTCTTCACTCTCCGGTCTTTCATTGTCTTCCTCACTTCTGCAACTTCATCCCACCGTCCTGCACTCGATAACACGTTAGCTGCAATTACATAAGCCGAGTCATCATAAGGGTCTATTTGCAATAACCTCTGTGCCATTTTCCGAGCCATGTCAGCTGCTCCGTGTGCAGCACAAGAAGATAACAATGCCCTCCACACTGCTGCATCGGGTTCAAATGGCATAGCCATTGCAATCCTCTCTGCATCCCCCAATCTTCCAGCTCTTCCTACTGCACGTATTAAGCAGGTGTAGTGTTCTAACCCCGGTTCTAAACCATACTCAGCTCTCATTCTCTCCAACCATTTCTCACTCTCAAAATCCAAACCTGCGTTACAAAAGGCCGTTAAAACCGCCAAAAAACTATATTCATCCGGGACAAAACCTCTCGTTTTCAATAAATGAAAAAGCTCAAGCACTGAATTTTTATCTCCTTGCTGTGCGTAACCGGCCATCATAGCATTCCACGCAACGACATTTAATTCACTCAAATTCTCATAAAACACCCTTCTTGCATCAAACACAAGCCCAGCTTTTCCTTATCCGTCAATCAAAGCGGTTCCCACAATCACATTCTTGTCTAAACCCACAACAACGGCATGCCCATGAACCACCCTGCACTGCTCCATCGCCGCCAGCTCAGCCGCCGCGCGCAATGCTCCAGACACGCTGTACATCGTGGACCCCACATCACAGCTCCTCATATCAGCAAACACTGATAAAGAATCCAAACTACGAGAGTTCTGCGCAAAACACACGATCATTGCCGAGTAACAGACCTCGTCTCTGTTTTGAATTTCGTCGAACACCTGTCTGGCATTGTCCGGGGAGCGAAAGCGAGAGTAGAAGTTAACCAGAGCGGAGCCACAGAAGGGCTTGTTTTGGAGGGAGAGTTTGAGAGAAAGAGTGTGGAGGGAGAGGCCGAAGGAGAAAGCGTGAGAGAGAGAGGCGCAGGTTTTGAAGAGGGAGGCTAAGGTGCGCTGGTTGGGGAGAGTGGGGTGGCGGAGCATGGAGAGGAAGAAGCGGAGAGAGAGAGGAGAGTTGGAGTGGGAAGAGATCAAGGCCGTCCATGAGACGACGTTGGGTGATGGGATTTGGTGGAAGAGACGGAGGGAGTAAGAGAGAAGATTAAGGTTTGATTTGGAGTAGAGAGTGATGAGGTTGTTGTAGGAGGAACGGTCTGTGTGGGTGGATTTTAGAACTCTTGCGTGGAGGATTCTTGGATCAGTGTTGGGTTGGTCTAATGGCTGGTTCATGTTCGAGAGACGGTTGAGAGGTCCCCTGCTATGGTGATTCACTGCGCCAGGAAGGTTAGCTGTGCTGCTCAAGGCCCGCTCCATTGCTATCTACCTGTTAAATTCACAATCATGTTTTTATACAAATTTATTTGTATCTTTTAGATCAACTCAAACATGGAATGGCATACCGAGCTAGCTCAACTCAAATGTATTGCTAATTGATGAAATATGGAATGCTAAAGATATTCGGAATCAATCAATTATTGATTTGCGTTTATTTGATTCATTATCTAATATTTTGTAATTAAGTCCTTATTATATTTCATTTATTGTATTATTTCATTGTCTTTATTATATTCAAAACCACTATATAAATTGACTGATATACTCATTACAATACATAAAATATATACGAAATACAGTCTTCTATTCTCTCTGTTTTCTTGACATTCTTCAACACTGTTTCTGCTACTCTGTCAAGCTTCCCTCTATTGGCATTCTTCGACAATCCTCTGCCTTTTTTGCCTTCCTTCTAGCCTAAACTCTGACATGGTATCAAAGCATTTCTTTACTTTTGCCAAAATCCTTTCTAAGCCATTGTTTTTTTGAATCTATAAAACAAGGCAGTAGGATTAGATTATCTTTCCCAAACATCACTAATAGCCAACAATGGAGCCAACCAAAACACCCATAGCACCAGACTTAGAGTCCGCAACCACAAATGGGTCACCAAACACAAACCTAAGTGGCCAAACTAGCCCAACTCATCCAACAGGCCCAAACAATCAAACTAACCCAACGGGCCCAAACACCCAAACTGTTCCAACCTATCAAACAGGCCCTAACTACCAACTCGGATCCAACTTCCAAACCGGCCCAATTCCATTCGGGTTTATGGGTCAAAACCCTAACCCAACGGATCAAAATCCCTACCAAGTTTTCCAGATTCTTCTTGCCACCAACGGTTGATCGCAACCAAGGGATGCCTTTTTTCGCCGGTTTTCGACGGATCTGAGTTTGTGCTCGTGAAACAACCCCTGGCCGGATCTCAAAATTACGCCACCTAGCCAAAGACTTTCGGCGAGCCCTGGTAACCAAAAATAAGGAAGGGTTCATCGATGGAACCCTTCCTCAACCTACTGAACCACACCTTTCTCAACATTGGACTCAGTGTAATACCTTTGTTCGTGCCTAGATTAGCAACTCCTTGACCTAAGAGATTGTTGCCGGCTTGCCTCAAACTGAAAAATGCCCAAGAGATGTGGATGAACATCCGAGGGATGTATGGTCAATTAGATCTCGCAAAAACCCTTACTTTGCGTAAAAACCTTATTGAGATCAATCAACACAACCTGCCGAGCATTGCTTATTTCAATCACATTTCGGCGATTTGGAACCAACTTGATTATGTTGAAGAACCGTTTGAAGGGCCATCCACGATTCTTCAACAGATCAAGCGTGTTAAAGATCAAAACAAGTTAATTCATTTTTTGATTGGTTTGAATAACAATTTTTTGGCATTTCGGACGTAAATGTTGGCCACATCGCCGTTGCCATCTCTCCGGTGCACCTACCAGTTGGTGGTGCAAGACGAAAGCTAGAGATTAGCTTCGTCTGACTCTCAATCAAGTGCTGAGTTTGCTGCCTTCTCTATCACCCAATAGTGCCGGCAGTTTGGACCAACGAAGACAAAGAATGGCTATTGCAAAGGGGGGCTAGGGCAACCTGAAGTAGAAAGATTTATTTTATATGGAGGAGTGAACGGCCCCGATCGAAACCCCTCATCCAACGACTCAAAGTCAAATGGGATATATGGGCTAAATAATAACTTGGGCTCAAGTTTTGTTATTGGCCCAAATTCGGCAAATGACCCAGCTTCTTCCAACAATTTTAATTCATCTCATGGGCCATCCCAAGTCCAACAAAAATCGCTACTGTGATTATTGCAAAAGAAGAAACCACACAAGGGACACATGTTGGAAATTACACAGTCGCCCTCAAAACCAACGGTCTAGATCCACCACTGCCAATCAATTAAGTCAACTTGTTACTTCTGGAAATAGTACTACGACCCCTATGTTTAGCCAAGAATAGTATCACCAGATCTTGCAGATGCTGAACCAAGCTCCACAGGCCAATACAACGTCCTACGCAGTTATATCGTTTTGTTCCAATATTATTAAAGAAAATATTTGGATAATTGATTCAGGGGCTAGTGACCATATTGTTTGTAATCCAAAACACTTCTCCCACGCATCCACCATATCCTACACCTCGGTCTGTATGCCTAATGGTACACATGCACCAACCACTCAATTAGGGACTGTTCATCTCAACAAACACTTGGTTCTTCATAATGCCTTGTTTGTTCCCGCTTTCCGTCTCAACCTTATATCTGTTTCTAAACTATGTTAAGATAATGTCTGTGTTTTAAAATTCTTTCCTAACAAATGTGAGTTTTAGGACCGTTTGACTGGGAATCTGATGGGTTCGGGTAAAGTACACCATGGTCTTTATTATTGGATAGGTGACTCTGATGCTAAAAACTCCATGTCTTATGCTTCTGATAATAAAAATTTTGTTTGTAATACAAACATTAATACAACTCTTTTTATTTTGCATCAACGCATGGGTCATAGTGCCTCTATTCCTTAACCCAATTGTCCTGTTGTCTTATTGCAAAACAGTCCCACACAACATCTCCCCAACACACACCCTTCACCACATGCATTTTTTCCTTAGTTCATATGAACATATGGGGTCCATATCACACAACCAATCACGATGGCTTAAATTTTTTCTAACCATCATTGATGATTACTCTTAAGGAACCTGGGTTTACCTCATGCAATCTAAAATACAGACACTCACTCACATTAGACATTTTTTGTCCATGGTCAAAATCCAGTTTGATCTTTCAGTTCAACGAATTCGAACTGATAATGCTAGAGATTTTTTTAACACTCAATGTTCGACCATGTTTTCTTCTCTTGGTATCATCCATGAGACCTCCTGTGTCTATACACCTCAACAAAATGACATAGTTGAACGAAAAAATCGACATCTCCTAGAGGTCGCCCATGTCCTAAAACACCAAGCCAACATCTTTATCACCCTTTGGGGCGAATGTGTGGTCACGGCCACCTACCTCATCAATTGGATGCCGAGTCAAGCTCTACATGGTAAGACACCCTATGAGCTTCTTTTTGGTAAATCGCCTACAGTTGATCATCTTCAAGTGTTTGGGTGTTTATGTTTTTCTACAAATTTAGGGGGACATGATAAATTTTCTCCTCGGGCCACTCAATGTGTTTTTATAGGTTACCCAATGCATCAGGGTTATCGACTATATGATCTAATCTAAAAAAAATTCCTGGTTTCTAGAGATGTGGTTTTTCATGAAGACTCTTTTCTATTTTTAGACACGCCCACTTCTGATAATTCCTTGCAGTCTTGATCTGTTTTGGAAGATCCTTCAGAGGATGCTTTATCAAGACCTTATTATACCATGCATCCCATCCATGATATGGGACCCTCTATGTCCGTCTCAAAACCATTTCCCACTTCTCCTAATTCTTCTCCAGAGAAACAACATACTAGTCTGCCACTACCTTTGGATAATACTCCTATAGTCCCTATGCCCTCTCAGAGACGATCCACAAGGGCCATTCGCCCACCTATTTGGATAGAAGATTATGTCTATCCCACCATTCAAACTACCATATGTACTTCTTATTCCACTTCCAACTATATTACTTATGACAGACTGTCCCCTGCCCACAGGATCTGTGTCAGTCAGATTTCTGCCCAACAAGAGCCTTCTTGCTATTCTGATGCTATTCCCCATGCACATTGCCACATTGGTGCCAAGCCATGGCCGATGAACTCAGTGCTCTTTCTCATAATCATACTTAGGATCTTGATCCATGTCCTCCTCATAGGAAGCCCACTGGTTGTAAATGGGTTTACAAGATCAAGCATCGTGGCGATGGTTCAATAGAACGATACAAAGCCCGTCTCATTACCAAAGGCTTCACTCAACGAAAATGGTTTGATTACCATGACACTTTTCCCCGGTGGCCAAGCAAGTTACTGTTCGGGCTTTTTTATCTGTTGTTGCCATACGTGACTGGACTCTTCATCAGATTGACGTTCATAATGCCTTCCTTCATGGGGATCTTCATGCAGAAATCTACATGGATCTTTCTCTCAGACTACGTAGGCAAGGGGAGAATCTAGTATGTTGTATACGCAAGTCCTTGTATGGTTTGAAACAAGCATCCCACCAATGGAATGCAAAATTCACAGAGGCTCTAATGAACACGGGCTTCACTTAGTCCAACCATGACTACTCTCTCTTCACATGGCACAAAAGTACCAAATTCATTGCTCTTATTATTTATGTTGATGATATCCTAATTACTGAAAACAATGAGGATGTGTAACACTCATATGGAGGTACGTAATTTAATTTATGCTCTTATACATTTAGTTGATTTTTTTGCTAAAATTATTTTGAGAAAATGTGAAGAAAATGCCTTAAACTTGCATTAAGGGTAAAATGGTATTTTCACTCAAAATTAGTTGAAATTGTGGGGAGTGAAAAGAGATAGAATTTCATGGAGAATGCAATAAAAATGAGGGCATTATGGTAATTGATTAAGGGACATAGATGGAATTTTAAAGAAAATACAAGGGCAAAATGAGAAACTATATATAATTTTATGTTATATCAAGGATTGAAGAGTTCAACCCTAGCCACTCTTCAACCCATTTTCACGCCACCTTCTCCTCCAAATCCTCTCAATTTCTTCACTTTTTTTTCAAAGAAATTTATAGATTTTGGGTATTTTTGAGTGGATTTTCAATCCCAAGCATCTTTAGGTAAGATCCTTGCACTAAGAAGTGATTTTTCATTTTTAAAGTGTTGAATTTTGATGGTTTGTGCTCATAGAATTTAAGAGGAAGAGAGTTTGATCAAAGAAGATTCTTAAAGGGTTGGATTGCTCATATCAAAGGTAAGTAAATCCTACCCTAAGTATGATTTAAGTTATGTTGTGTAGAGAATTTTCTTTATGTATATATATGTGTTATGTGTAGAATTGTTGATGGATTTGGTGTTGAATGATGATTAGAACTTATCCATGAGAAGTTGTGTTGGTATATTTGATACTTGATGAATGTTTGGATGAAATTTGGAAGAATTGAAGTGGAGATTTTGGAGTGTGTATTTTGGGCAGATTTGGCGCTAGTTATGGAGGATGTTATTCCAAATTTTTGGTGGCCTAGAAGAGAGATATAAGTGTAGCCAAATTAGTGTTGATTTGTGCACATGAATTGTTTGATGAAATGTCAAAGAGAAGTGCATATATGAGTATGATTATGTGTTACTTTGGGATGAGTTTGTAGATGGTAGAGAATGACATGTTTGCATTCCATAATGCATAATTGCATCTAAACATGTGAATTTAGAAAGAATTATAAGCATGAAACCATCTACATGCATACATATTCATAAAAGCATGAAAAAGCACTAAAATATGTTAAAGAGAAAATATAAAGAAATGAGAATATTAAAGATATTCAAATCTGAATTTTTATTTAAAAAAGTGTAAAAAGATAAAAAGAAGAGAAGGTTATTGTGATGGGGAGCCCGTGAGTGACATAGCCCTACATGCACGCCGCCTTTAGTGAGCGGCCTCAAAATTCAGAAAGAAGAATTGTACAGTTCGTTAGAAGTGCATGTGGATGAGGACTATACCCAGAATTAGAGAATTCACTCACACGGCCAGGCTTCCAAATTCATGCCTCAATCGAGTCTGATCAGCAAGAAAAGAAAGAATAGAAAGAAAGACTAGAAAAGAAAGAAATAAATAAAGAAAAAGAAACAGAATAAGAATAAGAAAAATAGAAAAGAAAATGCATAATCTATGTATTTGTGCATTTGCATCATGAATATGCATAAGACCATGCTCATTATCATGAGTAGTGAAAAATTAGAAAATGGGGAGAAAAACAGAGAAAGAATGAGAAAGAACAGAGAGAAAGAACGGATAGAAGAACAGAGAATAATCGGGAAGTGTGACATAAGGAAAGAAAATTTGGAACTTAAGTAACGGAGAGAGAAGGGTAGCGTAGTGGATTTACTTACTGAGCAATTAGTGCTCACTCCGTTGTTTTTAATGTTTTTTGTAGGTAATAAGTGAGTTGCGGTCGCCTGGAACGTCACGCAGTGGAAGGGTTGGGCTACACTGTCAAGTTGCTATTTTGAGTATATTTTGTAAATATTTGTATATAAAGAAAGATTTAATATGGGCCCATACTTTATTACTCGTTTATATGTGTATTTTCTTATATATATATTTTTAATGAGTTTTATTGATTATTTTACGAGTATACTAGCTAGAAAGAAATTATTACAGGATGACATTCGTACCTTTAAAGATCATCTCAATAGACATTTATGTATAAAAGATCTAAGGGAGCCAAAGTACTTCTTGGGCATTGAGATTGCACAATCCCCAGCAAGTATTTCTCTAAGTTAAAGAAAGTATGTTTTAGAGCTTGTGTCAGACTCTGGTTTATCAGCATGCAAACCTAGCATCATTCCTGTGGAACAGAACACCAAACTCACATCCCAATAGTATGATCATGAGACAACCTCTTCATAAAATGATCCTCTGTTAAACGACCTATCCCACTATCAGAGACTCATGGGAAGACTTATTTATCTCACCATGACAAGACCCGACATAAGTTATGCCATTCACATATTGGGTCAATTCATGCATGGGCCAAAATAGTCTCATATGGATGCAACGATCAAGGTACTTAAGTATTTAAAGGGATGTCTTGGACTAGGACTCCTTTTACCACGAGGTGGGAATTTGGACATCACAGCATATTGTGATTCAGATTGGGGTACATGTCCTATGACCAGAAAGTCTCTTACAGGATTCTGCATTAAATTTGGAGGGTCTCTTATATCATGGAAAACGAAAAGGCAGTCAACAATATCACTTTCCTCAGCTGAAGTGGAATATAGAGCCATGACAAAAACAACTTGTGAAATGTCTAGATCCTTGGATTATTAAAAGATTTAGGAGTGCAAACAGGGAAATCAGTCACTTTATACTGTGATAATAAAGTTGCTAATGATATCGCAACAAATCCAGTTTTCCATGAAAGAACCAAGCATATAGAGATTGACTGTCATTTCGTCAAGAAAAAGATTCAGGAAGGGATTATCAAGACCATGCATATACAAATCTCGGAATAATCAGCAGATATTTTCACGAAGCCTTTATGTAATCATCAGCATTCTTATTTACTACACAAGTTTGGAGTTTTTGACATCTACAAACCACCAGCTTGAAGGGGAGTGATGAAATATGAATTGCTGAAGATATTCATGCTGAAATCAAGCAATTATTGATTTGCATTTATTTTATTGATTGTCGTAATATTTTGTTGTTAAGTAATTATATTTCTTTTACTGTATTATTTCATTGCCTTTACTGTATTCAAAGCCACTATATAAAGAGGCTGATGTACTCATTACAATGCATCAAATTTATACAAAATACAGTCTTCTATTCTCTCTTTTCTTGACATTCTTCAGCATTGTTTATACTACTTTGTCAAGCTTACCTCTATTGGCATTCTTCGGCAGTCCTCTGCCTCTTTTGCCTTCTTTCCAGCCTAAACTCTGACACTAATGATGGAATATGGAATGCATGCTAGAATCACGGCTAATCGAAGATATTTAGCATCGTTGATCAAGGCTGATTTAAAGTGATTGATTGATGCTGAATTTGTGTAATTGATTTCCTTTCCTTTGTTAACTCTTTAGTTTTTGTATAAATTCATCACTTGGAAAGAGTAAAACACAATTCAATATACAGAATACAATTGAAGTATTTCTTCTCTCTTTTTTCTTTGGCATACTTCGGCAATTATATATATTGCCTCTCCTTCTGCCTAGATTCTTACAGCTAATGTGAATAATAGAGAGTCATATAATTTTATCGCATTTTGTTTGATTTACTCTATTATATACGATTGTGTTTGTAGGCCACTAGGCTTTACACAATCGATCACATTATATAGATATACTATTGTGGTCGCTTGATATTCTTTCAACACAATATAGTTCGTCGAAGAATATAGATCCACAAAAATGACAAATCTTTCAGAATATAGATTCCCAGAACATGATTAACATTAGAAGAGTACATAACTCCCATAACAAGAGTGCATAACTGCTCCAATTCGGGATTTTCCTTGATAGGTATTGTGGTGGCAGTTTATATAATGGTTGCTGACATACAGGGACATCACAGTAGCTGAAAAATAAACCTTGAGACCACAGGTTCGTCTCCGATTTGTTTTCAGAGGCGTGAATGAATCAAGGTAAGTGCCCTGGAGTTTTTAATCCAATAATTGCGACAATTTATTGCCGTTTAAATTTCAGAATAAGTTAATCTGATTGAATGATCTTTGAGCTGCCGCTAATAGTTAAGGTGAACATAATATACCCAAAGTAGAAACATCCATAATGTTGATTTGCAGATGAGATGATTCTTCTTACACATCGATCTGGATCTGAAAATTGGCTTTTTGGGTTCTTCTATTCAGGTGGTTAATTTGGAATGAAAATATCAATTAAATTTACTTTGAGCAAAATAGATAGGTAATACCTTCATAAACGGGAAAAGGAATACAATATGAAGCCAAATTCTTGATAAGTTTGAAGGACTTGCAAATGTCAAAGAAACCTATAACATGCAAGAACCCAGGAAACACAAAAGAGTTCATAGCCAACATCTAAATATCAAAGCAAAAAGAAAAAACACATTTCAATGTAGAAAAAATGATGACCCTGTTATGCAAATAGCGAATGACTTGATTGTAAGAACAGCAGGTTCGATGAGAAACTCGGGGTTGCAACTTGCAAGCTTATTGACAGGTTAACTCCTATTTATTAAAGCTAACACATATGCTCTTTATTTTATAAAATTAAAATGATGACATTCAAGCAAAGAAAAAACTGAAACCGATAAAATAAAACATACTAAAAAGATCTTGCGATGAAGATGACATTGAGAGAATAGTAAATTTGATGAAATGGAGGCAAAATTGCATTTATGGGAAACGACCATGAAACCATAAAAAGAATTATTGAAAAAACAGAAGGCGACGAAGTTCAACTAAAATTCACTAAAAGGAGATGGCAAATCTCACTTGTGACAGTCTTAAAATGTTAAAAATAACTACAGGAAAGTGTGCTGTCATAAACTATGCAATAACTATAAAACAATTGCTCAAACCAAATTGCATCCAAAGGTACTATAGAAGGAAGACGTTACTAGAAAGAAACAAATGGCTCAAAGGAAATAGTAATCGCAGGGAGATATTGATGCAATACCATGTGCAGCAAGAGCCATAGACATTTAAACAGCTAAAAGTTTCAGAGCCAAAGATCCAGCAGGAAAAAGAAGAGATTAGCAGCCAAACAAATTCCTATGGTGAAAACATAGGATGCCTATCGAAAAGAAGAGTATTATTCATGCTACTAAAAAAATGTATATAACAAGTTTTTGCTTTCAGATACAACCGTACATAGAAGATGAGAAAACGCTACTGAAAAGATCAAAGACATGGAGAAATATGGAGTCCGAAATGCAAAGAGTACAGACGAAAATTTTGCAAAATTACATTCCAAGTAAAATAACATGAACAAAACAGTAAAAGAAACCAGAAAATACTTCTTCGTAAGGAGCAACAACCAAAGACTCCCATGAAATTGCAAATTTATTCCAATGCTATGTTCAAAATTTGCCATTTTGACAACGCATTAAATTAAATTATTTCGTATGAGATCAAAAAGGTCTAATAGAAAACATTTTGATCAGCTTGATCTTAGGTCAAGTTATTGAATCAAACTTAGTTTAGTAAACCATTAATTGTACTGCAACAAAACCATAAATTAAAGAAACTAATCAAAACCAAACAAAACCAAACTCCACATATACATGTACGATAAGAGAGACGAAATAAAACTTTATAATAAACATTCATCATTTAATCCACAGTAATCCATCATTCTTAGTTTATAAAACCATCAAAACCCTAACACAACACTGAATAAACATTAATTCAAAACCTCTCTAATCAAAACCCGTCTAACCTGACCCCGCCAGATCAGAGACCGAGTTCACTCACTTCTGAGCCGATGCGAGTGGGGGTGGACCGAGCAGGCTCTGCTGTTGCAACTCGAGCTCCGTGAACTGCTGTTCTCGGTCCATTTCGATGATGAGTGGAACCACCAGGATGAGGAACGTGGTCCCCGCAATCCAAGCCGCTTTTCCGGTGCTTTTGAGGAGTTTTTTGGTGACGTTGGCCGTGTCGGTCGCCGTGCGTTTGGTGTAGGCGACAATTGGAGAGTCCGATACGGCGCCGGTGATCCTAGAGAGAATTTTGCCTTGATTGGACGCCATGAGAGATTGAGGGAGAGAACGAAGGAGGGTTTAGGGTTTTTGATAAGACGAGGGATCGTGATTGTTATGGGCCGTGTAAACACATTTAAAGCCCATATATTGATTGTAGCCCAAAAAGAAGTGTGAGCTAATCAAATCGAAAAGGGGATTATTTTATGCTAGTAATACTACGCTCACAAATCTTTCTCACTAACTTTTTCTCACAAATGAGATATGTCAACTCGTAATTAATTAGTTTACAAATTGGTCTTGTCTGTCAAACAATGGATTCTGCTTGACTAAATACAAGCTGACTAATTGCGAGCTACCACGTCAGCATTTGTGAGATAAAATTATAAAAAATGTTTGTCAACCTATCTTTATTCATTTTTATACAAGCCCTTTGTGACATTCATTAGGAAAATGAAAGGGAGCATAGATCAGTGGATATAGATTATCTATATTATGTAGACCGTGATTTAAACTAAATTTAAATTATTGTCTATTGAAAAAGAAAACTTATTGGTTTCTATCTACTAATTATTATATCTGCCTGTCCAATTACGAACTGCTACATTAGGATTGTGAGAAAAAAATTTGTAAAATAGAGTTGTAAGCCAATATTTATTGTTAGAAATTTTACTCATGATATTTAATTTTTATATAATAAGACATAAGTTTTCGAATGATACAAATACAACACACATTAGAGAAGGAAAGTAGCATGTCCAATTGATGTGTTCTATTTTCTAAGCTTGGAAAATTTTATAAAAATAAAACTCTAAAATGGTTATTATAATTCAATGCAACCGCAAAAGCACTCGAAACTTCAAGATTGGATCATGTCATGATTCTCCTTAAAACACTTGCAATTTGTCCAAATTTAAGGTTCAATTAAACTATTCAAAAGTTTAATCAATGAGTCTAAAACCTCTCTTTATATACTGAAAGCATGGTAATGGTAAGTTTAGTACAAGTTCCAGTTCAAGGGATTTGGATATAACAGTGTTCAAAACGAAATCCCGCTTATAATACCCACCATCCATCTTAAAACCTCTGCACACAACCAGGGTTGAATTACATACCCAAGGAACTGAAACACTGAATGCCAAACCAGAACCTACTTTTCCATCACGTGAACTTCCGTTTTCCAATAGAACATCCTTGTATACATGGGAAACACTGGTTACATATTTTCCCATCGGTGGAAGCTGTTGACCAAAATATGAATTTGTTTCAGCAGACTCGAGAAAATCAGAATCGGAATGAAGGTTCACCACAACAGTGCCATGTTCAGGATGCAGTTGATTCCTGAGGGTGTTGATAAAAGGGGAATCTGGATCCCGAAGTTTATGAGGGAAGATGTCGTCACCATCATAAGCATCAATGAAGACTAAATCATACACATTGTTGTTTTGAAGGATAAACTTCTCAGCATCTGATTCATAGAGGTAAATTCTCTCATGGATGCCTTTCCACAGTACTTCATCATTGATATCTGGTTTCGACATGACTCGCTCACCTAATGGGGTCATAACTGAGAAATATGGAAAGCCCATTGCTTGAACTGAAGCAGAGATAACAATTGGGTCAATTTCGACTATGTGGACATCAGCACCTGAAAGAAGCATATAAGTTTGAGTCAGGTAAATGATGAGATGTTCAAAAACAGATTCGCAAGCCAGCAAAAGCATGCTCCAGATCCTTCCAGGAAGTTCAAAATGATAGAAGCATACAGCAACTATATGAGACATCTGCCTGACATAAGTTCTACATTATCATCAACTTCACACAAAGAATGAGACTGCTGCCCCAAGACAGCCAAAAGTGCAATAGATATATTTAAACTGTTATTTCAAATAAATAAAGACAATATGTCGGCTCATACACCATATATGTGGTCAGCTATTATGTACGATTTATTCTCATGGTATATAAGGAACTAATTCTTTCATCATCATTATTTTTCATTTGGGCATTAATCCATTGATAGGTTTGTCAGCTGGATATACACACAGCCATGATTCCCAATCAGTGATTCCCAATCAGTGCACCAGGAAACTGTTATAACTTGGATATCAGAGATAGCCAGATGACAAAAAGACATTCCTATACAAGATTTCCCCTTCTATTATATAAAATAGAATTTTCTTTTCCACTGACAAATTACTTAAAAGAAAATGTAAAAGTAAATGTTTAATTCTCTTACAAAGTAATATAAATTAATAACAACAAAAAGAAAGGTAGGGTTAAATGCAATATTAACACACTAGATTAATATGAATATGATACTAAAAGTACATTAGATATAAACATAGACATGTAGCTGGCATATCACATGTTTGATAATTCTCAGAAAGCAATTTTTTTTGTAACTTCATACTTTTATTTCATGATTTTTGCCATATTCATTACTTCTTCAGTAAAAGCACAAGCAGAAAAGGCAAGTGAATTTTCCCCACCTTGAATTTTACTCGCCAAGAATAGTGGTAAGCTCCCCCCTCCATGTCCAATGCATAATATATTCATTGTTTTCTTCCCATGCACAGCACTCATAAGATCATAGTTACACGATGCAATAGTAGCCAGCCCAGTTGACACCATACTCTTTAGGTCTGCACACAGACATTAAAACCATCAAAAGATTGCTGCAATCAAAATTGACAATCACACCAAAACGTTATCTACAGAGGCATGGATTAAAACAAGAAGCTTCAATTCCATTTTAGAAGCCACCAAGAAGTCATTATGATACCAATATGTTGCACTGTTAAAATGAGAACAATGAAATTAGCAAAAAAGTGTACACAAATATAAGGTATCACATCCATCATAGCAGAAAAACACAACATGAAAACTAGTCTCCAACAAATATGCTCATAAAAACTCAGAAAATGAGATATTGCATCCATCTTGTTATAACATCCAACATAAAATTCTATTACCCAATAAATATCCTCCTCTGATTTAGAATTTACCATGTGCAAAAGATCTTATGATCTAGAATTTACCGTGTGCAAAAGATCTTATGACACGTTCTGTGTTTTTCATTTCTTTCTATTAACGACCAAAAATAAGACTAATATATACTAAGACAGAAGGCTCTGAGAGAATCCTAGTCCATCAAGTACAATACTTGAGGATTTTAGCCACTTAACAGCATTGTCTAGTGAAACTAAAACAACAAATCTGACATAAAAAGTAAACTATAAAATGGGATTTACATGGAACAGCCAAGCAATGTGGTTGTTGCATTAAAAACACAGAGCCCGGCTCGGATTCTCTGTAGGCCGCCGTGATTTTAGCGGTGCTCTGGCGCGTATCCTCATTAAATCGAAGGGTGCGCCACTGGTATCCAAGCACTCTAAACCGTTCGTAATTTCCATAAATCTCTGTATATCTTTGCTCTAGCCATCTCTCCATTTCTGGCCACTTGTCTTTACTCTAAATTAATTACAAGGAGAAAACAAGATAATGAGTGAATGATCATAACTCATAAGTAAGCCACTTATGTACATGATTGAGCAAGAGAGGAACTGACCGGTCTAGAAGAAGGGTAAGAGAGAACAGATACTATGCCGTTTCCTTTATCAGAAGTTGAACGGAGAACAGTGTAGCCGTCGGATTCAGTTCCCCACCACTCCGATGAGTAAATCCCGTCGCCCTCGTCGTCCCATGACGGCGCACGGCCGTGTAAAGCGCCGATATCCCTCTACAGTTCCGCGCAGCTCTGTACCACATCACAACGATCTCTAATCGCGAAATTCAACAAAAAGCTTAAACCCAACGGGTTGTCTTTTATTTTTTTCAAATTAACGGACCTTAACCCAGGACGAGGTTAATAGGGATACTCAGTGACATCATATATTATTTGATTGGTTGTCTATAGAAGATGAGAAAATTTACTGCCCGGTCCCCCCAAGTCTGCATTTAAAAATGGCCTTGATACTGTTCATAAATATTTTTAATTTAGAGAAATGACGTGGCATAGTTAGGATTAATTAAACACGTAAAATGGTTAAAATGAAAAGATTAAAACATATGTGGGCCGAATCAGAAATAATGAAAGTTTTCAAAATTTGAAATTTCGCAAACAACCCCACACTCTATTCACGTCGCTTAATCGAAATTCATCAGTTGAAAACGCGATTTCTTGAACGAAAGGGAGACGCATTTTTTTCCGATCCACACCAATTGATTTGCACCCTAAATCAATTTCTTGAACCCTAAACCGAATACAGTCGCGATTTTCGCGATATAGTCGCGATTTTCGATCGATTTGTTGAACCCTAAGAACGATTTCTTCAACTATAAACGGAATCTGCGATTTCCGGCGAACCCCATATTTCCAATCCAACTACAATTTTCACACCAAATTCAATCCAAAACCATGGCTGACACTCACAATGACGACGACAACCCAACGCCACTTCGAATCCTAGTTCCGGTGGCTCACATTTCAATGGCTGCTCCGGTCGATCATCTGACCATTGAGGTGGTCCACACGTAGAGAGACCCGGCGGCACAAGAAGAGAGTGAAGAACCAGCACAGGGGTCTGAAGACGGAGTCAGGCGAGACTTCAGGCCAGAAGGAGGATTCCGGAGAGAATGCAGGCCAGGAGGTGGATTCCGAGATAATTCAGGGCAGGAGGAGTCGCCGGAGGATCCAGGCGACGAAAAGGCCGGCGAGATAGGGTACGTAGTTTGGGATGTTGCATTGTAATTTCGCTTAAGCGATCATTAGTATCGCTTAAGCATTATTCGGTTTTACTCGTGATCGCAGCATGATCGCTTAAGAGATCATGAGTGTTTACTCTTGGTGGCTTAAGCGATCTTAGGTCTGGGCAGAATCACGATTAAGAGATTCTCAGTTAACTTTTGATCGCTTAAGCGATTTAAAATCGCTTAAGCGATCTTGCATGAGACAGTAAAGATCTCTTAAGCGATCCATGATCGCTTAAGAGACTACAGTGGTTTTGGTTTATTTTGTTTGATGACATTTTATTTATATCGATTGTGCAGATTGTGGCGACCGTGCTGTAGGAGTACGAGTTGGAGCCTATAAGTGAGAAGGTACCCTACTTCCCTGCAAGGGTGACGGTGAGGTCGGCTGGAGGTTTTTGACAGAAATAGGCCATTTTAGCTAGAATGAGGCATGGTGAAAGAGTTTTTGGTGACACTTGTTTCGGTCAGTTTTTAAGAATTGGAAAAAAGTGGAAAAAGTCATTTTGGGGGCAGGAGTGCATTACATTTTGATGCACTCAGTAAAAAGCAAGAAAAAAATGAAATGTGGTTCGTGTGGAGGGAAAGCCACTACGGTTTGGTATGATGGAGTATGCGTTGGTGACGGGCTTAGGATGCGGGAAAGTGCCAACTAAGGCGAGGCAGACCAGTAAGGAAGAGTGCGGGAGCCCTAAACTTTTGTAAAAGGTTTTGAAAGGGGCAAAGTCTATTACAGGAAGTTTTAGAGAAGAGGCTATCTACAGTTCGGTTTATGTGATGCAGAGAAGATAAAGTGTGCTTGATATTGTTTTTGCATTCTATCTTATTGGCTGGTGACTCAACAAAAGCTATTGAGAAAGATTGGTTGCTGTTTGTAAGCGACTTGGAGTTCTTTAATTCTTATCCGTGGGGACGGATATCATTTGAGCGAACCATCAAGAGCCTGAAAAACCAGACATGGCGTTAAAGCATGCCGAATGGCGGGAAGGCTAAACCAAGCACGTATAATTTGTTTGGCTTCCCATGGGCAATGCAGGTAAATATTAATAGCTCTATGTTATATTTTTTATAATATGTGTGTTTGATAATGACATGGACTGTTTTTTTACAATGTAGCTTGGATGTACGGGCCATCCCTGTCTTCGCCAAGGCGGGGGAGGAGCAAGAATGTGAATGTGCAACAGCGATTTTCCTAGATGTTCGGTGGCATGTCGAAGCTGTAACCATTGGGATTATGGCCAATTAGAGATTGAATTCAAGCAGCGGGGTAAGATTGAAGGATTAAGCTTTTGAATATGCATTTTGCTTTTTATTTTGCTTCAATCTGATTGATTTTTTTTTCTTATTGCAGGGAGTCGTCCGTCCCTTTTTGACCCCTATTGGGATGAACGGAAGAGGACTATGTCACATCTTTCAAAGCAATGGAGGATGAAAGGGATGAACAGATAGACCGCCTGATGCGGGACCTAAAAGGGGTCACGCATGTGATGGCAGTTGCAGGCCATTGCTTACAATGTCGTTGATGCTGAGGATAATGAAGCTCGGGGGGCCGAGATGAGGAGGAGAAAGGGAGGAAGAGGTTCGTAGCCTCAGCAAACCGGTACAACAAGTACCGCTTTGCCGAGACATCGGCGTAGGGAGAATGAGTTTGTTGACCTCATCAACGGCCTGTTTGAGAGTTTTACAACAGCCTTTTATGCAAAGCTTGAGAAGATGGAAGAAACAATGAAGGTGGAGAAGAAAGTGGATAAGGTGGGAGGAAAGTAGTAAGTGGAGGGCAAGTTGGTACAATGGAGGAGGAATGTGGTGGAGAATAAAGGCGGTTGAAGTGCAAACTGGCTTGAAAAGAGAGACCCGAAAGAGCAAGTTTGTGAAATCGCCTTACATGGTATTGACACAGGTAAAGAAGAAGAAAATGAAAAACAAATGGAGGAACAACCAGAAAGGGAGGTTGAGGAGGTTGGTGGTGGAAGTGGGGCGGTTATAATGGAGGAGGGGAGTTGGAGCGAAGGAAGCGGGGATGTAAAATTGGAGAGGGGAGGAAGTGGGGAGGGAAATGGACTCAAATGTCGATTTGTATAGGCCAATAGAGGAAAGGAAAAAACTCTTTTATGCCTTTACAATGGATCGGGAATTGATGGCCATATAAATGTAAGACAGGGGATTATCCCCGGGAATGGTTTCAGAAGTTTGTCGATGGGGACGTGGCTTGAGGACTCGGTGAGTTATGTTCACTTAATTTTCCTTTTATTTTTCCTGTGTTTTCCATACTTATCTTGTTGTTTTTATGTGATGTAGCACATCGATAGATATTGGCGCTGATGAGGCTACGACAGACTAGTGATGGTGATCTGTTGTATCCTGACTGTGCTATCACCGATGTGGCGTTTGGGCAAACGCTTGTTTCGGCATATCGGTCTTTAATTAAAAATGCCGTTGCTAGTGGTGTAGCAAAAGGACCGAAGCGAAAACGATTGGCTGCACCAGAGTCGGATTGCATCCCTGATGATTTCCGTTGTTGATGATAGGATTATGCAGTACGTAGGGGGGATCGGCCCAAATATGGCCACGGTTGGGCCTTTGTTAAAAGAGTGTACTGCATCATCCTCGTCAAACAAATGCACTGGATAGCAGTCGCTGCGCATCTAGAGAGGGGTGTCTGAGATCCTTGACTGCAACCCACCATTTGTCGAGACAAGCAGTTGGAGGTCGAGTTGGAGCCACTGTCCAGGTTGTTCCCTCGGCTGTTGCTTGAAAGCGGGATGTTTGGGCAGTTGGGTGATCAGGTACTAACCGGAAAGTGGCGAATTCAGCGGTCTACCTGCCCAATAAATGAGTCAAGGTAAATTTTGTTTAAAAACTAACTTACATAACAATTGTTCTAAAGTTTATTATAATGGTAATGTCTTCTTCCTATGTAGCGCTGGAGTGGGCATATGCCCTGAAATTTATTCAGTTCGACATGACCAACAGCCCGATGGACAGCTTGAATGACGAAACAATGATAGAATGTCGGGAGCGCTGGGCTGTCGACTGCTTCCATGGGCAGATGGATCCGTTTTGAGTGACCAGAACCCAATCAAAGGGTATGAAAGTTGGACCTGAATTGTTAGTTTATGTGATGTTGATGCTCATACTTGGGTTTTTTGAGTTGAGTTTATGTGATACCTGTTATAATTATCATAAGGTTGTATATACATGTTCATTTTCAATGGTGTTTTGATGTGTACTTCAGAACTGCTTATTTAATTTGTTCTCATTGGCTTGGCTATTTTCTAATTCATGCCTTTCTCATATTATGGTGTTTTACACTGCAGGTCACTAGATGGAATGGTCATCTCCACAGAAAGTCAACCGGGCACCATAGTAGCCCCCTTGTAGATATCATCTTGAATTTGTTGTAGATATCATTGTAAAGAATTGGATCTGATATTTGGGATATATTTTTGTTTGTCCATATAAGATAATTCATCAGCAGTTTCAATTTACTATGTATGGTTGTAGATATCATATGTCTTTTAGTAATAGATAATTCATCAGCAGTTTCAATTTGTTGTAGATATCATATGTCTTTTAGTAATAATCGCTTAAGCGACACAGAGGTCGCTTAAGCGATCATTCGTATTTTAGTAATATCGCTTAAGCGATAGAGAGGTCGCTTAAGCGATCATTGTCTGGGCAGATGTCATTCTGCCTCGGAAAAATCGCTTAAGCGATCATAATCGCTTAAGCGATCATGAGTCTTTTAGTATAATCGCTTAAGCGATACAGGTGGTCGCTTAAGCGATCATTGTCTGGGCAGATGTCATTCTGCCTCGGAAAAGATCGCTTGCGATCATAAATCGCTTAAGCGATCATGATTCTTTTAGTAATAATCGCTTAAGCGATACGGTGGTCGCTTAAGCGATCATAGTCTGGGCAGATGTCATTCTGCCTCGAAAGGATCGCTTAAGCGATCATAAATCGCTTAGCGATCATGCTGTCTTTTAGTAATAATCGCTTAACGATATAGGTGGTCGCTTAAGCGATCATAGCCTGGGCAGATGTCATTCTTCCTCGGAAAAGATCGCTTAAGCGATCATAATCGCTTAAGCGATCATTCGTATTTTAGTAATATCGCTTAAGCGATACAGTGGTCGCTTAAGCGATCATAGTCTGGGCAATGTCATTCTGCCTCGGAAGGATCGCTTAAGCTCATAATAGCTTAAGCGATCATGCGTCTTTTAGTAATAATCGCTTAAGCGATATAGGTGGTCGCTTAAGCGATCATAGCCTGGGCAATGTCATTCTGCCTCGAAAAAGATCGCTTAAGCGATCATAAATCCTTAAGCGATCATGCGTCTTTATAATAATCGCTTAAGCGATCATGCTTCTTTAGTAATAATCGCTTAAGCGATATAGGTGGTCGCTTAAGCGATCATAGCCTGGGCAATGTCATCTGCCTCGGAAAAGATCGCTTAAGGGTTTACGATTCGTTCAGAGCACTTGTTCCGTTATTACATTTATATCAAACATATAGTTCCTTTACACGTCAGAAAGATCCTTAAGGGTTTACGATTCGTTCAGAGCACTTGTTCCGTTATTACATTTATATCAAACATATAGTTCCTTTACACGTCAGAAAGATCGCTTAAGGGTTTACGATTCGTTCAGAGCACTTTTTCCGTTATTACATTTATATCAAACATATAGTTCCTTTACATGTCAGAAAGATCGCTAAGGTTTACATTCGTTCAGAGCACTTGTTCCGTATTACATTTATATCAAACATATAGTTCCTTTACACGTCGAAAGATCGCTTAACGGTTTACGATTCGTTCAGAGCACTTGTTCCGTTATTACATTTATATCAAACATTAGTTCCTTTACACGTCAAAAAGATCGCTTAAAGGTTTACGATTCGTTAGCACTTGTTCCGTTATTACATTTATATCAAACATATAGTTCCTTTACACGTCAAAAAGATCGCTTAAGGTTTACGATTCGTTCAGAGCACTTGTTCCGTTATTACATTTATATCAACATATAGTTCCTTTCCACGTCAAAAGATCGCTTAAAGGTTTACGATTCGTTCAGAGCACTTGTTCCGTTATTACATTTATATCAAACATATAGTTCCTTTACACGTCAAAAAGATCGCTTAAGGGTTTACGATTCGTTCAGAGCACTTGTTCCGTTATTACATTTATATCAAACATATAGTTCCTTTACACCAAAGTCGCTTAAGGTTTACGATTCGTTGAGCACTTGTTCTGTTATTACATTTATATCAAACATATTCCTTTACACTTCAAAAAAGATCGCTTAAAGGTTTACGATTCGTTCAGAGCACTTGTTCCGTTATACATTTATATCAAACATATAATTATTTAGGAAATATCAGTATATTTTTTAATTAATTTTCGACCCATTAAGTGAATTAATTTCATTAATACCAAGAAAGGTTCAAAAATTAACAAAAACACCCCCACCCACCCAACTTCCCAGTTCTGGCTACCGCCGACAGCAACGAACGATCGGAAATGGCCGTAATGGCCAGTTGTGACCTTTTCCGCCATATCCACCGTCGATGTGGCCGAAAGGCCACATCTTCCCGTCATGGACTTTCAATGAAATGTCCGACTTTGACGGTCAACGCGCCAACATTTGGCCGTCGTTGACCGACACGACGGCCATAATTTGGCTGTCACAGACGGCAACCTCTGGATTTTCTGTTCCTCTACACGGCCAGTTCTGGCGGATCGGGGCCCTTTTCCGGCCACATCCGTGGTCGATCTGGCCGGAAAGGCCATATAGAGCCCTACCGGCCAGATCCGACCACTGTGCATCGAAACGCCCTTCCCCGGTCAATTCCCTCCGGTGGCCGGGGTAGTGGGGTTGTATCTGTTAATTTTAAAACCATTTGCAGAAGAATCGGTTAAGCATACAATGATCGCTTATCGATCATGTGATGGCAGAAGCAGATCTGCCCAGGTCATGTCGCTTAAGCGAATATTGCCTTTTTCCCCTGGTCGATTAAGCGATCGGGGATCTCTTAAGCGATCATGCACCTGGGCAGAATCAATCAGTCCAGGTGAAGGATCGCTTAAGCGATCCTTTATCGCTTAGCGTCCATCTGCGAAAACACTTTGTCGCTTAAGCGATACACTTAGTCGCTTAGCGATGGTGGGCATATATACATTTGCATCTTTTCTCCTGATTTTGACAAACTAAAATTACCAACACGTATTAATTCCATACTTTTTCCTCAATTTGACACCTAATTCCAAACTAAATCACCACAAATATTTAGACCATGTATAAGAATACACAATATAAAGGATATTTTATTAAAGGTAACAATAAAATTTAAAACATCAAAATTTCATCCTTCTTCGAATCGACCCTAATTACTTCTGGCAACTGCTTCTCTGTGACCAGGTTGCTTGCAAATTGAGCACTTATTCATCTTCGGGGAACCTCAAAGCTGATGGAATACGCTTAACCCTTTTTCTCCCCTTTGCGGCTTCTTCAATGGCGCTGGAGGATAATGTGCCCCCTGGCGCACTACCCACTGCTCTTCTGGAGGCACCGGTATATCGTTTCTGATATGCTAGCATGTAGTGATCTGTCATATAGAAAGGGGAGCAAAGTTCCATGTAAATTCTTGAACCAAAATCCGGCTTCCGTTGGTGTTTCAGTGCTGCTAGTGCATAGGACAAGGTAAATGTTGAATGTCAAGCACTTTACAGCTGCAAGTTTTTGTAACAGTTAACTAGGGCATCCGGACCATAGCCGCGCACAGTAAACTCTTGAGCATTAAGAGGATAGGCAAACAGTCTCATTTGACAGTTCCATATGTTCTCGCATATTTTTCAGCTGACGGAACAAGGGTTGTAGTAAAATTATCTGCTCCATACGACGCTCATGGAACCACCCCGACATGTCCTTTGGATTGCATCAAAATGCAACTATTGGAAACTCTCTTTCTATTAACAACTTCGAATTTATGGACTCAGCTATGTTCGTGGTCATGACATCAAACCTTCTTCCAGGAAAGTAGCTCTACTCCATCTCTCGAAACCACCATCATGCTCAAGATACTTAGCAACTCTAACATCCTTGATTCGGATTTGCTGGAGTGTTCCTCAAACTCATCAACCCGGTAAGCTTTTGCTGCCATGTAGTATGTCTGAAGGAGCCAGCACACTTAAACTTTTGTTTTATGTTCTCACCAAGGTGCCTCATACAATCCGTGATGTGCTTGACGGTAAATAGTGCGCATCCCCTTCTTTATAGAGTTGTGCCTATCGGATATATGCACAACTCGTCACTGTCAGGCACTATCGTACTAACTGCTGAAAAAACCAAGTCCACGACTCGTCATTCTCAGAGTCAACCACACACCATGCAACAGGATATGTGTGATTCTCGCTGTCCTGTGCAGTGGCCACCAACAATGTACCTCCATACTTTCCCTTTAGAAAGCAACCATCAACAGCCAACACCTTTCTCATGTTTACAAAACCCCTTATAGCAGCACCATAACAACAAAAAAATATTTAAACATCATATTCCTGTCCCACTTCAAAGCCGTCTTGCTACCTTGGTTTGTCACCTCAAGCATATAACGTACCTTCTAATACTGCGTACCCGTGCTCCGGCGTGCCCCTCACAAAATCTTGTGCATTTTGTCTACCTTTCCGCATTTCCATAACTAACAACACATCCCAACTCTGTGCGCACAAGTCTCTGAATGTCTTTAGGAGATGGACCTTTCCCTTCGACGAACCGACTTTTGCAAATTGTCCAATAACTCAGCGACGCTTGTCGTGCTCACCTGAAATATGTCCCAAACCACATGTGTGCTCACGGTATAGTGTGCTAAGAATAAACTTTTCCGACTCCGCCAACCTTCTACAATAAACCCGCCACTTGCAGTTTCGGTCACGACATGCAACCGTCACAGCCAATGAATTTGACTTTTTGGTGATGAACTCAAAATTACCTTTCACAGCAACAAGTTTTAGCTTCCTCACCACTTCCTCTTTGTTGTCAAATAAATACCCTATGCGCAAGTCCGATCCATCCTTAAAGACATGAGCTGATCCACTACTACCTCCAATTGCCCCCTTTGAACTTGCATAAACGACCATAGTGTTCTCTTCCTCACAATCTACACCTTTTGCATAATCTGTATTTAAAGGAATCTCTACATCTGGGAACTCTACGGGTCCTCCTCCTCAACATTTTGATTCTGCCCCCCATTACCAACCTCTTCTATAGTGTCTTCCTCACCACCCATTGACCGTCTACTCTTGATTTTTCAGCTAACAAATCAATGGCCTCGTAGTTCAAATTACAACCAGGCAAATCTCCGCCTACATCCTCGTTATCCCCTTCCTTGGAACCAACTTCCAACGGTTTTTCTACATAAAACCCTAAAAATCCCTCGAACCACTATCGGCCATATCAATCATAAATAGTTCACACTTTCATCCGACTTTAATACAGCAGGAGGTACCTTATAATTTCCAGGAGCTCTGCTTAAAACATACCTCCCACACTATATCACTACGCGAGCAACTCAAATTACCTCTTCTAATTATTTCATCAATCAACTCATCAAAACTAACCTCTGTGCTCACAGCAATTGGTGTAACTTCTTTGCTCTTCCCAATCCACTTCCACCTACTTTCTTCCTCCACCCACTCACCAAAATATTCAACACCCAAAACATTTTTTCCCATGTATAAAATACCAACTACCTGTAATGCAAGAAAAACAATATTCTTAAATGCTGTACTAAGTTTCAAATAGTTTAAAAAGAATCTGCACATTCGCATATTTGGTCTGATGTATCGCTTGAACATCATGGTTATTTATACTGGATCGCTTAAGCGATACACCTGATCGCTTAAGCGTTAAGTATAAATAACCTTGATCGCTTAAGCGACTTATGCCATTTACTGATCGCGTAAGCGATCTGCTCCCATACACAGACTTTAACCAGATCGCTTAAGCGATCTTATGCCACATACCTGATCGCTTAAGCGATCTATCTGCTGCATTACCAAACCTGCCGATCGCTTAAGCGATACACCGAATCGCTTAAGCGATCCATCGTGCCCAGAACACATTTTCAGTCATCTCCACCACAATCGATCCATCAATACCCAGAAAATAAATACCCAGAACTAATTTTCACACAAATTTCACTCCTTTCAACCTACATTACATCAAACCCAACCCACAACCTAAACAACTAAATCAAAATCATAACCCAAACCCCATCCATTATTAAATCTTTGTAAATCTAAATATAAAATGAAAAAGGAGATACACATACTTAGGCAAATGTCAGGAGGAGGAGAGGGGGATCTTTGCCGGAGAAGATGTTAATGGTGGAGAAGAGAAGTGTTAATGCGGTAGATGGGAAGAAGAAGATTTAGGGAATGAGAGAGAGATGTACAGAAGGAGGAAGAAGAAGAAGATGCAGAGGAAGAAGAATGTTACGACGCCAAGAAGAAGAGAAGAAGATGCAGGTAGAGATCGTTAATGGCGAGGAAGAAGAGGGTTTTTGGGTTTATTTGCAACAATTTCGGATTTGTGGAAATATAGATAATTTTGAAAAGATTACATAATCCTAATTAAGCACTAATTACCCTTAATCATAATATGGCTATTTAGTTAACATTTCAAAACTTGATAGCCTTTTAATTAAATGTAAACTTCAAATGTCTTTTTAATAACTTCCCCCATAGAAGATTTAGGTATTCTCTTAAAAAGTTACTGCTAATACTAATGAAGAAATCTCATTGCGTTGGGTGCGTTTGATTCATTATTTCTACCTATATTTTCAATCTTATTCCCAAAATATTATTTAGTACATTATTTGAGAAATATTAGGGTTTCGTTTGGTTCAAAATTTGGGGGTTTTGGAAAAAGTTTTTTGAAAAAAGTTAAAAAAAAGTTGAATTGGGCGGGTATTACGATGTAAAATTTATAAATTAATAAAATGCCCCTTATGTTTGTTTTTTTACAAAATACCCCCTATAATAAAACATTAAAAGTTAACAAAAATACCTCTAACCCACCCTCAAACACCCCCAGCCGACCACCACCACCGGAGGTGGCCGGAGTCGCCTTATGGGCTCATGACCGGTTGGATCTTGCTGGTCATGCGCCGATATGGCCTTTTCCGGCCAGATCCACGGTGGATTTGGCCGGAAAAGGCCAGATCTGGCCGTATTTGCTCTCAACGACGGCCAACAAACGGTCGTCGTTGATGGTCAACGACAACCGTTTGTTGGCTGTCGTGACCGAGTGTTACGGCCAAAGATCTAGCATTTTCCGGCCAGATCCACGGTGAATCTGGCCGGAAAAGGCTAGATCGGCGCACTACCAGCCAGATTCAGCCGGTAGTGCACCATCCTACCAGATTCCAGCCATTTTCCGGTGGTGGTGGCCGAAATCTGGTAAATGTGGATTGTTGGGGTGTTTTTGTAATTTTAAAAAAAATATTTAGGGGTATTTAATTAAATTAACAAATTTAGAGGGTTTAAAAAAAATTAAATAATATTGAAAATAGTATTCCCAAAAAAGAGAGTTTTTGGGTATTTTACTGTTTAACTTTTTTGGGAATACTAAGAGTAGTATTCCCAATCTTGAACCAAACGAAGCCTAGTATTTTTTAATTATTTTTAGACCCCTTAAGTTTATTAATTTCATTAAATACTCCAGAAAAAAAGTTTAAAAATTAACAAAAACACTCCCACCCACCTATACTTGCCAGATTCCGACAATTACCATCGGTGGTAGCCAAAATCTGTCACAACGGTAAATTAACGACTGGAATTGGCAGTTAATTCATCGATCTGGCCGTCGTTCTTGGCTATCGTTGACCGACAACGACGGCCAGATCTAGCCTTTTTCGTGGATCTGGCCGGAAAAGGCCATAACGACACCCTACCTGCCAGATCCGACCGATTTGTGTCGTAATGCCATTTTTCGGCCAGATTCCGGCAGTGGATTTGGCAATGTGGTGGGTGGGGGTGTTTTTGTCATTTTATAAAAATTTTATACATTGGGGTGTTTAGTTAAATTAGTAAACTTAGGGGTTTTTTTTTGTAAATTTTTAAATTTTACCTCATAATACTCTCCTATTCAACTACCCAATATTATTCCCAAAATCCTATCCAAAATAATAAAACAAACGGACCCAAAAATTTTCTTAGGTATTTTAAGATTACTTTGATAATTTTATTTTTGTTATAATTTTACCCTTTATTAATAAAATTTTAAGACAATAATGTCCTTTTTTTAAAATCAATTTACAAAAATACTAATGAACTATATTATCTTTATATAGAAAACTTTTAGGATATAAATACCCTTGGAATTTAAAAAATTTACGCAAGGGTGGTGGTTGGATTTGGCCACCACCGCTGGCAGCGACGGAATGGCGCACGACCGATCGGATTTGGTTAGCCATGCGCCGTTTAGGCCGTAAACAGTTAGATCTGGCCATTTCACGGACAAAGATGTGGCTCTAAAAAAGCTAGATCTGTGGTCATTTCACGGCTAAATCTCCACTGCCGTCGCCCCTTGCAATGGTGGTAGGCCGCCGATAGTGGCTTGGGATGGGTGTTTTGTTAAGTTTTAAACTTTTTTGGTTGCTATGGTGTTTTAACTAAATCTGAAATGTTGGTGGTTAAAAAAAGTTATTCAAAAAATAATATTATATTAATATTTAAAAATGAGGGCAATTTAATAAATTATATAATGTTGTGTGTGACTTTTCCGCCAAGCTCGGGCCAACGCAAGGATATAGCTCGACCCGGAATGAGCTAGGTAACAATGATTAATTGACCTAGTATAAGCTCGTCGAGCCGAAGCTTGACCTAGCATAAGCTAGTCGCAGACAGTTCAAGGAATCATTCAATCAACCATTAGATTATTTCAGATCCCAGATATTACAGGAATGACTAGATCAACCACGATCATTGCGCAATCACAGCGCTCAATCGTGAGAATATCGGAATTGCGATTCAGATCAATTGTAATCCCTTTAATCTGGCTCTTTTCTTTATACAAATCTTGTATATAAACCCCCTCAAACGAAGATGAAGGGGTTACGAATTTCACATAGGAACTATATTGTAAGCTCTCACAATAAATACAAAAAACAGTGGACGTAGACTGTAGAGTTGACCTCGCCAAACCACTTTAAAACTCTCATTGTCTTTGCTTTGTTGCATTTTTTTTTACATATATTGCTGATTATTCTTAATAACGCACATATCAGTTTCGATCCCGGCAAGGTCGATCGGATCTTGCTGGTTGGTGCAGATTTCTGTATCAACACTTTGGCGCTAGAGGAGGGCCTCCGCCAATATCTCGAAGATTCCGGCAAATGTTCACCTCAATTTATTTGCCCTAGGACCAAAATGGTGTTCACCAGATCAAGAACTACCACCAGAAATCACAAGAACGTGGAAACCACCAATCAGGAGGTGCAACAGGAGAACACTGGCCGTTGACCACCCGTGCCACCAGCTCAGCACGCCGCAAACAATAAGGGGGTAGGGATGTCAAAACCCGAGAATGGCCAGCTGATGGAGATGATCAGGACAATGGTTGCACAGGCGGTGTAACAAAACGTGGCTGAGCTAAGGAACCAATAACCAATTGCCTAGAACCTTGACCAGTCGCGCTTCGCCAATGCCACTCCAACATGTATGAATTCAAAGGTGGACAATCCGCTTCATCGCCGCCAAGGGGTGATCAAGACCTCTAACCTCGCAGGCAGCACTCTACGCATGAACGTGAGTCCCATCAGCAAACAAACCCAAAGAGGCAACCAAGGAAGCAGCTACTGAGGAAAAATGAAGGCAACAGACACAATTGACAACCTCGGCGGTATCCCTAGCGTCAGCATGCCTGTTTTAACCCATGCCCAAGACCAGATCGATCTTTACAGGCCCATGAAGTGAGCCATGTGTGACAACGTGCGCATCAACGTGCGCATCGGAGGAGCTTCACAAGCAACAGACTTGCGAACTCATTTGCTCGAGGTACAACTTAACAGAGCCAACCAGGGCAACCAAAGTGAAGACTTAAATCGCATGCAAAAGATGCTCGATGATCTAAAAGCTCGCCAGAACAATCTGACGGGGGAAATAATAAGTTCCCCTTTTATAGAGGAAGTTCACCAAGCCCCGCTCCCATAAGGGTTCAAGGCACCAGAGAGCAAGTTCGTCAGGAGAGGGGACCCTAGAGACCACCTCAATAACTTTAATGACCTGATGGAGCTACACCAGGTCAGTGATTTAGCAAAATGCTGGTGCTTCGCAGTCATATTGGTTGGAGATGCCAAGAGGGGGTACAAGTGACTTAAGGCGAACTCCATCAACTCCTGGCAACAATTCTCTGTACTGTACCTATAACAATTCCAAGTAAGGAGACAGTTCACAATGCCGCTCAGCTACTTGAGCAACATTTTCCAAGAGCGGGACGAATCACTGACCTTGTATTTAACGAGGTTTCAGAACGAGCAGGCAAAAGTTGCTAATGCCCCCAAAGAATCCATTCGGACTCTACTGATTGTAGGGATCAGACCTAACATGGAGCTGTGGAAAGAACTCCAGAGTGAAGATCATATGAGTCTGACCAAATTCTACCAGATGGCCATGAAGTACCAGCAAGTAGAGAGCTCGTTAGCGGCACTAGCTAGAAGCTCAGCGCGAAGGGGGGGTCGGACAAAAGATAGAATCGCCCCTCGGATAAGCATGGAGGCTAAGACCGCAGCTGCATGGATCGTAACAGATCTCAAAAGAAACAAAGAATAGATAATCGCGGAGACAGACATCCTTTCCCTCGGTATACAAAGTATACCCCTTCACTCAAGACATCACCCACATATATGAAGTATCCCGAGAGGCAAAGATGTTGCCCGCTCCAGAAAGGATGGGGGGACACTAGGCAGAAGAGATCGGTAGAAATATTGCCGTTACCACAGGGATGTCAAGCACAACATGAATGATTGTCGAGTTTTGAAAGATGCCATTGAAGACTTGATAAGAAGATGTCATTTGAAAGAATTCATCAAGGCAGAACCAGCTCGAGAGAACCTTGTCGAGCAAAGTAGCCAGGTCCCGAGTCAGGCACAGACCCCAGCTCAAAAGGCCCTAATGAGGTCTTCGTGAATATGATCTACGGAGGATCAGATATAGCGAGAAGCTTAAGACGAGCTCGCGAGTAATACCCTTCGGAGGCTAGAACAGACTCGGTTCCCCGAATAATGAGTTGTGAACAGAAGCCGCCCAAGCGACCCAAACAGGAAAGCGAGGTAGTGGGGTTCATAGTTGACAAGTACGAAACATCCCCTCGTCATAATCATGACGTGATTGTAATCGCGATCAGGATTGGTAATGCAAGGGTGTTAAGAGTTATGGTCGACAACGGGAGCACGACAAACATCATTTTCTTGGGAGTCTTATGAGGATTCACAGAAAAGAACTTGCGAGCATGCCCTTCGCCGCTCTATGGGTTCACTAGGGACAACCTGGTTCCTAGGGGTACTATCAACCTTCCCGTAACTCTAGGGGCAGAGCCAAAGGTCAGAACTATGATGGCCGAATTTTTGGTGATGGATTGCCCAACCAAGTATAACGTCATCCTTGGAAGGCCAATTCTTGATGATTTAAACGCAGTTACATCAATGCGCTGCCAAGCGATGAGATTTTCAACTTTCGGGGGAGTCGCAACAATCAGGAGTTGTACTAAAGAATCTCGAGAGTGCTACAATTGGGCTATAAACGCCGCACAGAAATGGCCGCATCCAAAAACAATGATCATCATAGAATCCAAGCCGAACCTCGGACCGCTAGAGGACACTATAGATCCTCTCATCCACAAAGAAGAACCTGCAGCGGGACCAACCGAAGAGCTGCTAGAGATAAGTGTTAGCAAGGAGGATCCAACTCATGTGTTGAAGATTGGCAACAGTTTGACTAGAGAGATGGCCGATGGTCTGGTCAGGTTCTTGAAGAAGAACCTCAACGTATTCGCATGGATGCATGCGAATATGGTTGGGATCAACCCCAAGGTGATGTTCCACAGGTTGAACCTTGACCCACAGGCTCAGCCCATAAGACAGAAAAGAAGGGCCATGGACGCAAAACTCTCTCAAGTGCTCAAGGATGAAGTCGACAAACTCTTGAAAATTAACTTCATCAGGGAAGTCAAGTACCCGGACTGACTCGCTAACCCAGTCCTAGTCAAGAGGTCGAATGGCAAGTGGCAGTCTTGCATCGACTTTACGGATTTGAACAAAACCTATCCGAAAGACAGATTTTCATTACCACAGATTGACCAGCTAGTAGATGAAATGGTGAGAAATGCATTGCTTAGCTTTATGGACATGTACTTGGGATATAACCAGATCCCAATGTACCAACTCGATGAAGAGCATACTTCATTTATAACTGACCATGGAATTTATTGTTACAGGGTTATGCCGGTTGGCCGCTAACCAAATCGATCATTCCATGGAAGTGTACATCGATGACATGCTCGTCAAATCAAAGGTTATCGAAAGCCATATTGAGCACCTGGGGGAAATATTCGACATCCTCAAGAAGTATCAAATGAAACTCAATCCATTGAAATGTGCTTTTGGGGTGAGCTCCGAAAAATTCTTTGGCTTTCTCATGAACCAACGGGGTATAAAAGCTAACTTGGAGAAGATCCAAGCCCTGCTCGACATGAAAAGCCTAATCGGCATAAAACAGGTACAGAGCCTGACTGGATGTGTGGCCGCGCTTAGCAGGTTCATTTCCGGAGCCACAGACAGATGTTTACCATTCTTTGAGACCTTGAAGGGGAATAAAGGTTTCAAGTGGATAGAAGAGTATGAAAGAGCCTTCCAGGAGTTGAAGAAACACCTTGAGACGCCTCCCCTATTGTCAAAACCCATCCAAGGTGAGCCGCTACTGCTGTACTTATCAGTATCAAAGTCTGCTGTCAGAGCGACGTTGGTACGTGAAGAGGAAGGAATACAATGGTCGGTGTATTATGAGAGCAAGGGACTACTTGACATGGAGACAAGGTATTCGGAGATGGATGTGACAGAGGCCAGAGATTTGCAGATATTCTGCAAGCTCCACCACAAGAATTGACCATTTTTGACAAGCCCATGGTCGATCGCAATCTGGGGCATCGACCTTATCAGCCTATTGCCTCAGGGAAAAGGGAGCGTTAAGTTCACGATAGTTTCCGTGGATTATTTCACCAAGTGGGCAGAAGCTAAACCACTGGCAATGATAATGTCGAGCAGGCTAAAGGATTTTGTTTATAAGAACATAATTTTTTGGTTTGGGATTCCCCACACTGTAACCGACAATGGGAAGCAGTTCGATAGTGAAGATTTCAGGACCTTCTACGAGCAGCTCGACATCAAGAAGAGTTTCACTGCCGTCTATCGGCCTCAAGCGAACGGACAATTAGAGGCTCTGAACAAAGTAATCAAGCACACCATAAAGAAGAAGCTCGATGACCTTAAAGGAAATTGGGTTGACAAGTTGCTAGAGGCTTTATTGTCCTACTGGACAACCGCCAGAAGCTTGATGGGCGAAACCCCATTTTCTTTATCTTATGGATGTGAGGCGATGATCTCGGTTGAAATATGAATCAGTTCGTTTTGAAGAGAAGTCTTTGACGAAGAAGCAAACGAAGACCTTCTCTGCCTACAGCTAGACCTGATAGAAGAACATCGGGCTAAATCCTAGCTAAGGCTCACCTCGCATCAACAGCAAGCCAATCAATACTTCAATACTAAGGTCAGAAACAGAGACCTTGAAGTGGTCGATCTAGTCCTCAGAAAGGTCGTCTAGGGTACTCAAAACTCGAGCTTGGGGGCACTAGGGCCCAAATGGGAAGGTCCCTTCAAGATATCCGAAAAGCTTGCACCAGGGTCCTTTCACCTGAAACGCCTCAACGGCGAAGCAATACTGCGAGCATGGAACGTCGAGCACTTGCGAATGTATTATCAATAAGAAGCTTGGGTTTCACCCGTTCTTATGTTCAACATTCACTATAAGGCCATTCACTGTAAGGCCATTCATGACCAAAACTCTTGATTAATAAATAAGGTACTATTCACTATTTACTTTGATTCATTGTTAACGTCTTAAGATCGTTAGCATTTTACTAAATCGTGACCTAAGCAATGATATTCTAAAAACTCAGAGTCAAGAGTCAAGGAAATGCATCTTATCTAGAATAAGCCACGCCAAAATCCAACTCATTGAGGGTGAAACATCCCCAAATCGACGAAGTTAAACTTGAAATTAATTTCAAGAAAAAAACACGTCGAAGGAAATCGGCCCAAAGCCGACGACCAAATAACTTGAAAGGGACAATAAAGTCTAAGATCAAAGTTTATCGTCGCATTAGATTTCCTTGCAAAAATGGGGATTAAAAATCCCAAATCGACGAGATTAAACTTGGAAAAATCCAAGAAAAAGCATGTTGTAGAAAATTGGCCTTAAGCCAGCAAGGAAAGCCCGAAAAGGACGATAAATTCAAATTGATGCTAAATGTTGCATAAAGATTTTCTCGCAAAAATCCAAAAAGCTCTTAAAGAAGCGAGCTACGCATAACTTGGAGCAAATTCAGATCCCAAAGTTCGACTAGGATGAATTAAATTACTCTGCAAAAATATAACAACCATTGCTCGAAAAAGAAATGATGAAAAAGTTTTCTTTGATTAATTGAAGCTCGATTACAAACGGGTAATTTAAAAAAAAAGAAAAAAGAAAAAACAAGGAATTCTTCAGGCTGATGGAGGAACCGGGGCTTCATCCTCGACTTGTCCAGGAAGGTCGACTCCCTGAGGAAGAGATGACTTGTCAACAAGAGAAACGATGACTTCCACTCTGAGGTCGGGAACCTTAGCTGGTGCCATTGTGTTCGGAGGAGTTGGATCCTTGACCTGAAGTTGGGGCTCGACCTCCTTCTCGCCTCATTCGGCCTCTCTTTGGACCTCTCCTTCTCCTTCGGACTCGTTCGAGTAAACATGGACCTCCTCTTGGGCTTTGACCCTCATACTTTGAACTTTCTTTTGATAAGCTTGGGGAAGGAAAGAGAAGTTGATTGAAGGATGGGCTTCCCATAATTTCTGGACAAGGAAGACAACTGTTTCCCAGGCCCAAGCAGTGATAACCTTGTTCAGTTCATCAACCTGAAGCCTGAGCTCCCTAGCCTCAACCTCGGCCTCCTGGCGACCTTCCACTTCCCGGCCTAGGTCGAGTGAAGAATTTTTGGATTAGACCTCCCAGCTTGTGGCAGCTTTCTGAGCCGAGGATAGCTCAGACTTCAGTTTGTTATTGGCACCCCACTGCTGTGCCAAAGTCTCCGCGACCTCTGCTGTCTTAGCCTCCGCTTGGCTCGGGCAGCCTCGCTCGCTTTGAGTTTGTCAAGGAATTCCCTTGCCATGACTTCCCCTTTGAACCGCTCGAGCTCAGCAAGCCAGACTTTTTTCTCCTTTTTTACAAGCTTGGCCCTAGCCATAGCATCTTCCTTCATCGTCTCCACAGCCTACCACTTCTGGTGGTTTGCCTTTAAAGTGTCATTGCATTCCTCGTACAGAAGTTTGCTTACCATGACAACCTGAAAAGAGGAGACAAGGAATCAGCAAGAAACGAGAATAACCTGTAAAAAAAAGAGGGGGGGGGGGGGGGGGGGTGTGGGGGGGCGGGCACGAACTATCGGTATCTTCATTGCGTAACTACAGGTTAAAGCCAACATTTGGGAGGGAGATGAGTCCCTAACCACCACGAATGTTTGCGGGGTGACACAATCCTTAGCCACTGCGACCCTAACACCAATATGGTCGGGAAGTTGGTCAATCAGCTCATCGACTGTGGCTTGGGCTACTTCATCTGTTTCCTTATTCTTTGGCTGGGACGAGTCAGGATTGCTCACCCCAGAAGCACCTGCATCGCCAGTAGGAGCGGTTTTCTTCTAGGCCAAGCCTTTGGCCGTTTCCTTTCGAAGATCGCCAGCTTGCATGACGACTTCTTTGCCCGAGCCAATTTGCTGCTCAGGTGCTTTATTTTTTCCTGAACCACCAGTTCGTTCTGATGCCTTCTTCGCTGGCCCCTTTCGGGGCTCTATAGTGATTTTCCTGCTAACTGCCTTAATGGCAGTCGCGGGCTTCTTCGCAGTTGACCCTCTCTCAAGCTCGCCACCAGCGTGCTTCGAACTAGCAGTTTTCGCAGATTGTTTCATCTTTGAAGCAATCGAAGCCTTCGTAGCGACTGCGGAGGCAGCCGCTTTCTTCTTTTTCAGCTTTTCTGCCTACATTTCTACAAGGAAAAAAGGCAAGAGAATTAGCAATCTATTCTGTGCGGGAAAGCAAGCGCGAGCAAGCAACAACTTACATTTCTCCGAAAGTGCTAAGAAATTGGCTTTGTCCTGACAGAAGTTGTACGCTTTCAAGTGAGGAAAAGTAAGAAGCTCGTTGACATTGCGTTGATTGTCTGGAAGATCGCTAAAACGCTGTAGCCTCTGTAAGCTCGTGGATGGAAGATAACTCTACTCGATGAAACTGTAAAAATAAAACAAGACTATCAGTTAGAATATACAACTCAAGAATAAACCTCGCACGTACACGAGAGGCCCGAGCCTTACTCGCTTCCACAACGAAGACACCGGTCTCCCGGGCTTCGTAGAAAAAGAACTGGGAATCCCAGTGTAGAGCTTTTTTCCAATCATCGATCAGTCCATTAAAACGTGCTCTCCTCGCTTTGGAAAGGTAGTACATCTGGTCTTGCCCTTTTTTGAGCCTGTACAAGTGGACGAGCTCTTTGACGGATGGCTCGCCTAATTTAGCGATCATGTACGCGATATACATCGTGATAATGATTATGTAAGAGTTGGCCGTTAGTTGAAGAAGAACGATGTCGAATCGCCTCAGTACATTGTTGATGAAGTAATGCGAGGGAATGGATAGCCCACACCTAAAGAGAGTCTCGGAGGTAGCTACCTATCTAGATGGGGGGTTCTTTTAAAAATATTCTCCTAGAACCATCAAGTTAAGCTGTGGCGCGTTGACTGCTCTTATGAGTTCGAGGTCCCCAAGGGTAATCGAGGATTGTGGTTCTTTTTGTAGCCTATAGACTGGAAATGGCGAAGATTGGGCTAGTTGAATCATGCACCATCGGACAAGCCCGCAGCGTCGGGGTTTGAGCTTCGAGCGACGAATTCCTCAGAAACCTCGGGGAACACATCCCCAAGTGCTGCTGAGTCTACTGGCGAATCAAACATTCGATCTATTGTATGACTGCTAGACGACGACATGGTTGTAACTCGACTTTGGGTACCTGAAAAAAGAAGCAAACACATGTTAGAGCTCAAACAAATCAGCGACCATTCCACACTCGCTTCTATTTTAGGCACCTGAAATAGCTCGCATAATGCGGCGAAAATACGCAACCAACCTGAGACCACCGGAGACACACCCAAAAAACCTTACTAAAACCTTAGCACATCCAATATGGCTACTACAGTAGCTACCCTTGGACGCAAAAAATCAGAGAAACAAAAGAGATTAAGGGAGAGAAGCCTTACCGGAATGGGGAAAGTGTCGGAAACTCGTGAGAAAGACCACTGCAATGATGCAAGAGCAACAGCAGAGAGTAGCAAGAGAGTCAAAATAACTTTCGGAGTGACTATTCTGAGGTTTTTCGCCACTTTTTATAATGGTTTGCATAGGAGACGAAAGGGCGGGGTTTGATCGTGGCCATTGACTTAAAGTCAATCCTCACCTTTCATTTGTTGAGCAATCTCGGCCCTTGGACGTGGTCACGTGTCGATCATCCATGGGGAGCGACGAACAGTTAGATTGCAATAATAATAACCGTCGTTGCAAGTCACCTCGACTTCGCACATGAACAGCTGTCGTCACCCACGCTCGACAAAATGTAACTAACAAAGGCTGCCACATTTAATGCGACACGACCACACATAAATTACCTTTATAACCTGACTTTTCATATTCTGAATTTTGACAAGTACCATGGGGAGATCCAAGTGTGAGGTACGTCAGCCAAGTGTAAGGTCGACCATAGGAGCCCATTAGGACATGCACTTAGAGATTTACCATTGAAGCCTTGCTTAGCATCAAATCGAGCAATAGTCTTCGAAGCCTGAGGCAAGCATCGAACACTAGGGGGTAGATGTTGTGTGTGACTTTTCCGCCAAGCTCAGGCCAATGCAAGGATATAGCTCGACTCGGAATGAGCTTAGTAACAATGATTAATCGACCCAGCATAAGCTCGTCAAGCCAAAGCTCGACCCAGCATAAGCTAGTCGTGGACAGTTCAAGGAATCATTTAATCAATCTTCAGATTATTTCAGATCCTAGATATTACGGGAATGACTAGATCAACCGCAATCACTGTGCAATCACAGTGCTCAATCGCGAGAATATCGGAATTGCGATTCAGATCAATTGTAATCCCCTTAATCTCGCTATTTTCTTTATACAAATCTTGTATATAAACCCTCTCAAACAAAGAGGAAGGGGTTACAAATTTCACATAGGAACTATATTGTAAGCTCTCACAGCAAATACAAAAACAGTGGACGTAGACTTCAGAGTTAACCTCGCTGAACCACTTTAAAACTCTCATTATCTTTGCTTTGTTGCATTCTTTTTACATATGTTGCTGATTATTCTTAATCACGCACACATCAGTTTCGCTCCCGGCAAGGTCGATCGGATCTTGCTGGTTGGTGCAAATTTCTGTATCAACATATAACATACCCACCAATTTATTCTTCCCAACCAAACATATTAATATAACATACCCACCAACTTATTCCAACCAATCAAACAATTTTTCCTTAACATTCTCAGTAATCTTCAAGGTAATCTATCTTTCCATTAATATAACATTCCCAGTAATAAAACATTCTCTGAACCAAACACACCCTTAGTACAAGTTCAATTTAAAGTTTTGATTTTGCGTTTGGTTGAGGGAGGAATGGAAACGTGGTTCAAGATCAAGGATATCCTATTTAGGGATAAGGATAACCTTTTGTTTTCCTTGATTACACAATTTGTTATTTCTAGTTTTCTTTTAATAATCATGAATTGTTTAAATTTAGAATAATACTAGGTCTACAATCCAATTTTATAACTTTTATCACAACTCCCGATGTGGCAATTCGTTGTATGAGCCAAAAATCGTCTTGGGTCTTATCAGGCCCAAACATGAAACACTTACTATGTGGCCCAAGGCCATGACCCAATTTCGGTTAGGCCTACACCAGGATCCATATTATGGGTCAGCCCATTGCACCAACCAGACAATTGACTAGTTGGATTCTCTAAACACTAAGGCCTTGTCTCCAATCGGGTCTCATCACTAGTCCACCTAGGCCTAGGCCCATCAACCCAAGATCATTCCAAGAACCTAGAGTTTTCATCTACATCCTAATTCATCTAAGATCCTAAATCTTGCAAGAATTAGGACTCTTACTCCTATGAAGGCAAGTAAATAAAAGTCTTTCCTATTTACTAGAATTCTATTATTATGGACTAAGAGTCCTACTAGGATTCGAAGATCCTAAGTCCACTATATAAGTAGAGGTCTTATCTCTCATTATCCATTATTTAATAGCACCTACTCGCTCTTAAGCCTTCTTGCTCCTAAGAACTAGCACCTTCGCTGTAGCTCTAATCTACGATTAGACTTCAGTAACCCTTCCTCCCCTTAGCTCTCACTAAATAGCCTCTTTCAGCCTTGTTGACTTGAGCGTTAGAGTACTTACGGCAGACACCACACTGGTGTTTTAAGTAAGTTTCGCGCTTGTTCTCTTTGTGTGTGCAGGTTCAATAGATCGTCAGTGGCCCCAACATCATAGGATTAGTCTATTTTGTAATCGTAGATTTTTACCGTCTACACTCATCATTGGTCAGTTCACAAAATGGGTCATGTCTGCCTATTTGTGAACTAACCAATGACGAGCTGCCACATCAAGGGTTATGAGAGAAGGTTGTGAGATTGAGTTGTAGACTTAGTATTATTATGAAATTTATATATTTTAAGTGAGACAAAATTGGTAAAAAAAAAAAAATATAAAACATGATAATATTTTTGTTGTTATTAATGTAAAAAGGATGAAGTGGGTTAAAAATATAGGAAACATGTATCCAAATTACATAATCAAATTTCAATATTTAGGCATTTATGAAAATTTACGCCACCATGTAAATTACATAATTTTTTCTTATTATTCAAAATGATTACAATCATTTCATCATTTCTTTTCTTAATTTATAAAAAGAAATTTTTTTAAATAAATGCCTAACGGTGTGTTTCTTTTTTTNAGGAAAAATAAAAAAACCAAACAGCGAAATTGGCTTCTTCGATCTTTGGGTTCTTTGATTCCGATCTTTAATCAAAGATCGTCAAACTCTTCAACCAATCTTCAATGTTTGTGCCTTGGATGACTTCTAAATCTCTGATCTTCCAGCTTCGACTTTGATAGCTCCTTCTTCTTCGATCTTCAATCTTCAACAGCTCCCACGAGGTTTGTGTGTTTCATTGTTGTTATTTTTATTATTCTTTGTAACTTTTGTTTGCCGTGAGATTGTTTGATATTAAAGAAGTGTGTTTGGTGTGAAATTCAAGTAAGCAAAAATGGCTGGTTTAATTGGTTGTGTGTAGTGTGCAAAAACAAACTACAATGTGCATTTTCACACTTTGTTTTTGCACACTACTGTGTGCAAAAATGGGTGTGCAAATGCACACCGCAGTGTGAAAATCACACACTACAGTGTGCATTTTCACAATGTAGTTTTGCACATTACAGCTATGTAAAAATGGGTGTGCATTTTCACATTACAATTTTGCACACAGCTGCGAGCAAAAATGGGTGTGCAAATGCACACTGCAATGTGTGAAATCGCACACTATAGTGTGCAAATTCACATATTGCAATTTTGTACACTATAGTGTGCTATTTCACATACTGCAATTTTGCACACTGCAGTGTGCTATTTCTCATTTATGTAATGTCCCAAATTTATTTGCAATTTTTTAGTTCATTGCTTAAAGAGTATAAGATAAGTGGTAACATTTATCTTTGTTGTTGTTGGTTGCCAGAGAATAGACAAAAATCGAGAATGTCATCATCTAGGTCTGGGCAACAATCTTTGTCCGTGGGCACTTCCTCACAATCTTATCGAGGAAGGAGTGATATAGCATGGGGTCATGTTATTGAGGGCATTGATGAAAATGGAAGGAAGACCTTAACATATCTACATTGTTCAAAGGTGGTTAGAGGAGGAGGTATTTATCGTATGAAACTCCATCTAGCGAGAGTAAAGGGGGAAGTCGAAACGTGTTCTGGGGTTCCTTTTGATGTTCAATTTCAGATGAAAGAGGCACTAAACGATATTGAGGTAATGAATACCCAAAAAACGGAGACTTGTAAGCATACACATCCTTATGGTGTCAGCGTTCATGGATTTGAGAGTGACATGTTGGGTGAAGATTGTCAAGAGCTGCATCCATCAGAAATGATTGTGAATGAAGGTGGTTCTGCTAGAAAAAAAACCACGTACAATCCCTAATACTAATAGAAATAAATTAGTTGGGATTAGTAACTACTTTGCTCCAAGGACAACTCCTAGGTCTTAGCCTTCAATTAAGAGTGTTTTGGTTGGGAAAGATGCTATGTCGAGAGTTGATATGGCTTTTGCAAGGTTTTTTTTTTTACAATGCTTGCATCCTTATCAATGCAATAAATTCAATTTATCTTTAGCCATTGGTGGATGCCATAGCTGCAATAGGTCCTGGGTATAAACACCTAACTTATCATGTTATGTGAGTCAATTTTTTAAGAGATGCTAGCAAGAAAGTGCAGCTACTTGTGGACAGTTATAGGAAAACATGGGAAGGCGTTGGATGTACGTTAATAGCAGATGGTTGGACTGATACTTGCCAAAGGTCATTGATTAATTTTCTTGTATACTGCCCTAAAGGAGTTTCCTTTGTGAAGTTAGTGGATGCTTCAAATATTGTGAAGGATGCCGGGACATTGTTCACCTTACTTGAGGAATTGGCTGTATGGGTTAGACCAAATAACATTGTCCATCTTGTCACTGACAATGGAGCAAATTATAAAGCTGTGGTAAGAATGTTGGCTGAGAAATATAAGAGTATAACTTGGTCGCCTTGTGCAGCACATTGCATAAACTTGATGTTAAAGGATATAGCTGAGATGAATCACATAGCTACTCTTGCGAAACGTGCATCTGAGGTGACAAAGTTTGTGTATAATCATACATTGTTGATAGCATGGTTGAGGAAAAGACAGGTAATGTATCTTTAGCTTATTTTATTGTGAAGTTATAAGTCATAACATATTAATTATTATTTGGAAAACAATTTTACTAACATGTACATTTGTCTTCTGTCACTTGAATAGGGTTGGACGAAAATTGTACGCCCAGAAGCAACTTGTTTTGCTAAAACTTTCATTGCCTTGAGAAGTCTATAGGATCACAAACATGACTTACAAGCCATGGTGACAGATAGATTCTTTGTGGATTCTAGGTATGCAAAAAGTCTTAAAGGCAAGGAAGTTATTCCCATATCTAGACAACGAATTCTAGGATGCAATGTATGTAGTTTCCAAAGTTGTGGATCTATTGATGCATATGCTATGGATTGTAGACTTAGATGAGAGACCTTCCATCAGATATGTGCATGATGGCATGTACAGAACGAGGTTGGGGATCAAGAAGTTGTTTAAGAATAAGAAGAGATTATACAAGACTTATACAAACATTATTAAGCTGCAATGAGATAGGATGTTAACCGTGATATTCATGTTGTAGCTTACTTTTTAAATTCAGCTTTCCAATATGATAGTGGATTTAGCTCCAAACTGAGGTTCAATGTGGTTTCCTTGATGTTGTTGAGAGTAAGGCAAGTGCGTTTAAATTAAACAAGACTATGTTGGTGGAGGAGAGTATAATATTTCGAGACAGCAGTGAGAGCTTTTCTCGAGAACTTGCAATTCAAACATGCAAAACCACATGACCTGGTATGTATTATGTAATAGTTATTTAATTTGTGAGTTTTAAGTTTGATTTCCACATTATGAATTAAAGTTGTTTCTTGTGTCTGATTTTCAATTAGATGAATGGTGGAGAACATATGGGTATACTACTTCAAATTTACTAAAGTTTGCAATCAAAATTCTCAGCCAGACTTCAACCTCTTCCAGGTGTGAGCGAAATTGGAGTGTTTTTGAGCTCATACATTCAAAAACGAGGAATAGATTGGAGCATCAATGACTAAATGATCTTGTCTTTGTTCATTATAATTTGTGGTTGAAAAATAGGTATAAAACATTGTCGATTACGTTGTACTCATTTTCTCATTATTCTTATTTTCCTTGATCTTTTTATTTGTCATGCTTTTAAATTTTAATAGTTAAAAATGGTCTTCTAGGATGAGTTACAAGAAAACTAGTTTCGATCCTATTGATTATGAGAGCATCGACAAGACTGACTTCTGGGTGGTTGACGAGGAAGAGGAGGATGCTGACCTTAATTATGAGGAATTGGGACAAGCACTTTATGGAAAGGGATCTATTCCTATTGGTCCTGGTGATCACCCTGCCTATTATGATTCTACAGAAGCTGCTGTAGGTTCTAACTTCTAACTAATAACTTTCATTTATGTTATTTAATTTAACTTACATTATTTAATTTATTTTGTTAAATTTTATATTACATTAGTCAATTTAGTTTACAATCAAAACATTTAACTAATAACTTTATTGTTGCTTGCAATTTTTTGTAGATGCTGGTTATGTTGATGATGACGATGACGACGACAACAACGAAGATGATCTTGATCTAAGTAATTCTACTTCTGGATCTGGTGCCTAAAATCAGCCTTGACTTGAATTAAATGGAAATGTAATAGAAATGTAGGATATTGGTTTCATTTTGATTGTGTTGTTTTAATTTAAACTACTTGTTTATACTTTATAACTTGGTATGTTGTAGTTTTAATTTCATTTTAGATTTGGATGAATTTGTTACATGAGTTTTTTTTATTATCACTGTTAAAAATTAAAATATGCATTTTTTAAACTTTTTTTTTTTGTTTTTGCTAACATCACAGTTCGACCCGTCAAACCCGGGACCTAATGGCTTGGCCGGGTTGCTACCCGGGTTGGGTTTAAAAACCTTGCAAATTCTTTCCAATTTTCTGTCATTGTTTCCTTTACTATCTTCCACTCTAAAGATTTAAATTCCATAAATTTCAGTTTTAGAAAGATAATTGAAGATCCAAACATCTTCACTATCTTACTGCTTCTAGTCGAATATAATACTTGGAGGGTTTTTCCTCGTCTCCTTTCACAACTCAGTTTCTTTAATGGGCTTTCTTTTGTTGGCTTTAAATAGGTGAATGAATTAATGTTTAATTAAATAAAAAAAGTGTTGTGAAAAATAAAAAAATTCACCAAATGACTTGCTAATGAAAATCCTTTATATAAATGACTTTTCTCATCAATGTTCAATTTTTTTTTTAATTTGATTTTATATAAAATTTATCCTTGACATATTAATTTTTTTTTATAAAATATATCCCTGATTAGTTAAAATAATAAAGTTTAAAAATATCTAATACAGGGTGTAGTTAGAAAAAGAGATGAAGATCAATGCGAAACATGATCCTCTACTCACCTAACTTTGCCATGTGTCCCGTAGAGTCCAAAATAATAGGCTTTTTTTTTTTAAATCCCTTTCTCCTTCATCTTCAATTTAACTACTTGATCACCTTTAGACATTTGAACTCCATTATGCCTTATATTATCTTTAAGCAAATTTTATTTGTGAATATATATGTTGAGATATTTTTTTTATAAGGATTCATAGTTTCTATTTCTAATAGGAATTATTAAAATTTTTTTTTTTTGATGACCGGGGTGTCCGAGCCCGCTTACGTTGGAACTACCGTCTGAATAAGAGCTCTAGTGGCTACCCCTAAAATTTATTTGTGAATATATATGTTGAGATATTTTATTTAAAAGGATTCAAAGTTTGTATTTCTAAAAGGATTTTTTTTTTTTTTTTTTTTTTTTTTTGACTGGGGTTACTAAAACCAGCTTATACGCCCTTGAACTAATCCTCTAAGCCCTTGGAACTACCTTTTTTTTAATGATGGGGGTGTCTAAGCTAGCTTACGACACTTCAATATTCCCCCAGGACCCTGAACTACCAACCGGGCCAGAGTTCCTATAACTACCCCTATTAGCACAAGGAGGATCGAACTCAGGGCCTCTTGAGTAATACACCCAAGAGTCTATCGACCCACTCGTTACCCCAAAGGTAGTTTGATAGAATTATTATTCCTCTCCTTGTGCCATTTATTTCCTTTTTTAAATAACCTTTTGTAGAGAAATACAAACTTAACATGAACCAATCAAGTAAAAGGAGTTAAAACTGTCAAAATATCACAACAATGTTTTAACCCATGAACTCTTTTAATCACATGTATTTCTATTTATTTGCACCAGTGATGTTGATACTGTAACATGATCTATTTCTTGGATTTAATCTTAATTGCTTGTTTAGACATATTTCATAATTGTATTGCAACTCTAATTGCCATATGGTTGATTCCTTGTTCGAAGTCACGAAGCAATTTGATGTGTACAAAAGTTAACCAGGAAGGATTAAGGCCATACTTGGTTGTGTGTATTGGAATGGAATTGGAATAAGTGTTAGGAATGAAAAGAATGGAATAGAAATATTAGAATAATCATAGATTACTTTTATTTGGTTGTAGTAAGAAATTTTGATGAAACGAAAAAAAAAAAAAAAAGTTTATTTTTTTATGAAATACCCTCATTTTTTCTTACATTTTATTTTTTTATTTAAATAATAAATTGAAAAATCTTCAAACTAGTTAACGTTGGTCAAAGTCATCAGACGACGAAATTCTATCGCTCTTGACTTTCCACCCAATCAAGTGCCGATAACGGCTTCCGCATCCTAGTGAACTCCATGCAGCCCCTAGTGACCCCTGACCCAAGATCCTTAGCTCCAGACCCTCAGTTATCCCATCTCCAATCATCTTTAACGGATGGCTCGACTCCAACAATAACCAACTCAACAACCCAGCCAGCAACATGACCCATCTCGCCATTAGCCCATACTGTTGATCCAGTCATCCATTAACGCCGATTCAGTCGCTCCAACATCTGCCACCTTCCCTTCCCAACCATCATTAAGCAGCCGATAAACTACCAACAAGCACCACTCGGCTTGGCTCATCCTCATGGGCTGAGTGGACTCCCATACACCCATCTAGCACCACTTGGCTTCACTCATCTCCATGGACCGATGGCCCCCAAATACCCCCTAACTATCCATGTTGATCGAAACACAACACAGTCACACTCGCTCAGCTCGGCTCATCCAGAAGGATGAGTGGAACCCCAACCCCTAGGTAACCCTCCATTCTAGGCCACAACCTCCATACTACACGCTCAACTCGGCTCATCCTAACATGCCAATGGCCTACAAAACCCCGCACTCTACCATCAATGCAGACTTACTGTCAACCGCCACACCCCTTGACAAGTGTTGGCTAAGAAGTTGGCCTATATGGAAGTTATGCGGAGGTGTATCCTGAAAGGGATGCATGGAGAATGATCATGGATACTATACATGGTATTCTTATTTTGCAAAAAAATTCAATCAAATTGAAATAAGTAAGGTACAACTTGTTACCTTAAGTCCTTAGCAACCTTGGGAACTTTTAATTTCAAGAGAAATTAAACAAAGAGTATCCACCTAAGGTAAAGGAGAACTAGGCCAAGAGAGACATTTAGGGTTCTTAGAAATTTTTTTGATCTCTATCTTAAATTGGTATATCATTTTCTTTATATATGTGCCTTGTAAACAATTCATATTATTTTGGACTTCCTTAAACAATTCCATAATTGTTTTGGAGTTTTAAATAATTCCATAATTATTATGAGTATTATAACTTCTTTAATAATAACATTAGATTAACATTTAATCACAATTAACAATTTACTCTTAAATTGTTTACTTAACAATTTAACCCTTAAATTGTTCATATGTTTACAATTACACCCATTGTTAAATTCAATTTAATATAAGAAATGATTAATTATGAATGGGAATTCCTTTTAATTCCAATTAGAATTTAACTCTCAAATTATTCATATAACTAATATCCCTCCATTGAATCTAATTCAATGAATAAATAAATAACTTATACCCTTTTAGTGCTAGCCAACGTTGGATAATTAACGCTTTTTGGCTATTTTCTTCATTCTCCTAGTTTTTATATGTGACCTCTTAGTTTCACTGTAGCCTACCGTGGGCCCAATACATAGTCTATTCTGATATGTTTTCTCATAACCCTTTATGAACAAACTCCCACCAATTATGGTAGGCTTTTAATAGTGTCATAACCCCTAAGTCACAATGAAGATATCCTCTAACGAACCTTTTTATATCATAAGTTTGTATATCAAATCTTTATGTGTGTTAATCCCATTAGAAAAGGATTCATGGTATGTCAAAATCCTTATCTTAATTTATAATCAAAATTACAATCAATACATATGGAACGTGTCACAATGAAAAAACATTTCAGGTAACATTTTATATACCTGGCCGGAGATTTCCCTTTTCTAACGTATCTTGACATTTGTCTAGGAACTAATATCACTCTATACCAAGTCACGGATCCATCTTGACTATCTTTGTCTCCCACATAAACACACATGCCAATCGACTTATTAACACATGACATATTAGCCTCGTGTTTATACACCATGTGAACCATATGCTTTATGCAGAATCCAACCGTGATATCTCAGGTCTAAAGATTAATATACCACTAGTATGATCTTCTGATGAATCATTGACTACATTTTAAATGTCCATTTGATTCATCATAAATGTCATATTCGATAAATAGTTCACTACCGCTTATCCATGCTAATGCCTAGTGATATAACTTTTATAACACCCACTCTAATACCATCACATGATATTCTACGGAGGCATTCAGCATGCCTACTTGTATATTATTGCCCAATTATATACCTATGTAAGGAATACTTTGATGATTTTGTATTCTAAAGATTTGTATCAACTGGACATTTCATATGTATACATATATATAAAGAACAATAAACCACATGTGAAATAAGAACTTTTCTTCTATTGATAAGATAAAAATGTATATACAAAATATATACATTAACATATATATACAAACATAATACCTTGGAACCGACGACATGATTGGTTCCTAAGGCATACACTACATATCTTAGAGTACTAACCCTAGCCAAGAAAAGCCTACCCCATAGCTACCCGTCTCACCCTTTGTGGGATCCCATAGCCCTTGTCGAGATGCCATCAAAGTTCACCTTCAGATATGAAACCATATGATGGCACGATCAACCAATTGACCACATTGCCTCCTACAAATAGAGAATGTTTGCTGCCTCCATCCCCTAAAACCTAAGAGGACATGCATGTGCAAAAGCTTCGGCTCTAGTCTCTAGGACCAGCCCCTCTAGTGGTCACAACATTCCCCATAACACCAAACCTCATTCACTTAGCTCACAGACACCTTCGTCGAGCAGTTTGCAACAACAAGAAACTAAAAAGTTGTCTATCGACCTCTACAAGGTCTACCAACATCAAGGGAGCCTTTCGAGAATATGTAGCAGGTTCATAAAGAGAAAATCTTCATCCCCCCCTGTAATCCTGAAACAGCAGCTAATGCTTAAGAAAGAGACTCCTCCCTGATTGGGAACTTTACAGGATCTCACTAAACTCAAGTGCAACACTATGAATAAGCCTTTGCCTGAGCCGTCACTCAAATACGATGGGAAGATATGAGATTAACCGAATCAACTTACCTCCTTTGATGATCGACCTACCTCGCCCCATATGAACCTTATCACCCTCTTCCACCACGCAGCTTCAATAGAAACAATAGAGACCATATGATCACCAATCGCTCGGCTTGCCAATCTGTGCATCCAACTCAAGCCAGTTCAATGTCCTAGAATATAACCTAAGTATAGACGGCCCATGGTGCCATTATGAAAGGGATAGGGCCAATAGTGGTGGCCGGCCAACTCAATCAGGGCTAAGAGATATCCTCCAAGTGTGTGAATTCCATGGCAATATGCTCCTGCCATATGCTAACCCCCATTTCTTCCTAATATTCGGAATAATACTATTACCTAATGGGATATTAACTTTAAGGAAGAAGGATATTCTCATCATTTACGTAGTTTTTAAAATAAAAAACCAAACGAATGAATTTTTTTATATAAAAGGTAGTCAGTCATGCAATATGCTCCTACCATCTTACAACCTTATATTATATACCATCTCTCATTCTCATGCAAACACTCAAATTCACCTAGAAAATTAACCACCATTCTACATCTTCATTTATATCCAAGTAAGGTGGGAATTTGGACTAGGCCCAAAAAACCCACCCAAAAAATTAGTCATGGAGGTTGGTCCCAACCCAGATCAATCCCATAGAGAGGGCCCAGGCCCTGGTTCAGTCCCTCTTCCAAGACCCCGGCCTAGGACCAAACCCCTTTTCCCTTTTTCCCAAAACCCCCTAGACTATCCAAAAACCCTTCATAAATTTTGAAGTTGACAAAAAAATTGAGGGCTAAATTGACTTTTTTACCAAATTAAAAAAAAATGATTTAATGATTACCGTTGTTGGCCAACGATCAGATGACCATTGGTAGCCAACAGTCATTTGGGGGGGGGGGGGGGGGGGGGGGAACCCCCCCCCCCCCCCCCCCCCCCCCCCCCAAAAAAAAAACATACAATATAAATTAATTCCCAAACCTCCATTTTTTTCACCAACTCTCATTCTCTCAATCTCTCTACTTCAATTCTCATTCTTATTTTCTTCAATTCAATTCAATTCAATTTATATTTATATTTATAATTTATTCATATTATTATTAATTTATTTATATTATTCAATTTCATCTCTTATTCATATTATTATTCAATTTTTTTCATTTTAATTATTTATTATTTTATCATAAATTCATAGTGGATTCCCGAAATTATGCATTCGGAGGATCATCCCCAAATAAGTTTTATGTTCCATCCACCGAAGAAATGGAAGGGTTCAATCCATTTTCACCATTTCCAGAGGCAACAATTGCAATTCAACAATCACAATTGGTCGAGACGGGGTGTAGCCAAATACAAGCGAGCTGCGACTCCACAACTCGACCATCAAAGAGGGTCGTGTTTGGGGTATGACAATACTTCACCAAATCAAAACAGGCAAAGCCAAATGGGGAGGGAGGGAGGGGGACCTGTAGGGTATGTAATTTCTATACAACCATTATCGACGCTGAGCATGGAACTTCGATGATGTGGTGACACTTGGAGAAGATGCACCCCCAATTAATATAGCAGTCTAGTTCATCTTCAACTGAACCTAGTAAGCAAATTCAAACTCAACTTAATGTTAATACACAATCCTTAACTTTGTCAATATGGCAATACAATGCACTCCAAGCACGAGATGAAATAGCGAGATACATAGTTGCCATGGATTCTCCCATTTCTCTATCTGAAAATCTTTATTTTATTCACATGATTAAAAATGCATTTTGTCCAATATATACCCCTTTTAGTAGAGGTAAAAGTAGAGGGGACATACTAAAACTTTATAACAAAATAAATGTTCAACTTAAAAACGAATTTCAAAATTTTAGAAATATATCTATTGCACTTACTTCAAACATATGGACTTGTAAATCAAAAACGGATTTTTTAATTGTCACAATACATTACTTAGATCATAGTTGGGGTTTATAACAAAAATTGATAGGTTTTGAAAACATTATATGCTGCACATATTGCTGACACTATTTATTTTATAATTATTGAAATTTTGCAAGAATATGTATTAACTGGTAAAGTTGTAGCGCTAACGCTAGATAATGCAGCTGCTAACACCGTGACTATCTCTTTTTTTTTAAAAGAGATTGGATCTGTGTGGTGAAGACAATTTTTTTTCACCAGAGATGTGCTTGCCATATCATCAATTTGATTGTTAAAGCAGATTTAGAAGCTATAAATTCGAAGATTGAGAGGGTGCACGTGGCTATCGGATTCATCATCGGCGGTAGCAACAAAAGATGGTAGTAGTACGTAAAATATTGTAAGTAAGAGGACCCACCAGTTTGAGCTTTGAAGTTATGTATGAACATGCCTATCCGTTGGAACTCCACCTACTTGATGTTGGAAAAAACTTTGCCAACCGCAAGACAAATTACATATTTCATCAACCGGAAGAATTATTTGGAGAAAATTGTCAGCTATGATGATTGGATGGTTTGCGAACTTTTTTATTCATTTCTTAAAGTTTTTTATGATTCCACTAATACATTAAGTGGTATTTATTATCCTACTACTAATTTAGCATTAGATATTTTACTTCAAATTTCTAAAACTTTTGCTAAATATAGATATAATGACGTCTTAATGAAAATTGTTTCAAACATGGAAAAAAAATAAGAGAAATATTGGTTAGATATTCCATTCTTATATAGATTAGGCCTTATTATAGATCCTAGGTTTAAATTGCTTGTAGTTAATTGTATAATTACTAAGATAAGTCAGCATTTAGGACATGATTATATGTCTTATATGACTAACTTTAAGCAAAAGTTGGAAAGTCTTTTTTTCTTTATATCAGAGCATGTACAATGGAATTGGAACGTCTAGCAGAGACAACCAGCAGGACCCTGATGAAGACATCTATCAAGGATCGAGCATGTGGATGTATATGCAACATGGCGGAAGTAGTAGCTCCAACTTGTACATACATGGACCAAATGAGCTGAATCACTACCTACAAATGGACATGTCCTACATGACGAAGAAGGAGAAACATGGGACGGATGTGCTTCAATGGTGGAACCAACAGTAAAGTTGATTCCCCATTGTAGCCCCAATGGCACGTGACATTTTATCTGTGTTGGTTTTTACAATTGCACCCGAGTCAGCATTTTCAACAAGTGGCCGAATTGTTGAAGACAGAAGACGCTCTTTAACCAATGAGATGATTGAAGTGATAATGTGTCTACGGGATTGGACTCATGCAGAGAGAAGACTATAGCAGCACCCTGAAGATCCCGAACTACTCGAACTCTCTAGGAACACAGATTTGAACAATGTAAATGAATAATTTAATAAAAACAAATTTATTTAATTGTTTATTTGTGAAGTGTGATTATGTGAATATTATATTTATGTTAAAATTAATTAATTAAATTATCTCTTTAAAGTTTAAATTTAAAACACCCTATATTTATAAATAATTATTAATTATAATTAACCATTAATTTATTTATTATTTTTTAAAATTAATTAAAAATTTATTAATCTCCCCCTAAAAATTATGTAAACCCCCCTACATAACTTTATTTGGCCTCCTAAAAAAAAAAAAAAAAAAAAGGCCATATGAGACTGATCCCAAATGGGAACAGTCCCATTGGGACGTGCCCGAGACCGGTCCCAATCGTACCCGAGACCGTTCCCAATCAGGCTTGGGAACTAGGCCTGGTTGGACCGGTCCCTGCCCAGGTCTATATCCAAGAATATCTTTTGTTACTTCTTCTAATTTCATCTGAAAATCTGGTGATGGAGCTACTGAGGCAACTTGTAAGATTGGGAGGACGAGATTACTGTGTTATCTGGAAAATGAGTGACGATCAAAGGTCAATTAATTTATATAAGAAACTATATATATCATATTATAAATTAAATTCTCTTCTTTTCTTTTCTGTGATCTATGATTATGCATGTAGCTCATGGAGCTCTTACATTATTAATATGAATCGTTTTTTACTTAGATTTATTGAGTGAATGGATTGCCATTGTGCTGGAATTGAGATGATCAATAATACTATAAACAATATTAATGACGGAGAAGAGCTTCATTTTCCAGCTTCTCCAGATCTTTCTTGTAGGGATATTATAATTCATCATCCAAGAACTAAATCTTGCTAACTTCTTTATGAACTTCCTTCTTTTATTCCCCTAGAGTCTGGGTAAATCATTTTCCTAGGCCGTGAAAGTCATGGGTTTGGATGAATCAAACATCAACAGGCGCCCAACCATCCTCATTGGGTTTAGCTTTGAGCAAAAATACATTATTAGAGAGATCACCCTTCTTGTCTATTCAAGCGGGATAAACCTCCAAACCACCTTCCTAGTCCTAGACTGCTTCTCACCCTAAAATGTCACCCTAGGCCGCCCTTGGATTCATAGTATGCGAGTCGTCCCATTCACCTTCAACTAGACCATCAGATTCCATACTAAGTGGGGAGTGAGAGAGATCAGAAGCTAGGGTTGGAAAAATTTGGTTAACTGAATTGGTTAGACACTTTTCTAAACCAAAACCAGACCGGTTTTCCACCTGAATTGGTTTATAACCAAATCGATTAACCGGTTTTTTAAAAAAAAAAAAAATTATATTTACACTTCAGGTCTTATGCTTAATCACATGTGGATCTTTCTTATTTTTCACCTTTGTTGTAGTCTTTTTTTTTAATTGTTGGAAATTCCTGTTCAAACTTCTGTACATGTAAATTAGCTTGAGAAGATGACATCTTTTTGCCGAATGTAAATGTCCAATGTTAGATTCTAATTATAAATGCCGCAATAAAATCAATCAACAAATATACAAAAAGTAATTTAAGAAACAAAGTTGTAAAAAAGGGCAATCATAATTAATCATCAAACATATTGCTTTGACGTGAAAATAGACGAGGAAAAAGAAGCAAAGACTCAAAGGATACTGTACTATTTCCAAAGAAAAAGAAGGAAAGGATATCAAATGAAATTTTTTAGGAAAAAAAAAAAGATTTTGAAGAGAAAATTGGAAAAAAGAGAGATGTCTTTTACCAGGTAAAATTTACCTTGTTGCGCCATGCCGCCATCCCTCTTTTGGAAACTAATTGGAAAAAAGGAGAGATGTCTAGGGTTTCAATTTAGCTATGAGTTTGTATTTATAGAATTGATTTATCAAAGATAATAATATATATAATTAGTAAGGAAGTAATCATAAATGAGCAGGTTTGCTCGATTGGTTAGGGGGAAGACTTCAAATTTTTCATACATAAGTGTCCATGAGTTCGAACCCTAAAACCACAAGTTGCATAATTTTTGAAAAACTGGTTTCCTTTCCTAGCTAACCAATAATCGAACCCAAAGACCGGTTCAACAATTTTATGAACCGAAACCAAACCAATTTACCAAAAAACCGCTTTTTTGATTCGGTTTTGGGTTTTTTTCCCCACCCCTATCAAAAGCAACCAAAAGATCTCAACAGACTACTACAAGAACACCTTCAAGGGTAAGTCTCACGCATTGTAGCAACTATAGTCTCACTCGACTCTTCCAGTCAAGTTGGACCAGCCATCCATGGAGGAGTTGGATGAGGTCCAAATCCATCTAGATCACTCTGACAAGAAGACTCAAGCTAGCTCTTGACTAAGGCCTGAGATAAGAGAGTGACTCATCAACTTCCTCAAGCCATGATTGCTTTGCATGATCCCACTTAGACATGACAAGGATCAACCCCAAAGCAATTGTCCACCACCTATAAGTCGACCTGAACTATCCCCTAGTCAAATAAAAAAGAAGGAAGTTCACTTCCAAGCAAAACCAAATTATCAATGAGAGGTTGACAAGCTACTGAGTAATGAGTTGGTCCGAGAGGTGCACTACCCCGATTGGCTCACCAATGTGGTGGTGGTCTGTAAGAAGAATGGGAAGTTGTAAGTCTACATAGACTTCACAAATTTAAACAAAGCTTGCCCTAAGCACTATTTCCCTCTCCCTCATATAGACATGTTGGTCGACACCACAGCCAGTCATGAGTTGCTCAGCTCCATGGACGCCTTCTCAGGCTACAATCAAATCCTCATGCATCCGGACGACCAAGAGAAGACAACATTCATCACTGAGCGTGACATCTACTGCTACACAATGATGTCATTCGGCCTCAATAACGCCGATGCCTACTTACCAGTGACTCGTCAAGAAGATGTTCACTGAACATTTGGGAGACACCATGGAAGTATACATCAACGATATGCTCGTCAAGTCCCTCATAGTTGATCAACACCTTGACCACCTCAGTCAAGCATTCACCGTCTTGAGAAAGTACAAATATGAAGCTCAACCTGGCTAAATGTTCATTTGGTGTCTCCTCTGCCAAGTTCCATGGGATATGGTGACTCAACGCAGTATAGAAGTCAACCCGATTAGATCCGAGTCATCTTAAACATATCCTTACCCTCATGCATCAAAGATGTCTAGTGCCTTACTAGAAGAGTGGTTGTATTAAGTCAGTTCATTTCTAGGTCCGTCGACAAGTGCCACTAAAAGTGGAAAAATAACTCGCCCAGCCCGTGGCAGGTTAACCAAAATTGCAGGTCAGGCCTAACCCAGCCCGCCAACAAGGGCGGGTTAGGTTAGGCCCGCCTCTTTGGCTAGAAGGGTTGGTCCAGCCCGACCCACCAACCCTAACCTAGCAGGTTTTTGTGCGGGTCGGCCTGGAATTTTTTTTAATTTTTAATTTTTTTTCCTTTATGTAATTTTTTTAGCTAACTTTTCAAATATCAATAATTCAATTAAATTAATTTTTTTTGTTAACATTTCAAATATTAATTCAATTTTAATACAATTAAATTGTAATATAAGAAAAATTAGATTTATTCATTTATCAAAAAAGAAAATAAGAAATAAGAAATTACAACAATTATTGCTTAGTTGAAAACCTTAACAAGAAAAACCCAATTGGGACAAAAACTTGATAAGGAAAAAGAGTGCAATAATTGATAGTTAATTTACAAATTATAAAGTTACAATTTGTATCACCTAAATTACAAAATTGAAATGATTCTATTAAAGTATCGTCGACAACCTCATATTGATCCTGATGGCACGACTGTTCCCAATCTCGAAGACATATGAGGACTTCAATAAATTTTGGTAAAAGTTTAGTCCTCCTATCATTTAAAATTCTTCCACTTGCACTAAATGTTTGTTCGGATGAGACGGTTGAGACATGAACAATGAAAACATCTAGGGCAAGTCTTGATAATACCGAAGAAATACATTTTATGGTTTTCCAATATTCCAAGACATCAAAGTTGACTCTTTGTTATGGATCTGTTGGTAGCACGTTGAGGATTCCTAAATATTGGTGAAGCTCATTACTTTGTAGCTGCATGGAGGACAATATATTTGTTGTTGATGCTCTGAATAGAAGGCTATGCTTCGGGTTTGGGCCGTCTTCAGCCTATTAAGTGCATTCCAAGAGTTGAAGTCTTCATTTGTGTCTTCTGATGCTACTTCCTAAGCTATTTTGCCTCTTCGTTGGTTCCTATACATGTTTTCATATTGCAAATATACCTCTGCAAGACACTGTCTAATCTCTTCTAGTTGATTGACATATGCTTCGTCTTGTAAATTTTCACTTAACGTGTCTAAATCATTTTCTAAACCCGCTAATTTAATTCTAGGATCAAATATGACAGCTAAACAAAAAAGAAAAGTAAGTGGTTTCCAATATTTTTTAAATTTTAATTCCATTGCCTCTATTGGTCCCGCTAAAATTATATTGTTTCTATTTTTTAAATAAATCTGAAATTTTTATAATTGTATGTATTACCAATGGACTGGTAGGATAATACACACCATTAAGTTTTAAAGTGGATTGATAAAAAAATTTAAGAAAATAATGAAATTTTTGAGCTATATGTCAATCACTGTCTACCAAATAATGAGGACCCCTATTATTTGCTACAAAATAACTAATTAAATTTGTATAAGGTAAACATGAATCAAGTATTAAATCAATACTATTCCATCTAACAAGTATGTCTAATGCAAAAGTTCTAGGAGACATATTTGATTTTATACAAGTATCTTGAAATTTAGCATTTCTTCTATTACTACTAGTAATCCAAGCTAAAGAATCCCTAATTCTATCAATATTATTTCTAATTTCTTCATACTACTTTTCACAATTAAATTAATAATGGGACATGCACAACATTGGTAAAAAAACTTCAATTTGTCATAAAAGGGAAAATTTATTTTTAAAAAAATCTATAGCTCTACTGTTATCACTTGCATTATTTAAAGTTAAACTTATCACTTTGTGAACAATATCATAATCTTCTAAAACTTCAACAATTTTATTATAAATTTGTTGATCACTATGATCCACATCCATTAATCTAAATCTCAACAAAAATTTATTTAATTTACATTCGTTATCAAAATAATGACTAGTCATAGAAATATAATCTTGTTTAGCTCTACCACTCTAAATATCGGCGGTTAGAGCCACGCTAACATGAAAACTATTTATTTTATTTCTTAATTCTAATTTCATTTTCCTAAACAATTTTATTAAATCATTTCTAGTTACAGTTTTAGAATAACTTTTAAATCTTGGAAAAAATGAATTTTTAATAAATCTTTCAAAATATTTATCTTCAGCCATATTAATAGGTTAATCAATTGCAACAATATATAAAGCTAATTGCTCTCTATATACACCAGAATTATAATGCCAAATAGTACCCATATTAGTTGTTTGAGTTTGATTGGTTTCTCTATTTCCATGTTGATTCATATGTTTACTAGCATGCCTTTTTAAAGTACTAGTACAATTACCTACATCAGCTTTATAAATATTTCCACAATACTTGCATCTTACTTTCTTCACTTAAACTCCATTTTCTGTCTCATAAAAATTTTCGAAATGCACCAAAATGTCTGATGTGTGCCTGTCATCAGTTCTGACTGTAATTGATGAACCCGCTTCTGCTTGAGATAGAGTTGGAAGAGGATGACGATTACAAGGACGACTTCTAGAAACATTGGGAGCTGTAGCAGCGTGGGGAGAAAGGGGGGAATATTATGAGGTATATCATATTCCGAGAATGGGAAAGCAGGACTATTTGAATCTACTGCATTTACATTAGTAAATTCGGGGGACTAGGATAATTTTTTTCTTCATCAAAAGTGATAGGATAGAAATATCTATCCATTCTAGTTAAAAAAAAAAATGGATATAGAAGAAATAAAGAATTAAAGAAGGACAATTGGAATTTGGAAATATGAATTGAAAATTGCAAAAACTAATAAAAATTAAAATGAGAACAAATTGACAACAAAGAGATTGAGAGATTTCAATAGAGAAAATTAGAGAATGAGAGAATTTGGGATGTGAGGAAATATGAGAGTTTAGGCCCTATTTATAGAAAAAAAAGGGGGGGGGGGGAAGAAAATGACCAAAAAAATCCTTCCAACTACTATAAAACGACTATATTTCAAGGGTAAAATGAGTTTTAAAAAAAAAAAAAAAAAAAAAAAATTAATTTTTTTTGTCCAACCCACGGGTCAACTTGGCGGGTTGACCCGCGGGTTGAAAACCTTCAACCCGATGGGTTGGACGGTTTTTTAAAAAACAATATATATAACCCGTCGGGTCGTCAGGTTGGCCTATGAAGGCCCAACCCGCCCAACAGGGTATACCAAGGCCGAGTTGAACCCAAGTTAAGGCGAGGCTGGGTTAGGGTTGACCCGCTAACCCAGCCCATTTTTTCCACCTCTAAGTTCCACCACTTCTTCGCCACCCTTAGAAAATCTAAGTTGGAATGAACTCCAACCTATGAAGACGCACTTAACAGTTGAAATGGTATCTCACTTCCACTCCACTCCTACAGTCCACTTGGCCTCACATTTCTGATCGGCTTAGCTACCACTCATCCAATCAGCTCCGCCTCTAGTCATCTGGTCAACTTGACCTCACTCGCTAGTTGGCTCTGCTTTCACACACCTAGTCAGCTCAGCCTCACTCACCTAGTTAGATTAACCTCTGCTCATCCAATCGGCTCAGCCTCCACTCATCCAGTCGATTCGACCTTCACTCATCTAATCGACTCCGCTTCCACTCATCTGGTCGGCTCAACCTCACTCATCCGATCGACTCGGCCTCCACTCTTCTCGTTGGCTTGGCCTCCACTTGTCCATTCTGCTCGGCCTCCACTCATCTAATCGGCTCGACCTCACTCTTCCAATCGGCTTTGCCATCACTCATCCAATTGGCTCAGCCTCACTCGGCCTTACAAGGCCTCAATCGGCATCACATGTCCTCACTCAGCCTCATTTGGTATCACTTGATCTCACTCGGTTGCAACTTAGAGAGTGGGGGACATGACCTCACTTGCTCTCACTCAACCTCACACGATCTCGACCACTTAACCTCATTTGACGTCATTCGGCCTCACTTGATTGTAACTTAGATAATGGGGGATATGGCCTCACACGACCTTATTCAACCTCACTTAGTCTCACTCGGCCTTGGCCACTTAACCTCATTTGGCCTCACACGGCCTCACTTGGCCACTCCTCAAGACTTCTACTCGTTAAAGTCTCTTTGGAGGTCACTCGACACTTCGTCGCTCAGCTCATCACCACTCGACGCATCCCAAGGCTCCCACTCTTTAGAAGTCATTCAACTCTTCCCCACTCAGCTCCTCTTCAATCTGTTTTTCTTCGCTCAGCTTGACTTATCCCCAAAGCTTCCACTCATCTTCATAAGTCATTCAACTCTTCCCCACTCCGTTCCTCTTTGCTTTGCTCTTATTTGCTCGGCTCAGCTCATCCCCAAGGCTTCCACTCATCTTTAGAAGTCATTCTACTCTTCCCCACTCAGATTCTCTTCGCTCCGTTCAGCTCATCCCCAAGGCTTCTACTCGTCTTCAAAAGAGATTTGATTCTTCCACACTCAGCCCCTCTTTGCTCCGCTCTTCTTTGCTTGGCTCAATTCATCACCAAGGCTTCTACTTGTTTTTAAAGTGTCATTTGACTCTTCCTCACTTGACTCTTCACGACTTGACTTGGCTCCGCTGATCCCCAAGATGCCCACTTGTTGAAGTCTCCTCTTCAAAAGAGTCACTCGACTCTTCGTGACTCAACTTCATTCGAGTTGACCAAGAGTAACTCGACTCCATGCCAAGTCGACCAAATGCTATTGGACTCCACACCTAGTCGACCAAGTGCTACTCCACTTCTATTCAACCAAGTGCTACTTCACTCCATGCCTAGTCGACCAAGTGCCACTCAACTTCACTCCTAAGGTAGAGCCTTACGATTGTACAACGAGGGACAAGCTGACATTGGCACAAACTCACTCGTCCCTCATCCTAGCCGCCTCTACATTGATGATGCCAAGTCAATCTAGAGCAACTTACTTTACATCATATCTAAGCACCCTAGCCTTACTCTAAGGCAGAATGATCTTGCACTACATCAAAGTTCGGCTCTTCATTACGAGTCGGCACAAGTCCACTCGATATAACATGTCAAGCCGACTACTCTAATTCAAGTTGACTCGACTCTGATCTTGTCACTCATACTCGTCAGACACAACGTCAAGCAAGCATCCTCTCTTCATTGAGTATAAAAGAGATCTATCACGACCTTCTCACATGAACTCTTTCACTCATTCAACACCTATATCTAATTCAAACTACTCTCTAAAGTTAAGAAGCCTCTTAACTTAGAGAGTGGGGACAAACACGGACAAACTCGCCCTTATGGTTTCACTCGGCCTCATGGTTCCACTCGACTTCATTTGGCCTTGAACTCCAGTCATTCACCCTTAAACTCCACTCGACCTCATTCAGCCTTGAGCTCCACTTGGCCTCATGGTTTTACCCGGCCTCATTCAACCTCATGGTTTCAGCCGGCCTCATTCAACCTCATGATTTCTCCCAGCCTCACTCAACCTCATGGTTCCACTCGAGCTCATTCAGCCTTTAGCTTCACTTGGCCTCATTCAACCTTCAGCTTCACTCAACCTTATGGTTTTAGTTGACCTCTTTCAACCTCATGATCTCATTCGGCCTCATTGTTTAACTCGGTCTCATTCGGCCTCATAGTTTCACTCGACTTTATAGTTCCACTCGGCCTCATTCAGCCTTGAGCTTTACTCAGCCTCATTCGGCCTTTAACTTCACTCGACCTCATGGTTTCACCCGACCTTATTCCACCTTATGGTTTTACCCAACCTCATTTCGCCTCATGGTTTCACTCAGCCTCATGGTTCCACTCGACTTCATTCGGCCTTAAGCTCTACTAGTCTCATGGTTCCACTCGGCCTTATTCGGCCTCATAGTTCGACTTGGTCTTATTCGGCCTCATGGTTCCACTCGGTCTTATTCGGCCTCATGGTTCCACTCGGTCTTATTCGGCCTCATGGTTCCACTCAGTCTCATGGTTCCACTCGGCCTCATTCGGCCTTGAGCTTCACTCAGCCCCATGGTTTCACCTGGCCTCATTTGGCCTTGAGCTCCACTCGGCCTCATGGTTCCATTTGGCCTCATTCAGCCTTGAGCTCCATTCGACCTCATGATTCTCTGCTTTATTCGATCGAGTGGAATTCGGCCTCATGGTTCCACTCGACCTCATTTGACCTCATGGTTCCATTCGACCTTATTTGGCCTTGAGCTTCACTCAGCCTCATGGTTCCACTCGACCTCATTTGGCTTTGAGCTTCACTCAGCCTCATGGTTTCACTCGGCCTCATTCAGCCTTTGAGTTTCACTCAGCCTTATTCGATTTGACACCTTCACTCAGCCTGATGCATTCATTTGGCCTAACACCTTCACTCAGCTTGACACCTTCATTCGGCCTAAAGCACCCTTATTCGGCCTAGTACACCTTCATTCGGCCTGGTACACCTTTATTCGGCCTAAAACACCTTCACTCGGCTTGGTACACCTTCATTCAGCCTAAAGCAACTTCACTTAGCCTGGTACACCTTTATTCAACCTAAAGCATCCTTGTTCGGCTTGGTACCCCTTCACTCGGCCTAAAGCACCTTCCCTTGGCCTGGCACACCTTCATCCTCCCTAGAGCATCCTCATTCGGCCTAAAGCATCCTCATTCCACATAGTACATCTTCATTCATCCTGACACCTTCACTTGGACTAAATCTACTCTCTGAGTTAAATTCATCCTTAACTCAAAGAGTGGGGGACAAACTGTATGGGTCAAAAATCGTAATGGGTCTCACCACGTCCAAACACGAAGCATCTACTATATGGCCTAGGGCCATGGCCCAATTCCGGTTGGACCTACATTGAGATCCACACTACAAATCAGCCCATTGCACCAACCAGGCTACTCACGAGTTGGATCATCCAATTACTAAGGCTTTATCTTGAATTGGGCCTCGTCGTTAACCCACTTAGGCCCAAGCTCATTGGCCCACCGCTCCAAAGGACCCAGGTTCTTATCAATATCCTAATTCATCTATGGATTTCACCAATATCCTAATTTGCCCAAGAGTTTCACCTTCATCCTAATTCACCCGAGATCTCAAATCTTACATGAATTAGGACTCTTACTCCTACAAAGGCAAGTAAATCAAGACTTTCCTATTTACTTAAACTCTGCCATAATGAACTCCGAATTCTACTAGGATTCAAGCTTCTAGGCTCACTATATTAACAGAGGTCATGCCTCTCATTATTATTCAATTGCAGTACCACCTACTAGTTCTTAAAGTTCTTGCTTCTAAGAACTAGCACATTCATCATAGCTCTAGTCTTCGATCAGACTCCCGTAACCTTTCTTCCCCTTAGTCTTCACTAAATTTCCTTTTTTAGCCTCACTTACTTGAGCGTCAGAGTGCCTATGGTTGACACCACACCGGTGTCCCCCGTGAGCTTTGCGTTTACTTTCTTTGTGTATGCAGGTCCAACAGATCGTTAGTAGCCTCAACCTTACAGGATCAGTTTGTTTCGTAACTATAGATTCTATCGTCTACACACACTAATGGCCTCATCATTGGCATGTGTGAAATCATTGGCTAGCGATCTATTGATCTGGAAAGATCCCATCACCGAAAAATGACGGCTTAAGGTCATGTACAATGGCTATGATCCGAGAAACCACCAAAAGGGACGTCACCACGTCAGTTTTGGAGGTCAGGATCCACCTAGATCAACAGATCAGTAGCCTCTGAATTCTCACGTGTTGACAGTGATGTGAAAATAGGGATAAAATGTCGCCAACCAGGGACTTTGACTGGTTTAACAATATTTAAAATTTTTATTATATAAAATCATTAAATTTTTGATAAGATAATAACTAAATTATAAAATAATTTAAATTTAAATAAATTGATTAAAGGGTAAAATAGAAAATCAAAATTTAAAAGGGAAAAATAGACATTTTAGCCATCCATTAATGGTAATGGATGGCATTCCTCCCAAATTTGGGAGGAATCTCACTCCATCTTTTTTTTAGGAATGAGATTCCTATTCCTTATGTCACATTTATAAATCAAACAAGGGATAAGGAATAAGATTCTCATTCTCTAATCCATTCGCCCTAAGCAAACATGACCTAAACTCTGTTTAATGTGTTGCATTGTATTGTAAAGTATTTGTATTTGATAATATTATATGTCGCAACATAGACTAGAACTGATCTTTTAAGGGGCAATTGGGGGATAATATCCCCACTCAAAAAACAAAATTCTGTAGTTTTTTTTGGTGTGATACTATTCATCCACACTAAAACATCTTTTATTTCATTATTTTTGTTAATATGTTTTGATCTGGCTGTACTTGTGTTAATGTTTCTAAATATGACCCGATTCATTCACTTTTTCCATTTGCATGTTATATTAGTTACGCACTAATTTTTTTAGAATTATATTAAATTATATAATTTGCCCCCTCACTAATTCTGGATCAGTCCCTGAGCATAGGCACATACTCCAATTCATACCAAAAGCAGATAGATCTCTTATTAAAAGGTTGAATTGCTATACATACAAATATGAATACAATTGTAAGAAGGCAATAAGAATAAGCACAAGTTCTCAGCAAGTTCATGATCACCTGAAATAGGCACAAAGAACATTGCCTCTAACCTGTTAGTGTAAGCATTCTCATCTTGGCAAAATCATAGAATCCCCCTAAAGAATCAAGTTATTTATATGATGCTTCAGTATTGAACCGATCGAAAGATTGCGGGAGAAATGAATCTATTTTGATCACTTCTTCTAGTTTCTTACCCTTGGTAGGAAACTAGAAAAGGTTTGAATGTCATTAGGACTCCAATTAGCTCAACTACATTCAGTATGAAGAACACCATTTGGTCACCTGCAAAATTCACATTCATCTAATGAATATGCAATTCTGATTTTGCAACAGAAAGTATAACCTAAAGTTAATCCAAAAATTTATGTCGCATTTGAGGACATATATATATATATGAAAACTGGAAAGACCTCTTGTTCAATTGCATCTTACCTGGGAGGAAGACAGCATCTTGACGCTTTTGTGCCCAAGCAAATCTGTAAAGTCAATTTTGGAATCATTAAACAAATTGAACACTTTGCCAGCAGTAATGAACTTATATATATGTAAGGATCGGTTTATAAATGCATATTTTTTTTACACAAATTATTATACAATTTTCAAGTCATTGAATTAAGGGTATTTTGAATGACCTTAATTCTAGTTCAAATTAATGGCTTAGATTCGACGCATCTTAAGATCAATACAACTTCAATATAATCTTAATAAGTCAAAAGCATGAATGAAATTACTCAAAATTTGTGACGGATGATTTTAATTTAGTGGGAATTCTCAGGTGCAGACTATCCATATTTTTTAATTTTGTACTGTACAACTGACAAGTAGATTTATTACAAGACAACATTTTCCAGTTTTCATTTGAAAAAATTATGCAGCCGTCAACACCTGAAACTGATTATATATTTCATAATTAAGTACTTACATTGCACCTCCTCCAGCTGGACCAGCAGCTTTGAACAATGACATTGCAGTCATGGCAATTCCATTAGCAGCTCCTCTTTGATCCTGGTCCTGTTGTGCCATTTTTTATCAAATCAGCAACTTCACACATACTATAAGAGAACATCCATAATTTGACAAATTAAGTAAACCAGAAAAAGAATAAGAATATTACCACTGCTCTGTTTTGCAGAAGGAACAATCCTGTAACAATAGACACCTACTCACACACACACACACACACACAAAAAAAAAAAAAAATTACCATTAACAACAGTTCGAACGCACAGTTTGTGTTCCAAACATTGTAAAACTGATGTAATTTTATTGTATATGCACTTACGGATAAAACGTTCTTCATCACCGAAGCACAATTTATCAGCAAGGCGAGGCTGAATCCTGATAACAATGCTATGTAACTGTAACTTGTTAAAAGAGGTATGGCTAAAATCTGCAAATAAGAAGTTATATTACAAATAGAATCACATTTTCAAGGGCAGAAAATAATACAAAATGTTCCTGAAAATTTACCCCTCCAATGCGTGTTACCATTACAGGCCCAAGAATCCTCTCCACCATTGGATATAGAGAGAGCTGAAACACAAGAAGGCTGAAACCTGCAAGTTCAATAATTCGGAAATCATGAAGCTATCAGTTGATCAAATGTTAAATGGGAACTATCCGAATTAATATAAGTTTCGAATTCATGCCTGAGATTGCAAGAACTTCGCCAACATCTTCGGTTGAATAACTTAAACCTCCATGGATCCTAGGACTGACCGCCCACAGTGAAAATATCTGCAGAACAAAGAACAATTGCTGCCAATTCGATCACCAGTGAAAGTAAAAGTTAATGAACATAAAAATAAAAAAAAATATATGTATACCTCAGTGTAAGCCATGTCATGGAGCGAAAAAACACAGTAAACTATAATAGAAGACATTAAGGGCCAGTTCTTTAGGAGGCTTTTCTTAGAAGGTTTCTTGTTTCCTTCATTTTGTTTCAAATCTCTATCAGATTCGGAAGATGCAGATTCCAAAGCGTCATATGAGACATCCAATGATTCGTTGTCTTCATGGTGCATGTGAAGTGTCTCCTGCAAATAAAACAATTAGGATCATTTTCTTAACTTTTAAGAATCTAATGACATGTACTTATTTTTATAAGAGAAATGACATACCGGAAGCCAGAAAGTAGCAATTGTCACCACTAAAGCGAAAATAGATATACAAAGGCAGGGCAAGAAGTATGGAAATCTGCATCAATTTCATTTTTCAGAATACCATCTTACTTTAAACATCTCAAAATTAAATAAAAGAAAAAAAAGAGCTTAAGCAGTAACGGTTTTCTTACTTCCCAAACAAAGAGTCTTTGGAAAATAAATTTGGGTATTTCTCAGCAGGCTGAAATGCAAAATATCCAAAAACATTAGAACAACACTTTACCAGCAGGAAACAAAAGGAAAAAAAAAAAAAAAAAAAAATCCCCGGAAAGGAGAAAAACCTGAGCTAGAAAACCACCAAGAGCTGGGCCAATGATCAATCCAATGCCCCAAGCTGTACTCACCTGAAATTTAATTAAAGTTGTATTCAATTTGATGCCTGTGGAAAATATTATATGAACTCTAACATTGGTAGAAAAATAAGTATTAATAAACTCACAGTTGACAGTCCTAAAGCTTGGTGTTCATCACGAAAAATTTCAGTCGCATAGGCCTTTATTGGTCCAAGTAAACCATTTAAACTTCCAAGAAGAAACCTTGTGGTAATGGCCATCCAAAAATTTACACTAAGTCCAAAGAGTGTGTTGAAAATAACCCTGTGATCGAATTTCAAGCCAAAGATTATGATAAGAAATATTTTGATTGCATTTCTGAATATTATGAATTTGAAGTCTGTTACTAACACTGAGATGGTCCCGAATATTATTACAGGTTTTCGGCCATAGCGGTCAGCCATAATTCCCCAGAAAACAGATGTCAAAGCTCTTCCAAGCATAAATGAAGACCCTTCAAGATTTTAAGAGATTTATTAGGGTAATGTGATGAAAAAAAAAAAAAAAAAAAAGGAAGAAGAAACAAAACACTAATATTAAAGAGGAAGAACAAAAAATTATCTCACCCACATAGCCAGCATAGTAGCCAATATCTTCCTCTCTTTTTGCGATGTGAAAATCTCTAATCTGAAATATTTATACAATAGAGAAAACACAAATTCTGTAAATAATAATAATTTTCTCACTTCTCAAACTCGTTGGAGATGTAAATATATAACAAGACGAAGATAACAGCTTTTTATATCAAATACTCACCATGAAATAGAGGAAGGGAAAGAGAGATGATATTGGCAGTGCTGAAAACATTTAATACAACAAGAGATCAACACATATCAGGAAAAAATTCCAAAAAAGAACAGAAAATGCAGAATTCTACAATTAACAACCCATTTAAGTTAATTTTTTTTTTGTCATTTACTTACAAGTGCAAAGCACAACAATCCATATAGAAACAAGTTCTCGAATTGGTAAGCCTCTTTTTGTCTCTTTAAGCTGCTCAACTTTACACCCCGAGCAATTCTCATAGTATTTCCTCTTCAAGAGTGGCTCTTTACACTTATCCTCCTCCATAATTCTAGCTCAACTCAGCTCAGGACACTGCCTTTCTGCATTAAAAAAAAAATTCAGTGGATCATTGAAGAATCTGAAATAGTATATCCACTAAGCACAAAATCAGCTCAAAAGGGAATTACAACTCGTGCAAGGAATAAAAATATGTTTGCATAATTGCAATGAGCATTGAATGGACAGGGAATGGAACATACTGTAGAAGAATTCTCTAACGCTTGAGAAACAGATGGTTGAGCATTGTTCACATGTTTTGCACAATAAATGGAGGTGAATTTTTGTATTGATGGAGAAAAAGATTGTACGTAGGACCAATGGAACAGAACCACATGCATATACTGACATCAGTGCGGACGAAATTGAAACATGTGATAATATTTTATACGGAGGTTAAATCAAACAAGTTGGGAATTTTTATTTTAATTCCTAGATGCAATCTAATTGTATGTTGTGATATGTTCAAATAATAATTGTGTAACATCAAGGGAGAGAATGAACCAACTAGGAAACCTAGGAAGAGAATTACAAATGAAACTTGTATACTTGGAAAAGATCAAGAGATTATCTTTGCCAATAACTTTTTCAGTGACGCCTCCTAACTCTATAAGAAAATTTCAAATTTATTATAACAGGAAAAATTTTAAGTGCGAATCTACAATTATATATTCTTAACAATAATGATAGGATACATACTTGAAATCTCAAGTGCTATGTCAGATGATTTGTTTATACCATTAATATGATAAAATACTTATTTCCCTATAATTAATATAACTTTGATTCGTTATCAAATACATCATCAATTGGGATTTCAATTTTACGAATATACTATCCTACTATAAAATAATATGTCTAATGAATAATAACTTTGCCTTAATAAAAAAATAAATTGAAAGAAGTTTATACGTCTTCATTAACAAAATGACAAAATCTTTGAAAACGACCAATGAAAGATAGCTTCAGTTTGATTGCAACGTTGCGGTCCCTAGATAATTAATCTTAGGAAAGAAGATCCCTGGTATAGCCCTTGACTTTTGGCCACCCTGCAATTTGTGAATGTATATTATTAAATATTAATCATAAAAAAATAGAAAACGGTCTGATCTCAAGTTGATCTGGTTGTTGGAATTTTATTGAGGTCCAATTATTCACAAGACGACACAATGAGATAAGGAACTCGATTTCGATTTGGCTATGTATTTTGTAATTTTCCATCATTAATGATACTATATCGGTTAAACTCAAGGTCAAGTGTCAAAACACTCAAAGTTCCTATTTAAACTTTTACCACGAAGTATTAAATAATATCCTTTGTCATGAAGGTTTTGATAACTTGGTAGGAGAACATAGGAATTTGATATTTTTAAGGCATTATCGAGATATACAATACTAATTCATTTCATGTTAAATAATCTCATGGAATAAATTCATTATTGGTAAAAATATCTTAATATGGCACGTGTTAATTTCCACATTTTCTTGGGAAAAAAAGTTATGGTCAAGAATGTTTTGTCGACATGGCCATCGATGGATGAAGAGGAGGAGAAAAGGACTTTTGTGGTGGTGGTTGTGGGTGGAAGAGGGTGGTGTTTGATGTGAAAGAAGCCAGCCCATGAGCACACAGGCAAGAGTGTGACAGCCATATGATGTCCACAAATTTGGCATTTCAACAATAATGATTGTATGTTAATCCAATATTTTATGGATGACAAAGTAACTTTAGGTAATCAATATGATAACATTTTGCTTTTCTTGACAAAATCGTTTTAGGCTCAGGCTCACCCTATTCTTTTAATGTAAGTCACATCACATTGACGGAGATATATAAGAGACTGAGGGAATGAATACCATGGAAATAAGAAACATAATCATTATTGTACTTGATTTAACGTCGGTGTCAGCAATAAAGACGTTAAAAGATTAAATCAACATGTCTAAAAGTCACAAATTTGGTTTGAAATTACGTTTTTGTTTTTTTACATAATATTTTATTGAAATAAGTAAATCTATTTGTCTTCTAATATCTCCTAAGACAACCCTTAATTATGTTCCTTAAAGTATCATTGAACAACAATTTACCAATTTCCATCATTTCTTTAATTAGGGGCTTTCTTTGTTTTACTAACATGTTTTATCTTTGGTTCATTAAATTAGAAACTGAAACCCTAATGAAATATTGATGATCAAAGTAAATTATTATTTCAAATATCTGAGAATGAAATTACTTATAGGTAATATTTCATGATGAATTGCAATTAAATCTTATAAAAAATAAAAAAAGGCTATACCCCCTATTTGTTTCACTCTTTTCGATCATTTTTTTATTATCCTACTTAGATTAAAAAAACAGAATATATGTTTGTTTATTTATTAGGATTATTATTTTGAAAATTAATCCGAATCAAATAAGATTTTTTTTTTTTTGGTTGAAAATGAAAAGTATGTGAAACTTGTTTTTTATTATTTTATTCTAAAATTTACTTAAATTGTAATTCAAAACATTTTAAAGATTAATGATAAAAAAAAAAAAAAAAGATAATTTTTCAATTACTATCAATAAGATATTTTTGAATGACCAATAGAAGTTTTATTTTTATTTATTTTGGAACTTAAAGTTAAGGAAGTTCTATCAATTAGTTATAAAATCCTTACTTATATAAGTATGTTTGTGGCAAACTTTTATAAGCATTGGAATCATGTGTGATGAAGTAATTAAAAATCATTATGTTAATAGACATGTATAATTTCGATGGGTTTACAAATTTACAATTACATAATATTATCAGAAGTTTGGATCAATAAAAAGTAAAGAGTTTAGTGCAATTTTATAACTTGATTAACAATTTGTCGAGAATTCAAAATCATACTACTATACAACAAAAAAAGAAGAAAAAACAAAAAGAGTTAAATAGGGTACAAAGAAGAGAGAATGGGAGCTAAAAATATTTGAAAATTATTTGTTTCAATAACAAAATTTATCGTCCACTTTACTTTGTCAAATTATCCACATGACTAGTATTGATTTTACTCATAATTCGCAAGAAAAAAAATTAAAAGAAGTCAATAGACCGAGAAGGGTGAGAGAGTATTAGGTATAGTTGATATACCATGTCATTTTATAATTAATCAAATAAAAAGCATGTTAAATATATTTTTAGATTCCGGATTACCAATAATATTAGAAATGATATAGGGTGCGTTTGGTTCGGGGTGAAATAAGATTAGTCATGTAATCTTTGTTTAATTTTCAAGATTCTCTCATTTGGTTGTCAAGTAATATAATATTACAGTAACATTTTATTGCAAATAGTGTTTCAATTGATAATATTTGGGGTAATCAGATTACCTTCCTAGGGGGTGTTAATGTTAGATTATTGGGGTAGTCATAATTTTTACCCTATTTTGCCCTTAATATTTTATCATTCCGGATACATTTGCCCTTATATATCTTTTTAAATTACAAGTTTCCCAAATTGAGTTAGGATGACTTTTCTGCCCCCCACACAAAAAAGCCCTTGATATTTGAAAAAACAAAAAATACATATTATATGTTCAATTAAACCCTAATCCACCATCGTTTTTTCTTTTCCTCCACAACGAAAACCAGCGATGCTTTCAGGGTTCTCTTTCTTCTCCAATCGACACGAAGCACACCAGGTTGGTTCCTTTCACCAAACATTTGTGTTGCTGTTTATTAAATTGTACACTAATGCGTTGATTTTTGTTTGTCGTCGAGTAGTTCCAGTCCCGAAGTGCAGCAATTTGTCTCTGTCAATCTCCATCATTTTGATCGAGTTAGGTGAGTTCTGTAATACTATATTTTGTGTGATTCAATTCGCCATTTTCAGTAATCAAACAACTTCGATGAAAAGGGTCAATTTTTTGGTCCATTCATACACGAAACTGCTCCCAAATCTATTGATGTTGTGTTCGAATGAAAAGGGGACTGTTGTTGGCATGATTATCTTGTTCGAAGTGTCAGTGTTCGAGCATGGTTTGATGGTCTTTAGTATTTAATATGATATGGTCGCTGTAGAGAATGGAGCATGTTGGTTTAAATTCTAGGCTATGCTTCCCTGTTTTGTTTCAAGTTGTTTTGTTTGAATTTGGGTTTGTTAAGGCAGTATGCATGTGTGATACAGTGATTGTGTGGATGTTCTTTTTTTGTGATGTGCTATTTGAAATGGCTGGCTATATCTTCCTAAAATGTATGCATTCATAGCCTTTGGGTTTTACATTTTGTTGTTTGGGTTTGGGTGGTTGTCATTCCATAGTTTGTCTTGACTGTCTAGTGTAGTGGTTTTGGTGCTGATGTACTTTAAATTGTGAAGTGAAATGGTATAGGTGTTTGTGAGTAATATTATGCTTGTTGATACATGGAGTAGGTGAAACAATCATGGCTCGTTTACCCCTAAGGTAGAAGATGCGTTTGGTCAAATCTTACTTTTGCAATTGCACATGATGGAAAACATGTTCGCCATGCTTCTAATTGTTGGGCTTGTTATGCTGCATAGGAATAGGAATACTAAGGGTTTTATAACTTCCAGGGGTAGACGTTATTTGAGAGCAATGGGTAGGCGTCCTATAAGATATGCGGCTGAGCGATTTGATAGACATAATGTTAGGTCACTCAATTTACAGAACATGGTTTTCGATAGTAATACACAGTGTCTTGAGAATTGTAGAATGGATGTCAAATCATTTGATAAGTTATGTCATTTACTAAAAAGTATTGGCAGATTAGCATCAACTAGAAATACAACTGTAGAATAGATGGTGGCTAGTTTTCTTCACATAATTGCGCACCATGTGAAGAATAAAGTTCTTAAAAGACAAACAAAAAGATCTGGTGAGACAGTTTCATGAAATTTCTATAGAGTGTTGCAAGCTGTGTTGAGACTGCATAGAATTCTGCTGAAAAAACCAGATCCAATCTTGGAGAATTCAACTGATGACAGATGGAAATGGTTCAAGGTACACATTGTGCCTATTCGGTTTATCATTTTCATATTTGTTTGCTTATGACATTATCTAGAAATTAATTTAATGTTTCCTTGTTTTTGCTATCCTGTTAGAATTGTTTGGGTGCTTTAGATGGAACATATATACGGGTTCACATGGACTCAATTGACAAACCCAGGTATCGCACCCAAAAGAATGAAATTACAACGAATGTGCTTGGTGTTTGCACACCAAACATGCAATTTATTTATGTCCTCCCGGAGTGGGAAGGTTCAACTATAGATGGTAGGGTGCTAAGGGATGCCATCAATAAGAGACATGGGTTAAAGGTCCCCAAGGTAAATCCTTGATCAATTTATGTTTTCTACAGCTATAAACAGTAATATAGTCGATGGTTTTTTTTTATTCTAACATGTTTAATTTCATGGTAGGGTTTTATTACTTATGTGATGCTGGATACACCAATGGGGAAGAGTTCCTGACACCATATAGAGGGCAACAATATTATTTGAATGAGTGGAGGCAATGTCGTCAACCAGCAACACTGCAAGAATATTTCAACATGAAACACTCTCAAGCAAGAAATTGAATTGAGAGGTGTTTCGGTATACTAAAGAAAAGATAGGGTATTTTGCGAGAAACATCCTTCTACCTGGTGAGAACCCAATGTCGCATTATTTTGGCATGCTGCCTTTTACATAACTTCATTAGAAATGAACTGCCAACGGACCCAATCGAGAGTGAGATCAGTGAAGCGTGCAATGTCGAGGACAACGAGGAGGACAATGGTGAAGTTATAAGGCATGTAGAGACGAGTGCCACGTGGACTGCGTGGAGAGATAATTTAGCTCAAGAAATGTTCAACAATTGGATGTCTTCACGAAATACGTAGTGTCAAGTTATTAGGGTTTCTATTGAATGTGTATGTCTGTGTTGATGTCTTCTATTGTAAACAATTTGATCGGTTTACTTTGTTTCTGTTGTGACTGTACTGTAAACACTTATAGCACTTGGTTTTTCTCTTCTGTTATGTTTTAGTTGTTGATGCTTTGTTGTATGTTAAATTAGAGTTGTTTAGTTATTATCTTTCATTTTGTGGCGTGCATATATTTTGTCAGTGCAACAACTTTTATAATTTCTGTATTATTTTGTTCCGTTTCTTGTAGTATAAATCATTTCAAATTTGGGGCTACTTTGCTGTGTTTTTGTCTAATGTGCTGCTAAAGTTTCTTTATAGAATGGACAACTCAGATCCAAAAAACAAAAGTGGCAAAAAGAGTTTGAGCTTGGATGTACCAAACATTAAAATAAAAGGAAAGGGTAAAGCCAATAGTACCACGACCAAAAGACAGTGGATGAAGGATGAAGATGCTCATCTAATTGACTGTCTTGTAATACTGAAGCAAAGCAATCAGTGGGGTGCAGATAATGGCACATTTAAAGTTGGGTTTTTGTCCCAACTAGATAAAATGTTGCAGGAGAGGCTTCCTGGACATGGCCTTAAGGCAATTCCTCACATTGATTCGAGGTATAAGTTACTGAAGCGCCAATACCATGCAATCAATGAGATGATAGAAAACGATAGATGCGAAGAAGTGAGTTAACACAACCAAAGATGTATTCGATGAATGGGTTAAAGTAAGTGCTTTTTATTGGTGAAATTGTGTTTACATGTTTAATTTTTTTTAAACTTTCATTTCTTTGTCTTTTTATTTATTTATTTATTTTTACTTTTTTGTTAGAGTCATTCTACCATGAAAGGCCTGCGACACAGACCATTCCCCCACTATGACTCGTTGGTCATAGTGTTTGGTAAAGATTGAGCAACCGGAGGGGTTGTAGAGACCCCTATTGGTACAGTAGAGGCTTTTGAGATAGAGCAGGAGGTGATTAATGAGACAGATATGGACGTCGATGTCAATCTTGAGGTGGAGGGCCAAAATACTGTTCTGGTGAAGGAAGAGATGGCTGGTTCTACATGTTAGACAGCCACAGGTGGCCCTAGTAGGAAGGTTGTTACTAGCGACAAGAAGAAGGTTAGGGATGAAGGTTTTTCTGACTTCATGGATCAGATGGGCAGGTTTAGCAAAGCATTTGAAGGAACCCACGAAGAAATTAAAGACATTGCATCGTTTTTCAAAAAAGAGTCTGAAGAGAAAGACAGGAGGAATTCGTTGTTCAATGCAATAGCTAAGTTGGATGGGTTCACAGTTGATGAACTGCTGGAGGCAGGGGAGGTGAAATGCAAGGAACCTCACAAAATTGAGTTCTTCTTCTCGTTATCGCTTCATTTTAAGCGGGAGTTTGTGAGGAAATAGCTCACAAGTAATGTGTAACGTCCAATATTTGATGATTAGTAATATATTTATGATAGCATTTAATTTTTTTGTGTACTGATGTGTTTATTTAGATGAATGTGTTGCCTCAGTAGAAGTCTATCAGTTGCATGGGTATGGCGTATTTTTTACTATGAAACACCATAGCGTAGTATCTGCATTGTATAGATCGTGGATGTTGTGTACTTTTTTATTATATGTGATAGTACATTGTGTTAGCACTTTACCATATCCCACTGCGGATATCTTTTGCTATGTAATACCCTGGTTTTTGTTAAGGATTGTAAATGTTGTTAATTAAATGGTAATCACAATATGAAATGGTGTTGCATACTGTCATATTTGTTGTTGTTGTTGTTATGATATCCAATTATTATGTGCTGCAACAGTTTATCTTAAGTGTACGGTATAATAGAATTACCTTTGTTTTTTACTTCCTCATTCTTTTTTTACCTGTTTTTCAATTTGATTGTCATATGTATTTTTTACACATGTTCAGGGGGAATGACATCTACACAAAGGCAAAGAGGGGAAAGTGTCGAGATTAGGTGCCATGGACAGTCACATGCCACACGACCACTATGCAGAGAGGACAAAGATGAAGGTCAGTAATGTGATTTCATAAATTCTTACTTTGTTCATGGAGGATTGATCAGTATTTGATGAAGTCGATTTGCACATATTATGCATATTTAGGGGGAACGGAACTTGTACAAAGGGCCAAACCAACAAGGGCCAACCATGGCTGCCATGGTGATTCAAACGTTATATGGACGGTCTCTAGCTAGAGCAAATTTGACGATAAGGAATATGGTTATATATATTTTTTCTTTAGGGAACATAACAACACTTCACAACATAATGAGGTCAATTTGCTTTATAGGTAAGAAACTTCCACGACGGGCAAGCAACCACATTGCCACCAGTAGACAACATGGAATGTTAACTAACAATATGTTTGACCGACACTTGGGGTATGCTTCTCACCTGTGTCCATGTAATTTTTAAATCCAAAACTTTTTGGTAGTGTTGATAATTTCGGTTATGATAGGAAACAATGGACAAGATCTACACATGTTGACATATCGGATTTCAAGTGTCTCGATTCCATGTGGTTTTTCTTGTATTCCATACGAGCTAGTAGGTAGAAGGTTCTGAAATGGATTAAAAAAGAGGACACATTCTCTATGAAATATGCGTTCATTTCCATTGTATTATGGTTAGTTACTGTTTGCTGATTTTTATAAATGCAAGGTAATTTTCAATTCTATTGATGGGGGTGCTAATATTCTACATTTCTGTATATGCAGGGGTCATTAGAGTTTGCTGATCTTATGCAACTTTGGGGAAGTAACGCGATCAGAACCAAACATAAGCTACATGTTATTGTTGGACTCACTCCGGTCAGCTAACCCAAGGAGGTTTGAGCCTCTGATAAGAAAGTAAGGTCTTCCAACAATTTTCAAGATCCTGCTCCACATTTTTCACTTGTGTTGGAGTCTATGGCCAATAATGCGGCTAATTTTAATTCCACAACTTGTTCCACAGGTTTTCCCTTGATATCACTGTTGTTGAAACAATGACAGAAAAGACTAACTGAGTGGCTGACATACCTCTCATGGTGCCTGATGTGTGTAGGGTTACAACCCACAAGGGTCACATTTTGGATTTTCGTTGTCATTTGTGTGTATGCTCACTAACTAATTGAATGTTATGTGTGTCCAGGTGCTCCAACAAAGGAACCAAACTGATTGCGACTATTTTGTGCTTTATTATATATATATATATATACCCTTGAACGTGCACCAGCAAAATTTTCCCTAACCGAAGGGTACCCGTACTTTGTAAGTGTTGCATTGTTCCATTGCCAGTCATAATTTTTTACATCCTTTTCCATCAAGATACAACTGGTTATTTATTATGTCGTTGTGTAACTTGTGCCTCACCATAGATGAAAGAGGATTGGTTTGGGGAGGATGATGACAAATCTTTCCGTGACAAACTGTTGTTAGACGTCGCGTATAGTGAGGCAGTGGTAAACATTTGTTGTTGTAATTGCCGATTTAATAAAATATGGACTATGTCACCATTGATCATGACCTACCATATCATGGTCATGAATTGTATTTGCATCACTAACAAGTATGATTTCCTAACTTGTACAGGACTATGAAAACAGCACAAAAGGTTAAAGCTACAAGTAACGTGCATTCAGCCGCATTGTTTTATTGTAAATTATGTGTTTCCATAACTGTTGTACAAAAAGTAGTTCATGTATTACAAAATAAAGTTCGAAAACAATCCAACATTGTGATAAGGCACAATTGAAAAATCAATGTTACAACTTTATGTTTCTTTTCTATTGAAATATCTATTACATACAAATGTTTGTTTCAAACTGCTAAATTGCAATAATTTCATCAGATATATGGATGGTGGGATGTGTTTCGGTATGGGCTGAAGAAGGGTGTGGATTATGGATTTTGCTTCTGTGTTTGGAGATTTTTGGCAGGGCTGGGTGCATTTCAGTGTCTGGTATGCTGTGTGAGAGGAATGGGTTTTCTGTTGTTTGTGGGTTGTTGTTTTTTGTTTTCTCTTTGGTTTTAGTTTTTAGTTGTGTAGCAGGTTTTTTACTGTAGGATATGGTTTGCATGTTTGATGCATGGGTGATGGTGTTATGGAGGAACGGGACATGATCGTATGGCGACTGGGCAGGGGTGTTGAGAGGCTACACTGCATGTTTAAGCTACAAGTTGTGTATGTTGGTTTAGCAGTTGGTGGGTGTTGCTATTGGGCTTGAGGTGGATGTCTGTGCAGGTTTGTAATGGTGTGTTTAGGGTGATGAATGCCAGTATTGCAGTGTACATTGTTGCTGCTATGTTTGTTCTTTTATGTTTCAAATTTCTTTGTGCGGCTTAGGAAAAAAGGCTCATTGGTCATTTCCCACAAGACGATATTACTTTGTAAAAGAACCAGTTTCCCGGAATAAAAAATGAAAATTGTTTGCAATGGTTATATTTTGTTACATAATTTAGGCAAAAACTTAGAAAATATTCACCCAACTCCTAAACTTTGAAGGGACAAGTACAGAAACTAATTGCAAATGGGCAAAATTATACATCTTTAACCAAACAAAGTTATAATTGATTCCTAGACATCAGAACTAACAAGGGTATTTTTGTAAAATACCATAATATTAAATTACTGTCAACCAAACACTATTATCAATTATGAATCCCCTGCAAACCAAACACAAAAATATTTTATACCCGGTAATCTTCAAGGTAATCTACCTTTCCATTAATATAATATTCTCGAGTAATAAAAGATTCCCTGAACCAAACGCTACCATCGTACAATAGATGAACCTTTATCAACTAAATAAACCCTAAAATTTTCTGACAATTATCCACGTCCCATGGATTATGATAGGACTTGTGTAAGTCCTATCTAGAGGTGGGCATTTGGGACTGGGTCCAAAACCTCAACCCAAAAACCCGGTCCTTAAGAGGATGGTCCTAGGAGGCCTGGTCCCAAAACTGGACCAAGCCTAAGGAGGAGGGCCCAGTCCGTCCACTAGGCCATTCTCCAAGGCCCAAGCCTAGGACTGGTCCTAGGCCTGGCCCCAAACCTTTTTAATTATTTTCTTTTTAGTCCCTTGTATAATTACATAAAACCTCCTATAAATTTTGAAATAAATATAATTTATAAGGGTTAAAAATAAATTTTACAAAATTTAAAAAAAAAAATTGTAACTTTTGTTTAATAATCGTTGGCTGTCATTTGGGGGGAGGTTTTTTTTTTTTCATTCCCCCCCACAACTACACTATAAATAACCCCTAAATCTTTCATTTTTTCCACACCACTCAATGTCTCATTCTCTCTACCCTCTACTCCAAATCTCTAATCAAATTCTCATTCAATTTATATTTATAATTTATCTATATTTTTCTATTTTTCAATATCATCTCTTTTTCATATTTTTTTTTTCATTTTAATTATTTATGATTTTATCATAAATTCATAATGGATCCCGAAATGATGCATTTGGAGGATTATTCCCAAATGAGTTTTACGTTCCATCCACCGAAGAAATAGAAAGGTTCAATCCATTTTCACCCTTTCATCCAGAGGCAACAACTGCAACTCCACGACCACATTCGGCCGGGACGAGATGTAGCCAAACACATGCGAGTTGCGATTCAACGGGCATGGGCATAGTCCAACCCCCCCGACCGTCAAAGAGGGTCGTGTCCGATGTATGACGACACTTCACCAAATCAAAACGGCCAAAAACAAATGGGGTGGGGGAAGAATTGTGTGGGGTATGTAATTTCTGTGGAATCATTATTGGCGTTGAAAAAGGGACTTTGACGATGCGATGACACTTGGAGAAGAAACACTCCCAAATAATGTAGCTGCCCGGTACATCTTCAACTAGATCAAGTAGGCAAATTCAAACTCAACTTAATTTTAATCCACAATCCTCAACTCTCTCAACATGACAATACAATGCACATGTTGCACGAGAGGAAATAACAAGATTCATAGTTGCTACGGGCTCTCCCATTTGTTTATCTGAAAATCTTTATTTTATTCACATGATTAAAACTGCATTTTGTCCAACATATACCCTTGTTAATAGAAGTACAAGTAGAAGAGATATACTAAAACTTTATAACAAAATAAATAATAAACTTAAAAACGAATTTCAAAATTTTAGGAATATATCTATTGCACTTACATTAGACATATAGGCTTGTAAATCAAAAACTGATTTTTTAACTATCACAATACATTTCTTAGATCATAATTGGGGTTTACAACAAAAATTGATGGGTTTTAAACCGTTATATGAAAAACATAGTGCTGAAACTATTTATTTTATAATTCTTGAAGTTTTGCAAAAATATTTATTAACTGATAGAGTTGTAGTGCTAACGCTTGATAATGAGCTGCTAGCACAATGACAATCTCTTTATTTGAAAAGAGATTGGATCCGCGTGGTGAAGACAATTTTTTTCACCAAAGATGTGCTTGCCACATCATCAATTTGATAGTTAAAGCAGGTTTAGATGCTATACATTCGAAGATGGAGAGGGTGTGCACAGCTATCAGATTTATCATCGGCAGTAGCAATAAAAGATGGCAGGAGTACGTCAAATATTGTAAGCAAGAGGACCCACTGGTTTGACCTTTGAAGTTATGTATGGACATGCCTATCCATTGGAACTTCACCTACTTGATGTTGGAAAAAGTTTTGCCAACCGCGAAACAAATTACAGATTTCGTTAACCGGAAGCACTATGCAGAGGAAGTTGTCAGCTATGATGATTGGGCGGTTTGTGAACCTTTTTATTCATTTCTTAAAAAATTTTATGATTTTACTAATACATTAAGTGGTATTTATTATTCGACTACTAATTTAGTGTTAGATATTTTACTTCAAATTGCTAAAAATTTTGCTAAATATAGATATAATGACGTTTTAAGGGAAATTGTTTCAAAGATGGAAGAAAAATATAAGAAATATTGGTTAGATATTCCATTCTTATATGGATTAGGCCTTGTTGTAGATCCTAGGTTTAAATTACACGTAGTTAATTGTATAATTACTGAGTTAGGCCAACGTTTAGGACATGATTATACGTCTTATTTGACTGACTTTAAGCAAAAATTGGATAACTTTTTTTCTTTATATGAGAATAGGTACAATGGAAGTGGAAGCGAAACGTTCAGGAGAGACGATCAAGACCCTAATGCAGACCTCCGTCAAGGATCGAGTAAGTGGACGTATATGGAACATGGCGGAAGTAGCAGCTCCAACTCATACATACATGGACCAAATGAGCTGAATCGCTACCTATAAGTAGACATGTCCTTCATGACGATGAAGGAGAAACGTGACATGGATATTCTTCAATGATGGAACCAACATAAAAGTCGATTCCCCATTGTAGCCCAAATGGCACTTGACATTTTATTTTTGTGGGTTTCTACAATTGCATCCGAGTCAACATTTTTAACGAATGGCTGGATTGTTGAAGATAGAAGATGTTCTTTAACCGATGAGATGATTGAAGTGATAACGTGTTTACGGAATTGGACTCATGCAGAAAGAAGACTACAACAGCACCTTGAAGATCCTGAACTACTCAAACTCTTTAGGAATACAGATTTGAATGATTTAAATATTGTTGACGATAAAGATAAATAATTTAATTAAAAAATTTATTTAATTGTTTATTTGTGAAACGTGAATGTGTGAAATGTGAATATTACATTTATGTTAAAATTAACTATTAATTTATTATTTTTTAAAATTAATTAAACTTTTAGAAACTTACTAATCTACCCCTGAAAAATACTAAAAACCTCTAACAGAATTTCATTTCGCCCCTAAAATATAAAAAAAGATTAAGGGGGAAAATAAATTTTCCAGGCCCATAGGACCGGTCCGGGTCCTGAAATTGCTCATGGACCTGGGACCGGAACTAGTCCCAAAAGGACCAGTCCCAAACGGGCCCAGGCCCGGGCCTGCTTGGGACTGGTCCTTGACCACCTCTAGGCCTATCCTAGTCCATAAGGCCCAATATTCATAAGAGATGCCCATGTGGAAATAAAGTAAGATTTGCGGTTCTTGAAAAAGATGGGGAAAGTCTTTTGGGCCCAATGTTGGCCCATTATGAGGAGGTTCCCTTTTCCAATAAGAAAAAGAGTTTATGGAAAGAGAAAAATAATTGAATAATCACATTGTTTTGAGAGGGAGGTGGAAGAAAAATAGTTTATAGTTTCTAGTGTGTTTGGTTTGTGAGAAAATTTAGGAAAATGTTAGAATGCTTTTTTTGTTTCTGCTTTTTTAACTTCCAAAAATTTAAATATAAAAAAATAAGTAGTTTGTTGATTGAATAAAAGGTTTTAGTTAGAAATATCGCTCGAACCAAGATGGGAAAAGGTTTGGTTTAAATTTTTACATTTGAAAATATAGAAATAAAAAAGAAAAATTTAGTGAATGGTATAATATTCAGCTAAGACGAGACTGTATAAAGGGCTGCACTAAATAGGAAAAAAATTGTCCCCATCCCCCTCACGGGCTTATGATAAACTGGAGTGTTTTTTGTTGGGGAGGGGTGGACCCCCACAACCTGCCACATGTATTAATTAGGAAGCCACCTTGTGACACATGTCACAAGGTGGCGCTTAATGTTATTGGATAAGGTGGGTAATCTATCACTATATAAGCCCCTACCCTCCAATATTCCGTTTACAATATGCATAGACCGATTTGAGATAATTAATGAGAAAGAAAATAACATATCAACCCCTCTATTACTCCTTTCGTATTTAGGCCATTTACTTTGATATTTATTCTACAATAAGTACATTCTCAGCACGACAAAGTTCTGTAAATATTCTAACTCATCTTTTATTAAAAAACCATATAAATATGTATAATCAAAGATTTAAGATAATTAATACTAAGATAAAAAAAAAAAACTAAAAATGAAGATAATTAAACTTTATAAGGAGGGCACATGTATAATAGGGTAAAACTACTAATAACCGAGGCGAAACCCGACAAAATTGTTGGGTCCTGAGTTTACCGGTCTGACCAACCGTTAAAAGTTTAAAATTCAACAAATATACTTCTAAAAATTTGTTAAGTCCTTACACGTTTGAAATTTAGCAAACACACCCTAAATACAAATAAGCAGTCAACTAGTTGGCAGTGGGGACACATCAAATGCAATCACAGTCATCCATTAAGCCCATTCCCTATAAAATCTACCCAAGATCTGGCCAAAATCGACTTATTTCGACCATATCTCAACAATGTTGACGTCGACTGATTTTAGCCAAATCTCACCAACACTGGCGTCGATTGATTTCGGTCAAATCTCACCATCGCTAGCATTGACAGTCCTCCCCATTACCACGAAAATACTCTCCTCATCATCCTGACCAAAACCATCTCACCCCACCTTCGTTTGCCTTGCCAATCGCCGGTAAAAGCCGACTATTTCTGTCGCTGATTTTTTTTCGATTTTTGGTCGATTCACTCACTTGAAATCATTTTTGTCTCCACCATTGCACTCACAGACCATTCCTCTTCAAAAGCCCAACATCCCGGCCTTCAAATATTCGTCTATCAGTATCTCAATTTCTAGGGTTTTGGGTGAATGGAAAAATTGATAACTCAGCTCGGTGAAAGCCTCGGAACCTGGTTGAACCAATTTGAGCTAGGCTGGGTTTTAAAACATTGACCACTAGATCTCTCACCCAACTAATAGTTTAGGGTTTCAGAAGATTAGTTGAGGTACGTGTAAACTGGTCCGATCACCCCCATCATAAAAAAATACATAATAATAAAGGGAAGATCAAAAGAGAAGGTAAAGAGGAAAGGGAATTTTTATAGTCTTTTTTAAATCTAATCTTTCGTTATATCGACTCTCTTTATTATTATCATTTTTGCTAAGAGTCTTTTTATATATATTCCATAGTGTTTTATTAAACAAATAAGTTTTTAATATAAGTTTGAAGTTTCCAAAGAGTTACTTTAATAAAACAAATTTCGATTAAGACATTTTTAGAGACTTCTTTCAAGAAAAAGAAAATTATTATCCTATTTGATTAAATAGTATCTTAAAAGTAAAATAAACGCAGTCTATATTTTCTTAAAGAAATAATCAAGTCCAAAAAGTAAAAAAAGAGTGTTTGTATCCAATTTGACTTTTTATTTTTATTTTTTTCTGAAATTTTAAATGTATAATTAAGCAAATGTAAATCGTGAAAAAAAGAAAAGAAAAGAATATGTTCAAAACCCAAGAACAAACAAATGTTAAAAAAAAAAAAAATCATCGGACAGAATGCACAGAACTACAGAAGCTTTGATGGACTTCACTCACACCAAACTCCCCCATTTCTTCTCCACTCAATCACCCTTTGCTCCAAGCCCTAGCTAACCATCTCATCCTTTACAGGTATTCCAATTTTCCTGCTTTTGATCTGCAACCTTTTCAGATTCTGAGCTTAAGATTTCTTGGATCTTTGCCAAAGATTTCATTTTCGTTTTGAGTTTTAGTTTTTTTTGTTCTTGTTGCAGGGAGAAATTAAGTTTTAGCTTGTGTAATGAAATCGGTTTTTGAAATATAAGGTGGGTTTGTTTTTGTAGAATATAAGATTTGTGTTTGTGTTGTGTATTTTGTTAGGTTTTAAGATGGTTTGGAAAACTTAAATAAAAATTCAAAACTTTCTTGTGTATAGAAATGGGTTTTTGAATTTAAAGTGGGTTTGTATTTGTTTTGTGTTATTCTGAGGTTTTGTGATGGAAGGAGGGTCAGATTACAACACAGTTCCTCAAGGTCTTATTGATAAAACAAAAGTACTCGAAGTAAAACCATTTCGTAGTTTGTATCCTGTGTTACCTTCAAGTCCTGAAGGACCTGCCTTTGTTTGTGCACCTCCCTATGGACCTTTCCCTGCTGGGTTTTCTCCATTTTACCCGTTTATTGCACCTCAAAATGGGCCTGATTTAAGCCAAAACAACCATTCTAACCAAGCACATACGCCACCTGCATCGTTTGCGGCTCCCATTAGGTCATTTAGGTCACCAGAAATTAATTTTTCGGATGTGTCTAATGGGGATGTGGGGTCTTCTGTTTGGAGAAAAAAAGGTGGCAGGGTTCCTAATTCGCAGGGATCTGGTTCTAGGCAAAAGAAGGCTAAAAAGAGTAGTGTCTCAGATTTAGTGGCATCTGGCAGTAAGGACTTTGCTGTTGGGATTAGTTCATATGAGCGAGATGAGGGTAATACGGAAGTTGTTAATAGTGTGTTGATTAGATTTGATGCCCTTAGGAGAAGACTTAGTCAGATTGAGGATGCAAAAGAGTCTCCTGCGGGGATTATAAAGCGTGCTGATTTGAAAGCAGGTAATATATTATTGACGAAAGGTGTACGTACCAATATGAGGAAGAGGGTTGGAACTGTTCCAGGGGTGGAAATTGGTGATATTTTCTTCTTTCGAATGGAGTTGTGCGTGATTGGTTTGCATTCGCAGTCCATGGCTGGGATTGATTATATGATCTCGAGGGGTGATTTAGAGGAAGAACCGGTGGCATTGAGCATCGTATCATCTGGAGGGTATGATGATGATGCTGAGGATAGTGACATTCTGGTATACACTGGGCAGGGTGGAAATGCCAATAAGAAGGATAAGCAATCATCTGATCAGAAGCTTGAAAGGGGTAATCTTGCTTTAGAGAGGAGCTTGCGTCGGGGTAATGAAGTAAGAGTTATTCGGGGCATGAAAGATGCTATTAGTCCCAACTCAAAGGTTTATGTATATGATGGGCTTTATAGGATTCAAGAATCTTGGATGGAGAAGGGGAAATCAGGTTGCAACATGTTTAAATATAAGTTGGTGAGAATGCCTGGGCAGCCTGGTGCATTTTCTGTTTGGAAATTGATTCAAAAGTGGAAGGATGGTTTGTCATCGAGGGTCGGACTTATTCTTCCAGACCTTACTTCTGGGGCTGAGAGCACACCTGTGTCACTTGTAAATGATGTTGATGATGAGAAAGGGCCTGCTTATTTCACTTATTTCCCTAGAGTTAAGTATACAAAATCTTTTAGATTAACTGAGCCTTCTTTCGGATGCAACTGTCGTAGTGCATGCCTCCCAGGCAATCCAAATTGCTCATGCATGCAGAAAAATGGGGGTGATTTTCCATATACAGCAAACGGGATCCTAGTAAGCCGGAAGCCTATGATATATGAATGCGGTCCCTCCTGTCCATGTACTTCTAGTTGCAAAAACAGAGTGTCACAAACTGGTCTTAGGGTTCATTTGGAAGTGTTTAAAACAAAAGATAAGGGCTGGGCTTTGCGTACATGGGATCCTATCCGTGCTGGTACTTTTATTTGTGAATATGCGGGTGAAGTTGTTGACAAAGTTAAGTCAAGACAAGATGGGGAGGAAGGGGAAAATGATGATTATGTTTTTGATACCACCCGTGTTTATGACTCTTTCAAGTGGAATTATGAACCTGGTTTAATAGATGAAGATGATTGTAATAACTCTACTGAGGAATACGATATTCCATTTCCCCTAATAATAAGTTCTAAGAATGGTGGAAATGTTGCCCGTTTTATGAATCACAGTTGCTCTCCAAATGTGTTCTGGCAACCAGTCATGTTTGAACAAAACAATGAAACCTTTGTCCATATTGCATTTTTCGCAATGAGGCACATTCCCCCCATGACAGAGTTAGCATATGATTATGGGATTGCTCGTTCAGATGAAGGTAATAGTGATAGCCACCGAAAAAGTAAATGCTTATGTGGATCACCGAGATGCCGGGGTTACTTTGGTTGATTTTAAATGTTTGTTGATCTGTGGAGAGGAATGCATGGCAACCATGACCTCGAATAAAAGGTTTGCACTCTCACTCTTGTTTATTTGTATATGAACTTGTAATGACGATGAATAATGTTCGTTTAGTGCTTCATCTTTGATGTTATGATGCTTAGAGTTTGATAAGATGTTATTGATGCTTATTTAAACACACAACTAGCATATCAAATATTTTCGCCTAAATTGTGCAAGTTATCTACTTAAAGGGATCTAGTTTTTTATTTTTAATAATAACATGATAGTGAAGCTTTATCATCCTGCTCTTTTAAAATTAACTTAATCCGTGGGAAGTGCTATATAGTATGAGTACAGTTGCCTAATATGTTGCTCTGTCATTTTGATATGGGTTGCTGTATCATATTTTCTTCTTATATAGTCTTTGTGTGACTGGGTGCAGTGGGTGACAGTTCATCTCCTCAACCCTGCCAAGTTGCCATCCACCCTTGGTGGTCCTGGTAACTAGGTTCTTTAAGAATTTTTTTATTATCTTCTTGTTATATATATAATGGAAAATAGTACTCACTTGGTTCTGTGTTGGAAAACACCAAATTTCTTTATCTTGAAACAACAAAAACAGATTCATTGATTTGGTACTTGGGATGTGTACTTATTAGGGCTGTTTATCGAGTTTGCTGATGATCATGTAAAGTTGGTTAGTTGCAACTTTAGGGTTTAATTGTGATTGATGTTGAAATTATTTTCTTTTAACGATAGGGTTAAGAGTTTGATTGGAGAAACCAGGGGTTGGTTGTGATTTGATTTGGTAGATGTATAGAAGAACTAGAGATTAAAGAAAAAGAATAGAAGATAAAATCTAGGCGGCACAGTAAGAAGAGAGGTGCACACTCCGACAGAACATTATGAATGCCCTTGTAAGCAAAAATTAAATTTACAGGATATTGTTAACTATCAAAAATTGAGATAACTGATGCAAAACTGACTTAAAAACATTCTATTTTAAAGACATACAAATTCAAGGCTTAACTTTGTCTATAGTTAATTATTCAAGGTCCCATACTACTCTAGGATTTTGTAGTAATTCGAAATTAAAGCTTGGGTGTTGAAACTATCTATTCCTCACTGCTTAAAAATTTCTGTTAGACACTGGCAGCAGCACTCACCATCTTGTGGCTTTCACGGGTTTGAAGAACTTTTACTTTCTAATGCTTTGTTTAATTTTAACTCTGTATGTTAGTTTTGTTTTGTTTGTTATCTTTGTGAAAAATGATTATAATTATGCCTTCGTGTGTCTTTCCGTCATTGTGGGTGCTTCCATTTATCATATGTGATATTTGATCTTATCATTGTTGTACTCCTTGTATTTTTTGTTGGGAAGTTTGAAGCTGATGCTCTTGCTAACTGAAGGTCCATGTTGCTAGAATATTTCTTTGGGAATTTATAAAGAACAAAGAAGTGTTCTGGAACTACTTTCAGAGTGACGTCTATAGAGAATCAAATAGATGGGTTCTTTCCTGCAATCCATTAGTCTTATCCTATTTTATCTTAAAAAATCTTCTTTTTTCTTTCTTGCTAAATCATCCAAAGAGGAGCAAAGATTGCACACTCTATAGGGTATTGGCTCTGTTTCTATGTATTTTTTGTTTTCTTTGTCCCAAAAATAAATATATTCTTCTTAAGCTCAGAACAAGAATGTGCTGATGCACAAGATCTTAGTTTACTCGCACAATTTGGCCCATAAGCTTGTAGCCACTTTACAATACAGAAAAAAGGTGATTAGTTGTTCCTTCATTTCTTCTTCACTTCAGAAACCAAGAGAGACAAAGGTTTATTAAGGTGTTCTTGTATTAACTTTTCCTAAAGCCAAATCCCGTACAAAAACTTGAAATTTTAGGGGTTTTGTAGCGTTTCAAATCATCTTGTGAGGTTTCAAATCCTGCACGAAAACTTGGACTAACAAATATCAGCATGTCCCTTTCTAGATGATGATTTGTTTCTTATAACAAATAAAATTATCAAGAGAGATTGTAGCTGAATATTACTGTAATTGCCTATCCTGGCTGCTTGTCTCTTCATATTGCATAATTTGCTGTGAATTTAGGCCTTGTTTAGTATGCAGAATTAAATTTTACAGGAGGGGATTGTATATATATCAATTTCGCGTGTTTTTTTTTTAATTGTTTATTTGTGATAATAATATAAATTATTATCATTTCAAATATTATACCTATTTAAATTTACCATTAATATAGATAACATATTAATTTGTTAGCCACAATTTGTGTGAATGCCTTCACTCATGGTTCCTGTGCATATGTTATATTCATATTTTACTTTAAAGAGAACCCCGGAAGTATCAATTGCCGGAATTTGTTCACTCTTATCACTGCTGTTAACTGTAGCATCGTCTTTGTGCAACTATGTTGCGTTATGTGGCTTTTTTTTTGTTTTTTTTTTTCAGTTTTAATGTTTATCATTGACTAATAACCTTCCTCCATACTTTCTTTAGGATGTAGCTGTCACTCCCGAGCACATCCAAAAACTGTGCCAGTTATCGAGTGCGGTATTTCCAGGTAAATGGGCACACATTTTCTATTGCTGCTAGGTTAGCCGGGTAGGTCACATTTAGCTGTCAATGGCTCCTTTTGCTGATGGATGTAGCCAGTGATTCTAACTTCATAGGTTGCTTAATAGCCGAGCTTTTTATGCCTGAAACGGTATTGTGACATCAGATTTCATAACTGAGATTAACAATTGTTGAATGTGTATTTATGGTGTAACAGTATCTTCTGAATTGGAATGATTAATCTGCAGTTGTGTATTGAAATTGTGGCAGCAGGCGTAGTATTATTCTTGAGATAGAGATAGAAGTACAAGAGTTGTGCAGGGAACCCAACTTATTAAACACATCTCCAAGAAATCTACTGAATAATTAAAACCAGCTACCTAACTTGAGTATAAGAAGTGCCCGTGATGGCTCGGCATATATGAAACACCCGAAAAATCACTATGTACATAGCAAGAGCTTCCCATACGGTAGATAAACTATCTGAAATGAAACCATACCACAGTAGTTAATTTAAAAATAATGTAGATGTTTGCAGAAGAGACTTCTGGTCAGAAAATTTTATAAAACTGAAAATCTATTAAACGCCAATATCGTATATTGATATTATCCTCAATGTCCCGATTAAAAAGAATCAGAATCAAAATAAACTTCAACTGATCTTTATACCATTTTCATTTTGCCAACATAATAATATAAAAATGGTAAAAACAGATGAGGTACCAAAACCACCTTGTTCTCAAGAGTTGATAAGGAGACGATCCAATAGCATACTGCATACAATTAACCGGCAAAACAGCCCTAAAAAAAAAACGAGATCATAATACTATCAATCTAAGAAACTAAACTGCCAAATCCCGAATTCCAAATAACTAGATATTTTTCCGGGTTTGCTTTCAGGCTGTACTGTTATGGAAAAAAGTAAATCCCAGACTTATTCAAGAAAAGAAAAAACGTTTCGATTTAATTTAATGGAGGTTTTCATAAATTATCATTGAGATTTGCATTAATTTTAGGTGAATAACGGAATTCCATTTTATTAAATAACAAATCACCTTTGTTTTTGTTGTTATTTTAATTTTTATACATAATATGTATTGAAATAAACAAATCTTTTATTTTCTAGTACCTTTTTGTAAAACCCAGTTATTAATTAGATTTTTGTAATTTAAAAAATTTAAAAAACAAAAATAAATGATTTTCCCCGCTGACATTATTATCCTATCACTCTCAAAATCATTTTGGCCGAGTAGGTTACTTCCTTAAACCTCAGGATCTGGGATGGTATTTTCCCTTGCACAAGGCGGCAAGGCTTGAGTAGGGGGCGCCATTGTTAAATTCACACCAGACTGTTGGCAAATCATTTTAAATTACAATATAAATCAAATAACAACCTCAAATTCTTGTATATTTTGTAAACAAATTAATCTCCATTGCAAATGGAGATGGAGAATTTTACAAGAGGAGATTTAGTGTGGGTGAGAGTAGTGTACCCTCGCCACTGGTGGCCAGGTCTCGTTCTCTCAACAAACCCTCTTGGCGTTTTAGTTTCTTTCTTCGGTTGCCTAAAGCCCCGTTACTTTCTTGAATCAGAAATATCTTCTTTTGAACAAAACTTCACAACCCATATCAAGAATTGTAAGAACAACACCTTAATCGATCTTGCCTTGAAGTTCTTGGGCCAAAAAATGGCACGGAGCTTGACATTGCCGCTCCAATTGAAAGAAAATAAATGTTCTAGTCCCTGGACTTTGTTTCAGCCTAAAAAAATTCTGGGTTTCGTTCGGAGTTTTGCAGTTTGGCCTAGGGTTCAAGATGGCGATTTTGTTTGTGCAGTCAAAGTGTTTGCACAAACTACTGCTTTTAGGCATTATTTGGTTAAATCAAGTATGTGATTTTTTGACCTTTTTATTTTTTATTATTATTTGGTTTTTGATTTGAACGTCGAAAAATCTTTTGAATATAAGTTATAATCTTCTTTATGCTAATGATAAATGCTGTTAATTAGATGCTGGAGATAGAAGATGGGATTTGATTTTCAAAAGATAAGTGAGTGTTTGACAGGATATAATTTTCTTGGTTTATTTGAGAAAAGAAGCTTTGTGCATTTAAAATTTGAAATTTAAGACCTTAAGCCTTGAATTCTAATTAGTGGTATAATTGAGTAAATCAATTTAACTCATAGGGTATTTGATGAAAAGAATAATATGTTCTCACTTCACCTGTGGAATTTCTGTTCTTAATTGATGATTAACAATGAATAAGGCCTTTCTTTGTCTGATTTATCCGGTTCTCTGATCGTCTCTCATGTAATGTTGCACCCCTCGGCATTTATTATTTTACTAAAGTGAAGTTCTTTCTGCTTGGAATTTTATTCAGATGTTCATTCCAGAGTGCAACCAGGCCAAGTTTCGGTTGAGAAGACAAATTCAGTTGCCGGGGAACTGGATACTTCAAAAACAGGGGAGGATTGTCTGGTATTCTGCAAGGATGTAGAAAAGAATTTGCCTGATTACTTTATAAAAGTAAACAACATGGGTAATCTTTTGCAAACAAAATCTCTAAGGCGTTGGGATGAAGATCAGCTTGATATCAGTTCAATGACTCAACCTGAACAACAGAAAACTCAATCAGTTCAAGGGATGCTGGTCAAACTGCACATTCTAGCTCTGGATCCATTTTGTTTAGATGGGGAATGTCTGAGTAATTTAAAGAGGAGTTTTTATAGCTTCCGAAATTTATCATTCCAGAATATCTGTGAGACCATTTCTGAGGCATGCTTTCCTCTTGAAAGGGGTGAAGCTCAATTTTGTAATCCTGGCTATATCACGTCTCAGTTGGCTGTCACCATTTACGGAGAAAATCAAAAGACTGCTCTTCCTGTTATACCTTGTATGAAAAGTCCTGTCAACTGTCTGGGTTTAAAGAGGCAGCTGGATCAATATCCCGTTTCTGAACCTCCTTTAAAATTGCAGAAGACATTGTCTTTCTCAATCAATGGAGTTGATGCTAATCTTTGGAGAAGTAGAAAAGAACGTTGTGCTGTTCTTTCTGATGTTTTCATTTCAAGGAAAGGTTTTTCTGATCTTTTAAAACTTTTCAACACTATGCCTTTCTCTGCTAATGTGGCTTATGATTATCTTCGAAGAAATATAACTGGATGCAAGGCAGAATTATTTGATGCATTCTTTTCTGGATCCCAAGTGATGTTAAAACCTCAAAACCTCTCTTCTGCTGCAGCTCAAAGTTCTACATATATATGCAATGGTAGCTTGATGAACTTGATTGAAAATATACTCAGCTTTTCCCTTGTAAAGCACACATGTCATTGTAGTGACACTGCTGAAATCTGTATGGTTCAGAAACTGGATGGAAATTTTAATACCCTATACAATAGTGGTGCCCCCCCTTGTTCTGCTGATATACAGAGAGCTCAAGCAAGTGAAGCCATTCTGAAAGATGATGGCACTCGCATATCCTGCCCTCATGATGCTACAGAGAACATGCTGGAATTTTCTGCTGCTGAATCAGTGTCTGATTATATAATTGGGAATCGTACTTATAATGATGAGGTTGGTGATGTAACTGTGGGAACCACTGCTGATGAACTGAAGATGCCGCATACCAATAGAGAGTTAAGTGTTAACATGTCTTTTGGAGACAGATTTAAGGAGGATAATAAGCTCTCACAACCGGTTAACTCTGATTTAGCATTGAAGTTGAAACAGGGAAAGCTCTCTGAGGTACAAAGTACTACTGTTCTTTCTAAAACTTTGCACATAAAATTTCCAAAGGATTATAATCTGCCATCCAAGGAGGAACTGGTCAGAAAGTTTAGTCCATTCGGGAGAGTTGACCCTTTGAGTACAAAGGTCTACTCTTATACTGGTTCTGCTCGGGTGGGATTCTTAAACCAACTTGATGCGGTAGCTGCATACCAATATGCAAAGAGGAAGAAGAATATATTTGCTAAACAAAATGTGAAATTTTGGCTTGACCCTTTTGATGATAAGAGAGGATACAAGAGGCTACTTACCTCTCCAGAATCCAACCTAAAATCATGTCTTAAAAAGTCGAAGCAACTCGAGGAAGAAGATAAAAGATCTCCCAGGAAGGTAAGGTTTCTGATAGAGACCTAGATCAGTTGATCCATACGAAAACTCGTATTGTAGATATTTCGTAGCTGTAGCGAAATCTTTCGACACTAGACCTCAAATTAGCTCATCATAGTGGTGATCAAATCTTCATGCGTTTGGTGAAATGCAACCATTTTTGCGGACTTTGATGTAAGTCACTAACTGTAAATGATCAGATTTAGGATTTGATACGCAAATGTTTTTGGTATTTTAAGTCACTGGGTCTGAGAATTGAAGTTATAACTATTGCTTGGTATACTTCTTGTGACTTGTGAAATCCACATTTCATTGGTGTTTAAGTTAACACGAAAATTAGTTTGATAAAAATCTAAAATATATATTTTTTTTTCTAAGAAAATACTATTCGCTCAAATCCAAATGGAGGTGTCGTCAAGCTGCTTTTCTCAAATTCACTAGTCCAAATAAGTACCGTGTTAGATTATCAGTTTTACTGTATCACATTACAGTATATAGTAAACAATAAAGCTACACCGAAAAACTTGCACCGAAATTGTGTACCAGCTTATGTGTAACATGCTTCTAATTTTTTTAACAATTTTTTTTAGTTTGGACGGTCGTTCACTCACATGGATGCCCGTCCATATTATATGGACGGGATCCATATATAAGAGACGGACGTCCCTATTTAAAAGATGTCTATCCCTGAATAAGATACAATTAAACAAATTTGTTAAACATTAAGGACGGCTGTCTATCCATTATGGACATTCATCCTTAACCCATATATGAAAAAAAAAAAAAAATTTGGGAACGGTCGTCCTTTAAGTTTGGACGGACGTCCATTAGGAATGGATGCCCATCCCTTAAGTTTGGGGCGTCCACGTTCCGGCCGTCCGTTATTTTGGTTTTTATACAGTGAGTGCGAGAAACCATGCATGCGAGTTTTTGTTCAGAGAAAGTCCCCTTTTTTTGCAGTAATGTTTTGAGAGTGCCGACGTCCATGTACTCCATCACCATGGCAATATCCCCTGACGGTTTTTCGAACACGCCGTGGCACTGGACGACGAAAGGAGAGTCGGTACGGTGGAGGATTTCCATTTCGCGGAAGACTTGGCAGTGGAGGGTGGAGTCGCTCTCGCCGTGGACAACTTTCAAAGCAAATATCTTGTCAGTCCGTTTATAACGGACTTTGTAGACAATTCCACCATTTCCGTGGCCGAGGACTTGTAGCCTCCAAGTCTGCGCATGTTATGGCGGCGGCCACGGCGGCAAAATTGCCGTAGAGGGCGACAGCTGGAGGGAGAGATAAGGGGAGACGTGGGCAACGGTCGGATTCTGGTAAAGGTGCTAACTGTGCTTCTCTTGACGGTGGAGCCTGGCCGGGCCATAAGTTGCGGACAAGTTGACTCAGCTCTCGCTCACTGCTTGGAGTTTCTCACTGGCGGACCAGGCCCCTCACCGGTCTGCTGCGACGGTGTCATGAATCTGAAAGCAATGACTCCAACCATCGGTGATAGACGAGCAGCCTGTGAGTGTATGAAAGAGGCTGCCGGTCACTATGCCAGCCTCAAGTCGGACAAGGCCAGCCAACTTCCACAAGCTTGTGGCGTTCAGATCGGCGTTCCCATCACCAAGGACGTCGATTGTAGCACGTGAGCTTCTGTGCATTTGCATTCTGCATAATTCTAACATTCTACGATATAACATAATATTCTCTTACATATTTAACGTCATTTTAACTTCTTTTTTTCGTTAATATGCATGCTAATTAAATTTTGGTTTGATTTGTTGGGCAGTGTTCCTTAGAAGGTTTTCATAAATTATCATTGAGATTTGCATTAATTTTAGGTGAATAACGGAATTCCATTTTATTAAATAACAAATCACCTTTGTTTTTGTTGTTATTTTAATTTTTATACATAATATGTATTGAAATAAACAAATCTTTTATTTTCTAGTATCTTTTTGTAAAACCCAGTTATTAATTAGATTTTTGTAATTTAAAAAATTAAAAAAACAAAAATAAATGATTTTCCCCGCTGACATTATTATCATATCACTCTCAAAATCATTTTGGCCGAGTAGGTTACTTTCTTAAACCTCAGGATCTGGGATGGTATTTTCCCTTGCAGAAGGCGGCAAGGCTTGAGTGGGGGGCGCCATTGTTAAATTCACACCAGACTGTTGGCAAATCATTTTAAATTACAATATAAATCAAATAACAACCTCAAATTCTTGTATATTTTGTAAACAAATTAATCTCCATTGCAAATGGAGATGGAGAATTTTACAAGAGGAGATTTAGTGTGGGTAAGAGTAGTGTACCCTCGCCACTGGTGGCCAGGTCTCGTTCTCTCAACAAACCCTCTTGGCGTTTTAGTTTCTTTCTTCGGTTGCCTAAAGCCCCGTTACTTTCTTGAATCAGAAATATCTTCTTTTGAACAAAACTTCACAACCCATATCAAGAATTGTAAGAACAACACCTTAATCGATCTTGCCTTGAAGTTCTTGGGCCAAAAAATGGCACGGAGCTTGACATTGCCGCTCCAATTGAAAGAAAATAAATGTTCTAGTCCCTGGACTTTGTTTCAGCCTAAAAAAATTCTGGGTTTCGTTCGGAGTTTTGCAGTTTGGCCTAGGGTTCAAGATGGCGATTTTGTTTGTGCAGTCAAAGTGTTTGCACAAACTACTGCTTTTAGGCATTATTTGGTTAAATCAAGTATGTGATTTTTTGACCTTTTTATTTTTTATTATTATTTGGTTTTTGATTTGAACGTCGAAAAATCTTTTGAATATAAGTTATAATCTTCTTTATGCTAATGATAAATGCTGTTAATTAGATGCTGGAGATAGAAGATGGGATTTGATTTTCAAAAGATAAGTGAGTGTTTGACAGGATATAATTTTCTTGGTTTATTTGAGAAAAGAAGCTTTGTGCATTTAAAATTTGAAATTTAAGACCTTAAGCCTTGAATTCTAATTAGTGGTATAATTGAGTAAATCAATTTAACTCATAGGGTATTTGATGAAAAGAATAATATGTTCTCACTTCACCTGTGGAATTTCTGTTCTTAATTGATGATTAACAATGAATAAGGCCTTTCTTTGTCTGATTTATCCGGTTCTCTGATCGTCTCTCATGTAATGTTGCACCCCTCGGCATTTATTATTTTACTAAAGTGAAGTTCTTTCTGCTTGGAATTTTATTCAGATGTTCATTCCAGAGTGCAACCAGGCCAAGTTTCGGTTGAGAAGACAAATTCAGTTGCCGGGGAACTGGATACTTCAAAAACAGGGGAGGATTGTCTGGTATTCTGCAAGGATGTAGAAAAGAATTTGCCTGATTACTTTATAAAAGTAAACAACATGGGTAATCTTTTGCAAACAAAATCTCTAAGGCGTTGGGATGAAGATCAGCTTGATATCAGTTCAATGACTCAACCTGAACAACAGAAAACTCAATCAGTTCAAGGGATGCTGGTCAAACTGCACATTCTAGCTCTGGATCCATTTTGTTTAGATGGGGAATGTCTGAGTAATTTAAAGAGGAGTTTTTATAGCTTCCGAAATTTATCATTCCAGAATATCTGTGAGACCATTTCTGAGGCATGCTTTCCTCTTGAAAGGGGTGAAGCTCAATTTTGTAATCCTGGCTATATCACGTCTCAGTTGGCTGTCACCATTTACGGAGAAAATCAAAAGACTGCTCTTCCTGTTATACCTTGTATGAAAAGTCCTGTCAACTGTCTGGGTTTAAAGAGGCAGCTGGATCAATATCCCGTTTCTGAACCTCCTTTAAAATTGCAGAAGACATTGTCTTTCTCAATCAATGGAGTTGATGCTAATCTTTGGAGAAGTAGAAAAGAACGTTGTGCTGTTCTTTCTGATGTTTTCATTTCAAGGAAAGGTTTTTCTGATTTTTTAAAACTTTTCAACACTATGCCTTTCTCTGCTAATGTGGCTTATGATTATCTTCGAAGAAATATAACTGGATGCAAGGCAGAATTATTTGATGCATTCTTTTCTGGATCCCAAGCGATGTTAAAACCTCAAAACCTCTCCTCTGCTGCAGCTCAAAGTTCTACATATATATGCAATGGTAGCTTGATGAACTTGATTGAAAATATGCTCAGCTTTTCCCTTGTAAAGCACACATCTCATTGTAGTGACACTGCTGAAATCTGTATGGATCAGAAACTGGATGGAAATTTTAATACCCTGTACAATAGTGGTGCCCCCTCTTGTTCTGCTGATATACAGAGGCCTCAAGAAAGTGAAGCCATTCTGAAAGATGATGGCACTCGCATATCCTGCCCTCATGATGCTACGGAGAACATGCTGGAATTTTCTGCTGCTGAATCAGTGTCTGATTATATAATTGGGAATCGTACTTATAATGATGAGGTTGGTGATGTAACTGTGGGAACCACTGCTGATGAACTGAAGATGCCGCATACCAATAGAGAGTTAAGTGTTAACATGTCTTTTGGCGACAGATTTAAGGAGGATAATAAGCTCTCACAACCGGTTAACTCTGATTTAGCATGGAAGTTGAAACAGGGAAAGCTCTCAGAGGTACAAAGTACTACTGTTCTTTCTAAAACTTTGCACATGAAATTTCCAAAGGATTATAATCTGCCATCCAAGGAGGAACTGGTCAGAAAGTTTAGTCCATTCGGGAGAGTTGACCCTTTGAGTACAAAGGTCTACTCTTATACTGGTTCTGCTCGGGTGGGATTCTTAAACCAACTTGATGCGGTAGCTGCATACCAATATGCAAAGAGGAAGAAGAATATATTTGCTAAACAAAATGTGAAATTTTGGCTTGACCCTTTTGATGATAAGAGAGGATACAAGAGGCTACTTACCTCTCCAGAATCCAACCTAAAATCATGTCTTAAAAAGTCGAAGCAACTCGAGGAAGAAGATAAAAGATCTCCCAGGAAGGTAAGGTTTCTGATAGAGACCTAGATCAGTTGATCCATACGAAAACTCGTATTGTAGATATTTCGTAGCTGTAGCGAAATCTTTCGACACTAGACCTCAAATTAGCTCATCATAGTGGTGATCAAATCTTCATGCGTTTGGTGAAATGCAACCATTTTTGCGGACTTTGATGTAAGTCACTTACTGTAAATGATCAGATTTAGGATTTGATACGCAAATGTTTTTGGTATTTTTAATCACTGGGTCTGAGAATTGAAGTTATAACTATTGCTTGGTATACTTCTTGTGACTTGTGAAATCCACATTGCATTGGTGTTTAAGTTAACACGAAAATTAGTTTGATAAAGATCTAAAATATATATTTTTTTTTTCTAAGAAAATATTATTGGCTCAAATCCAAATGGAGGTGTTACCAAGCTGCTTTTCTCAAATTCACTGGTCCAAATAAGTGCCGTGTTAGATTATCAGTTTTACTGTATCACATTACAGTATATAGTAAATGATCTTATAATGTTTATCAAACCGACAACGTAACTTATAATATTTTAATTACATCGAATGAATAACCCTTCTTTCAGTCATGGCCATCCTTGTAAGAACCTAATCATGTCTGTTTAATTAAACAGGTATAGCCTTTCCTTGTCCAATTGGACTTTTCACTCACCCTTACACGATTAGATCTCCCCGTTTCTTGAAAGATGCAGCATAAGCTAAGGACGATATTAGGAGAAAACCATTTAACAATCAAGTAAAATTTTACCTTTTCTTCTTTCTTTCTTTCTATTATCAACAAATACAAAGAATATGTTGAGGTTAATGATGTACAGACAATCTGGAACATATAAACCTCATGAATGATTTACATCTTTGTTCTACAAAAGAATTTTAATGAGCATTGGTCATTCCCCCACCACCAAAATAAGTCAAGACCAACCCTTCACTACTACATTCTGCAAAACCTCGCTGAGTCTTCAGGATGCCACGCCACCTACCATTTAATACTTTTCCTCTTCAAGTACAAGAATTCTATACAATACCACCATAAAAATAATTCATACAAGACCTGAACTCCCTTTGTCATCTGCTCCGCTTCAAGTCAGACAACAAAACTGACCAAAGGATCCATGTTTACAAGTACTCAGACATGAATCTCAAGCTTCAATAGCATTAACTTCATCACCACATACAATTCACTCCAGAAAATTACTAGTGGCTACTGCACACGGAGGTTGGAGCTTATTTTACACGAAATTCATGTCTAAATACAGTCAGATTCTGGGTGAATTTGTCCCTATTCTTTGAATCCAAACTTCGTGTAACATCCGCCATTAGTTTATCAAAACAAACTGAGAGTCTTTGATGTTGATCCACCGGCTGCAAAACATGATGCAAGTAAGTCAAATCAAGGATGACATAATTATAAGATAAAAACTAAATTCCCTTAGTAATTGCAATTTCAAACCATAGATCAGTAATTTTCTAGTTATAAATTGCAATTGTCAATTGATTTACATACAGTGAAAAGTGGAATTCCAATTACCAAACCCTTCAGCATTGGATAGCAAAATCTCTTCCAAACAGACAAAATACAAAGACTAAAAAATACCACCTGGTGTTCATACTTTTAATATTTGCTTCCTTATCATTCAATTGACTGTCGCTTATGCTTTATAGTAAAAGTTTACCAGATTAGTTTCTCCTTCCCCTAATCCAGAGCCTCTCCAATAATAAAAAGAATCAAAAGTACACAGACAGAGATCAGAACACTTTTATCCTATACTCGAATAATTATTAACCCAACTAGAGATTCACTACACAACTCTTTTTAATGATTTAGATCTATCATAAAATATATCATTATTTAAGTCCTTCTCTAGTTATTTGTTGCCTTCTCCATTTTTTATTATTAAGAAGAAATATCATTATTTAGGTCCTTCTCTAGTTATTTGTTGCCTTCTCCGTTTTTTATTATTAAGAAGAAGTTTGAAGTCATAATGGCTTGATTTTCATTTTTTCATTTTCCTCGTTCTTTTCCATTCCTGTTCACTTTATCTTTCATGTATTTTCCATTATTAATTTTGTTGCCATCTACTAGAATCAACTCACTCCATAACTTAACTCTATGTCAGAACCAATTTTTTTTCTTTTCTTTCCTTTCTTCTTTTTGTAATCATTTTTAAAAAGGGGCTAAACTCACTAGAAATTTGGCTAAAACAGTTCTTTGAATGCTTTTCCATGTATGGGATTTTTATTCTCACCAAGGTACATAAGAAGGATCAAGCATTTAAGAATTAGCTAGCTGCAGAGATATGCACACACATGTATGCACAACAAAGATATTGGGAACTCGAAATTTTAAATGGAATCTGGTATCTTCATCAAATGATTGATTAAAATTTTAAGGTGTCATAAAAAGACTTGAGCATCGGGTATCAGATGTATCAAAATGGGAAAAACTGATTTTACCAACTTTGTACAGATGAAGATTGTTGAACTTACCTGTGAAGCCAAAATTTGAGCTTTTAAATCTGAGAATATCTGCAGACGAAATTTAGATTTTCTCAGTCAAGGATAGAGTACAAGAGTAGAGATTGCATCAGCAGTCAAATTCACATTATGATTATATATAAAGGTCAGAATCTTGTGCCTTAAAAATTTAACGTAAGGAGGGTAAAAAAATCCCAATTGTCTAGCTATTCTAAAACAATTAAATAGAAACTTGCTAAATACTACTTTTTGACTGCATTTAGTTCCAGGTTCAGTTGCTTTTCTTGTGCAAAGTGCAAACTCAAAACACAGTCGACCCCAAACCATTAAGTAAAAGAATGCAAAAACAATAATTCCAGAAAATGAACAAAAATAATAAAACAAAAACATCACTGAAGTACCCATAGCGCAGACTTCTGACACAGCCAAGTTGTCTTATATTAGTACTCTTATAGTGGTATTTCTCTCTTTGAAAAAGCCATGAGATTGTCAATAAAAATATCCTAGGATGGATATTCACATTAGCCATTCACCCTAACCAAGAACCATTTCATCTCCACCATATATGATAGGAAAGCAAGACTTATAACAAAATGTGAAACATAAAGCATCATTTATCAGTGACTGATCCGAAGAATGCAATTACCAAAATAAACACATTGACTTACAGTAACACAAGTAAAAGGAACTTGTCCTACTTATGCTCTTCCTAGTAATAATAATCATTATTAATTTATTTTATTTTGTTTTCATTTCAAAATCCATCATCAGTAATATATGATGAAAAACTTTAAATTTTAGAAAACAAGGATGTTATGGTAGATGATGCATGTGAGAACGTAACAGAATATCAAATACCATTTGTTATTCCCTTAATGACTAGTCTGAATAAAGGACATGTCTAATAAAGAACACATGTTGGTAAATAGGCATATGGGCTAATGAACTTCATAATAGCAAGCAAATAAAATAAGCAAATAGAATATAGATTTTCGTGCTAAAGAAATGTGATGAGTCAAATATGCAGTTAGCAGGTATAAACATCACCTGCTCACTAATAAGAATTAAGCTCAGCATAGGTCTGCTAAGACTCCACTGGTTGCCACAATCTTCAAATAAAACAATCTCAAATAAGGTCTTCAATATCTGCAAATAAATGAAGGAATTAAGTAACTCAAAATATTCCATAGAAAGCAGAAACAGAATAGTATAAAATTAAAATGTCATATTGGAAAATATATACAATGCACAATGATTCCCATATCAGTTGTTAAATCGAAGGTGAAGCTTTTTCTGCATCTACTAAGATGCCCATCCTCATCCCTAGGTATGGCATCTCTCGTTTACAAGATAGGCCAGTTGAATTACCAGGATGGTTAGGCCCTGTAGCTAATTATCCTCCAGATGATGAATGGAAAAATCCATTAGATATTGAACTATTGGTTCTAACCCATGTCTAGCTATAAGTCAACAATTCAAAATGCTTTTCTTCCATACACTAGATTAACCAATGTTTAGACAGAGTAGACCGATTAATTCGAGAAGAAACCCTTCGCATGCCTACATCTACAAAGTTGAAAAAAAGAAATCAAAACTAACACAAAATATATCTACTTTTTTGCTACCACCCACAAAGGGAAAAGTCTGATGGCTCAAAAGCTACAGTACCAATGAGAGCAAGAGCAACATCATCCCTTGTTTTTGAACACCTTTCGTTCACCTTGACACGTAGCAGGAATAAGTCCAATAGGATTGAGGTTTTCTCTACTTGGAAAATTCTTTTTCCCTCTTTGGTAAAAGAGGGCCAAGTGTGTGTCAAAGAGAAAATTCTAGAAGGGGAAGATATCGTCCATCAAGTGGAACAGAGTGTGACCACCAAGCAATTGGGGTTCTGACTGATCACTTAGGGGGTCCATGTCATCTAACACTTTTCCTGTTCTCTTAGAATAAGTAAGTTTGAATAGGATGACCAACAAACCGACGAGCTCATAACGAAACATTAGACAAAGCAATATCAGAAATTAAGGAGGACATTATAACCACATCAGGAAAAAAAATCCATACAATTTACATCAACAAACCACAGAACGAACTATATATCCTACACATTAGAACTTGAATGCAAATTTATAGGTTTATAAAAAAATTTAATTCAGGTATGTGAGCACATGCAACCGATAGAATGAAATTGGAGTACCTTTAAATCCACAATCATTTGACCTTAAAAGAAGCAAGTGGGAGAAAGAAATTGTAGTGGCTACCACAACTATCTGTACCACCACAACTATCTGTACCATCAACACTAACGTTTCACTAAATAAGAAAGGCCCAGTGGAAAAAAAATATTATTTCACAAGTTCTGTAGGATTAAACAACAAAAAAAANTTAAATCGAAGGTGAAGCTTTTTCTGCATCTACTAAGATGCCCATCCTCATCCCTAGGTATGGCATCTCTCGTTTACAAGATAGGCCAGTTGAATTACCAGGATGGTTGGGCCCTGTAGCTAATTATCCTCCAGATGATGAATGGAAAAATCCATTAAATATTGAACTATTGGTTCTAAGCCATGTCTAGCTATGAGTCAACAATTCAAAATGCTTTTCTTCCATACACTAGATTAACCATTGTTTAGACAGAGTAGACTGATTAGTTCGAGAAGAAACCCTTCGCATGCCTACATCTACAAAGTTGAAAAAAAGAAATAAAAACTAACACAAAATATATCTACTTTTTTGCTACCACCCACAAAGGGAAAAGTCTGATGGCTCAAAAGCTACAGTACCAATGAGAGCAAGAGCAACATCATCCCTTGTTTTTGAACACCTTTCGTTCACCTTGACACGTAGCAGGAATAAGTCCAATAGGATTGAGGTTTTCTCTACTTGGAAAATTCTTTTTCCCTCTTTGGTAAAAGAGGGCCAAGTGTGTGTCAAAGAGAAAATTCTAGAAGGGGAAGATATCGTCCATCAAGTGGAACAGAGTGTGACCACCAAGCAATTGGGGTTCTGACTGATCACTTAGGGGGTCCATGTCATCTAACACTTTTCCTGTTCTCTTAGAATAAGTAAGTTTGAATAGGATGACCAACAAACCGACGAGCTCATAACGAAACATTAGACAAAGCAATATCAGAAATTAAGGAGGACATTATAACCACATCAGGAAAAAAAATCCATACAATTTACATCAACAAACCACAGAACGAACTATATATCTTACACATTAGAACTTGAATGCAAATTTAGAGGTTTATAAAAAATTTAATTCAGGTATGTGAGCACATGCAACCGATAGAATGAAATTGGAGTACCTTTAAATCCACAATCATTTGACCTTAAAAGAAGCAAGTGGGAGAAAGAAATTATAGTGGCTACCACAACTATCTGTACCACCACAACTATCTGTACCATCAACACTAAAGTTTCACTAAATAAGAAAGGCCCAGTGGAAAAAAAATATTATTTCACAAGTTCTGTAGGATTAAACAACAAAAAAAAAAAAAATATGATGATTATCATTATATATGAAGGAAAATATAACTTGGTTATTATTTTTCTGTTTGAGAATAGACCTATAAATAGTCATTAATGTACAACTGATCTAAGAAGCAAATAATTTATAGATATGCGAAGCCTACTAATTTCTAGGATCAATGAATGCATAGGAAACTAAACATATGATAAATAACATGATTCCCAGTCAAAATTCTTTATTCTAGGTAGACCCCATTAGGTACAGTCTTACACAGCTATAACTAAGGCAAAGACCATTCAAAAGCAGAGAGCAAAAAGAACTAGAGTGCCAGTCTCGACAATAACAAAATAACAGCACCAAAGCAGAACAAATGGTCTTCATTTAAAAATTGAAGAGTAAATAATGGCTGCCAAAAAAAAAAAATACAACTACAAACAATTCCTCACCTCAGGAAACAAATTGGGGCACTCCGCAATGTGTCTTGCAAGATTAATTGCAGTAGGTAAAGTGGGAGCCTCCCCCATAGTTATGTTGTTGAAATAGAAAGCAGCCAAATTATCAACAGAAGAAGCACACTGAAGCAAGTAGTTAATGATAGGTCAATTAATAAATCAGAAAATAAATTGGAAGATAATGAAATGTCACACTCAGATGAGAAACAGCTGAACTGAAGTCATATGATCATGGAAGTTTAAAACATTTTGATGATCGCCATTCTACATAATAGTTTGCTTAATACACACCTGTGAAGAAATATTTGTATCCAGACCTTTGAGGCCGGATTCAAGAGAACCAACTAGGTGCATAAAGGTGTTTGTATCCAAATTCAATATAAAAGTGATGTGGCTGCTGAATAAAACCTCCAAGAATGCAAAGTATGCCCTTGTTAACTGCAAAGTAGTAAATGTGTTAGCTTATAATCCGTGAAAACATTGACCAGTTAACCAACTATACACCTTCAAACTTATCCACATAGACCTAGAAGAAATAACAATAGATTTTGGTATCTTTCATGAAATAATTCAGGCATGGTTTAAGAATAATATAATTTACTTTTAGAAGGCCATGCATATAACATAATGCTTCTCTATATGGCATGAACTGAATTAGTCTTGACATTAGCCTAAGAACTAAATTGCAATCACACCAAAAGTAGAAACATGGTATTGTAAGATTCAGTACACAGATGATCCATATTGTTTACCGTTGTAGATGCAATTATGAGAAACTTACCAAGTGTATAACAATGGAACAATGGTGTATGGTTATTTTTACGCCATGACTTCTTTTCAGAATGGAAAGACTTGAGTAGCATCTATCAATATCATTATACTACTTACCAGAATGAAANTACTTACCTAATCTGTGAAAACATTCATGAGATCATTTGGGGTATATTGAGGTAACAATGGGACGCCAAATTTCGCATTATCCACAAATTCCATATTTGGCTCCTCCTTCACTCTGTTACTATTATTATCCAAATAGATTTTTCCATGGTTCAAGTTGTTCATTGGTGATTCAAGTTCATCAATTGCCAGGCGACTTGGAATGCATGTGCCTTTACCAATGAATCCTAGATTTCTTAATGGTCCTTGATCAAGCACTTCACCTGATTTAACACCATTAGAAGTTTGGGTGTCTGAAACATTAGGAACAAGTCCTGGCACTTGTCTTGCAGCTCTAAATGCGATTGAATTATGAACTTGCTGATTTGTGCCGTTATCAGCATTTACCGAGCAAGACGATGCAGAAGGAGAAATTGAACCTGGAGCTGAGTAACCACTAAGAACACCTGTAGTTTTTAAATCACAGTCAGAGATTTGCCCAATATTAACTGAGTTATTTGGACTTGAGAGAAGACTATAATCAATAACAGCACTTCTATTATAGCTGCAATTCTGATTGACAGAAGCAGGACTATTTCCTGCCTGAAAACTGGCTGATGACCGAGATGGGACCACAAGACAAGAAGGTTGCACATTAATTGAACGGCTGGGTCCAGATAGAGTAGCATGTTGCTGTTGACATTGTTGCTGCTGCTGGTGCAGCATATCAATCAGCATATTACTGTTTTGGGGATTCATTCCACCAAGAGTGCTACCAGATGTCAATGTACCTGCACCAAGGTTATTAGGTGACCACACTCCAAACCCAGTAGGTACATCATCAACAGATATCATGGATTGAGGGAAATTTTTTGAAATGTTGGATTGGCATTTTATTAATGGCTGACCAAAAGTCACACCATGTTCAGCTGGAATACACTTGGACCCTTGTAGAGATGCTTGTAGAAGAGCTGGCTGGTCCATCGCGGTAACTAAGTTCCCTGTTGGATGACCTAAAAGTTCAGCATGCAGGGCTGCTAATGTTTGTGGAGGAATTTGTCCAGAGGCAGCCAAAGCTTGGATGTCAAATCGTCCAAGTGAACCAAGTTTCACATTCGGTTCTACAGGCCCAGAGAAAGTACTAGAAATTCCTCCTTGTTGAGCCACTCCACTTAATCTCTTCAAATATAGTCTGAATTTCTGCAATGTATTATCCTATTAAGTCAAAACTACTGAAATTAACATATAAGCAACAAAGATACAAAAGTAGAAATACAACTTTCATCCATAGTATGACATGTCAAATTGGTTGTCAGGTGACAGAAATTATAGAATGGCAATTCAGCCCATCAATCATTATTTTCTATACAAACCTATCAGTATATCATTAATCACATGTACCAATACAAAGACTGGGTGATAAAATCAACATTCACTAATCAATAATTAGTCAAAGTCTTCTATCTAAAACTGAAAAACAGTGTCCTATTTATATGGCAGCCAGTCTTAAATAGTATTAACGAATTTTCAATCATGGGTACATATGTATCCTTATCATATTGAAATGACTACCATTATTGGTATTAAACCAATAGTGATTCATACAAACTAAATCTTCTAATTGATAATTGGACTAAAAAAGAACTTTAAGTCGTTCATTATCTAATGGATTTTTCCGTTCTAATACTTCATCCGAGAGTTATAAGTATTTATCAAATCTGTTCCAACGGAATGCTATTGGATCAAATGACAAAGACATTGTTGAGAAAAGATGGCTTTTCCCAGATGAAACGAAAACTAGATGCATGTAACAGGAGAAAGGTTTGCCATTACTTAGCCGAAAGATATGTGGCCATGAAATAGGGATTAAGTGGAACAAAATTGACTGGGTGGTAGAGTCGTGATAAGAATTCTACTTCTACCCAAATAAGAAGCTCAACTTTGGACAAAAACAATCCAGCCAACACAAGTTACAAAATATTTAATTCTCAAAGCGAATAACTTCCTAAAATTACTACTAGAACTTAATTCTAGATTCCTTGTCACCTGGGGTATGCTAAAGTCGTAATTAACATGATGATCAAGCTAATAACATTTAAGCTCCAAAAAGAGAGAAATGTCACAAAAAAAACATGACAGTAGTTTTTTGCTAAAATAAATTAATTTAAGGCAATATCAGTTTTCACAAAATTGGTAGCAATGATCCTTCTTTCCAACTCTCCATTTTCCTTTAAAACTGAATGCCTTGCTTCTTCAGTTAATCGATTTATTTTAAGCTTCTACTGAAGAAAAAGCATCTCCTCTTCCTTTCAATTTATGTACTACAATAATATACCATTCATCTTCTTTAATGAGGATAAAAGAGAGATTAAAATAAAAGAATAAGATATGCAATGGTTAAAATTTGATTTGAATGTAAGAATCAAACCTGCAAATGGCTTGCAACATTTTCTCTAGTTAAGCCAGGTACATTCATCAATTCAAGAATTCTCTTTGGTACAGCCTCTGTCATAGCAGACAATGTTTTTAATCAGCAATGGTATAGAAGCAAGGAACATTCAAAAAATTATTTCAGAGATGAACAAGAAATGTATAGCATCTTCCCTATTTGACCAAACATATAATGCATCAATTGAAAGGAAAACCTATAAAAAGATTTCAGTATCGTACTATCAATCCCAAGCTGATTTACTGCACCAACAAACTGCTGATGTAGTTCCACTGACCACACTACACGAGGTTTCTTTGCTGTGGAGGGATCATCGTTTTCAAGTTCACCGTCATCTTCTTCTTTACCAATGCTTCTCTTCTTCTGAGCTTTCAATGTTCCTTCAGTTCCTTCATCAACAGAAGAAGCGTATTCAACTTCATCACTTGCTCTTTTTTGGCGATCATTCTCATCAAAGCTGCCTCCTGAATGTTCAATGTCTTTATTTTCATTCCACTTTTTCCGGACAACATGCTGCCATAAATTTTTAAGCTCTTCCTCACGTATAGGCTTAATCAAGTAATCACAAGCCCCATGTCTGATTCCCCTCAAAACAGAAGAGTATCTTCCATCAGCAGACATCACTGAAGCAACATTAACTTTAATGTCAATTTAAGAAGCAAAATAAAGATTCTATTACAAAGCAACGAAAATAATACTTACTGATAACAGGAAGATCCATTTCAAGTCCAACATGTTCAAGGAGTTTATAGCCATCCATATCAGGCATATGAACATCGCTTAGCACTACATCAAAACAGCCTTTACTCTGCCTTAAAGTGTTCAAGGCAACAGTTGCCTGGGAGCATGTTGTAACTGCAACCAATCCAACAAGAACATTGAATAAATTGACCAAAAGCTAGCATTGCAAAAATTATGCCATATTCGACAATAAAATATCCCACAAATATTTCTCATAAATTCTGAACATGGGAAATAATGCAGAACCAATAATGTATGATAGTTGATATTTTTACACACAGTCACACAGAGATCTCAAAATATCCTGGTAACCAAAAGAAAATCCAAAGTCTTTTCAGAGTCAGCAGCCATACAGCATACTAAAAACCTTCTTANTTTTATATATATATTTATTTTCCTTCGTTGTTAGGTAGGATTTTAGGATTATGCCCACTATAACCTTTAGTGGGAATTTTTAAAAACAATTGTCAAAAGAACTTTTTGATTTTGTTTTATTTTGAATAATTGGAAGTTCTACAACTATGAATTAGAAGAATTTGGTATTTATATTGTATTTGCTTTCATATAAATCATTTATTTTTCTTATATGATCATAAAGATAAAATATAAATACCTTATATATCGATCCTCTACTATTCTTTTGAAAGATAAATATAAATTTAATTGTCGAGAAATTCTAGTAAGAGTTAGGGATGAAGATCCCATTCTCGTTCGGCGAATATCTCGATTACCGTTCCCAACCTCATATATCATTGTCTAATACATAACATGAGTCAATTTAAGAGAGATTGTCAATTTTAAAAATAAATTATAACCTTTATAACAAATTCAAAATCAAAATTAGGAATGAGAATCTCGTTCTCATGTAATATCTATCTTTTATAATACTTGATTTTACGAGAGAGTTTGGTTTCTAAATCAAAACAACTTTATTTTTTTTCTAAAAATCCAGGTATCTCAAATATATGAATGATTTTAACTAAATGATAATTTTTTTTTTTAATCCGGAGATGTTTAGGTTAATTTACACGTACATTAATTAAAATCGGCGGATAATTAGGTTCCCTTACAACACATGTACATGACATCCAGGTTGTATCAATGTCGGTCCAACATAGTGTCAGGAATCAGGGATTTAGGATACATTGGAGCGTGTTCCACGCTTCACCATGTCTCGAGTGGGAGATGTTTAATCAATTTAACTGAATAAGCTAAGCTGCCAACGGTTTTGATGCGGTGCGTCGGTGGCTCTCTGGGCTTATTCTACAGCCGACAATTTTGTTACGTGGCCCTCCAAAATTTAATGATCTTTGCCTTTTTCAGCCCCAAGGAATTTTCAATTGATGGGAGTGATGAAAGATCGGTGATTGGGCGCCATTTCATATTTTAATCACCGAATTTGAGACGATTTGATGGAATCCTGGCCGTTCGCTTTATTCATTCAGGGGAAAATATGGGTCCCAAGGTCTCACATTCATTAAATTTTCAGCTTGATTTTAATCGTTTGATTAGATCTTGACTAGTTAATTTGTCATCTGCTTCTTTGTAAAATTGATTAATTTAAAATAATCTACGATTTTTAGAAATGATTGAAAACCCCCTTATTAAAGAATTTTTTAAAACTTTAACCCCTTTTTTTAATATATATAATTTTGAAGAGATTTTAATAATTTTAGAGAATAAAATGTTTTCTAAGATTGGTGGGTCCATTTTAAATTAAATGGTGGTTAAAGGGTATATTAAATAAACTCATAAAGAAAATCAAAAAAATATTACGAAATAAATAATAAAAATTTATCGATTCAATAATATTACTAAATAAATAATAAAAATTGACATAGAGTTATATTTTATATCCCTATAAAAAAAATTATAAAAACATCTATTGATATTTTTTCAGCATTCGAATTAAAAAAGAAGAATAAAAAAACTTTTAAAAGGAAAGGCAATTCGATTAGTTAGATTGAGAGGAATGAGAGAAATAAATGCCTCAAGATTCATATTATATTTGTTATTAGTATAAGCATCGGTATTTTGCTTAGTATAAGTAAAAATCAATACTCGCTTAACGTTTCTTGTACTAATTTCAGGACTATTAACCACATTTTCATCGGTTTCCCTCTATTTTTTTATTTTTTATTTTGTCTAAGTAAGACACTAATTTATACTATCAAAGCATTTTGAAATACTTTTAGAAAGTGAATTTTACAAAAGAAACCTCAAATTCACCGAACACCCATGAGAGTATTTAGGAAAAGTTGTTTGGTGGGAAAAAAGTTGCATTAGATTTCACCCTCTAAAGTACAACAAAGCATTGAAACTTTTTCTCAAGATTATTTAGAAATTTATGAGATCTCAAAGTAATACCCCATTTCACACTCCTTTTTGCATTTTAAAAGTAAACATGTTTTAGCACTATCTTTAAACCAATACTAAAATCTGAAAGATTCGATACTTTCAAAATCAATGGTTTTAAAAAGGGTTTTTAGTAACGTTTAACATTGTATTTGTAGGATATAAAATTACATATTTAACGTTTTGTATCACAAATGGGTTTAACTCATTGGACATCTTTATCGACATTATATTTGAATCCAAAGGACACCTAGGGCAACAGCTTTAGTAGAAAAATCACCTGCTTCCATGAATTTTGACAATAAATTAAGTAAAAGGAAATACATCATCCAATTCAAATGTGAGAGCTCTAAGCTTTGTTCTCTTTTTAAGGTCCATTTCATATATTTTTGTGGAGGATATAATTGTTGGGCCCAGCCCAATTGTTTCCAGCCTTCAGCCCCTGAACTGAAAATTGTGGTTTCAAACTATTGATCATTAATGTAGTTGAGAAAGTTGAGTGTCAACTAAGTTTATTATTTGAGTAGACACACAACTATAAGATTGTCAACTCTTAGAGCAATTTATTATCCATTCAATTACTCTCTATGTCCATTATTAGATAGCAAATGTTCAAAACAATTAATGATCTTGTCCGTTGTTGGACACACTCCTTACAGTTTTGTCTTCGACATAAACAATGCTACAATTACCCAAAAAAATACACCGGCATACGTGCCATCATCTTTTTTTCTTAAAAAACAAATTCATAATTAATGGATGATCAAGATAGTGCCACGTTTGTCAGTGCGTGAATTCGGTGTATTTTTTTCGGTAACTGTATTATTTTTCATGTTATATATCCTTAGCCTAGACCTTTTTTTTTTTTAATTTTTACATGAAGTATTCAGATTAACTTGCGTACACCTCAATTAATCTCTTAGGACCTTAAAATTATCGGTTAGATAAGAGCTCTAGTGGCCACCCAATTAACAATTAAGGTGAATCGAATTCATAACTTCTTAAGTAATATATTTAAAAGTCCTAGTTAACTACTCGACCATCCGATGGTGGTTAATATGTATAGTGTAGCGACTGTATTATTCAACAAAAGACTTATAACATCAAACAATGATTAACATCCATATAATATATGGTCCCTCATTGGTTCCCATATGTCAATTAATTTTCAATCTTTCCCATGTCTCAATGTGTAGCTTTCAAAATGGTACATAGATTCTGAAATGAAAGAGACTATCCAAGACCTTGAACAATCTTTTGAAACATTGTTTTCACAAGCATATATCAATCCTATTAATATGGACTGTTTTGTGTTGTCTTTTTGGAAAAGAAAAATGTAATTGAAATTAACATGAAATTTGTAACCTCCCTTATATGGTAATTAATAAACCTGTAATTGAAATTAACATGAAATTAAAATATGAAAACATTTGCCCCTTATTTAAGAAAATTTCATTTTAATGTGCCTTAAATATAATTCCTTAAATAAATTGTTTAACTAGGGTATCCCTCATTCATTGAATATTACACTTTTAAACATTATTTTCTGATTCTGTCATTGTATGACCCTGCCTTAAATACTCCCCTTTGTTTCACTATTATATCCCTATCCTATTCCACTATTCTATCCTAAAAACAAAAAAATGCATATGTTTCAATATTTTCAAAATCTAATTATACTTTATTCAACTTTCAAAATATGAATATTTACATTTCTTGTAAAGATAACCTAATTTTACTTTTTTTCAAAATACTATTCTAAAAAACATCAAATAATGAACCAAACGGAGTCTTTAAATTATTCGGCTGTGTTTGGTAGAGTATTTAGAGTAATATTTTTGAAAAAGTTGAGTTGGGTTGTTATTACGAGAATAAGATTTGAAATTAAAAATTTGTTTGGTAAATTTTTTGAAAATATTTTCTAAAAATATTTAGAATATTTTTAATCCTTTATATTTGTTAATTTAGCTAAATAGCCCTTACAATAAAAGTTTTAAAATTAAAAAAAACACCCCAATCCACCCATTAAATGCTAGCAGTCGGCCACCACCGTCGGACAGTGGTCGGAAGACGCCGGAATGATGCATGACCGGCCGGATCAGGCCGATAATTCGTCGATCTAGCATTTTTTGGCCAAAGATCTGGTCGTTGATGACAGTCATATCTTGGCTGTCGTTGACGACTAGATCTGGCCGTCAGCAACTAGATCTTTGGCCATAGATTTGGCCTTTTCCTGCCAGATCGGCACACAACCAGCCATATACAGCTATTCGTGCACCATTCCGATAGATTCCAGCCACCTTCTGAAGGTGGTGGCGGTTTCCGGGAATATGTAGGTGGGTGAGGGTGTTTTTGTTAATTTATAAACTTTTATTGTTGGGGATGTTTAGTTAAATTAACAAATCTAAGGGGTTAAAAAAATTTAAATATTTTGAGTTGAATATAATATAATTGGATTTTGAGAATATTGAAACAAATATGTATTTTGAATATGATTGGGTAAGATAGTATTTTGAATAATAAAACAAACGTAACCTAATTTTCCCCCTGATTTTTGGGTCAAGTGTTTACACTTTACATTACAAATAATTGGCATTATAGTAAGCCACTATGTTTACAACGTTAGTCGATTTCATTCGATTTCGATTTGAATTAAATTATAAATTAACGATAATTTTGTAAGGTTAGGTAATTACTTAAATCGGAAACACTATTTTCGTTTCGAATAGAAGTATCATATTTACCTTGAGGATCAAAACATTTTGCATAAACATATCTAGCAAAGATCTTAGTAGATAAGATTTTGCTCAACATTCTTTATATCTCAAAACCCTATTTTTTCTCTACAATTTACCCAAAACATGGAAACATAATGATCATATAACCATATTATTTCATCTATAATTATATGATCATATAATTAATCCTTTTCTTTATCCTTTTAGCTATCAAGATTCAAGAGGTATAGTTCAAGCTCCATGTATATATTTTTATATTTATGCATTAATGTCAATAATTTTTTTTTCCCCTTTTAGAGTCATTATTCTTGCATTCTAAGATAAGAAAAGAAAATATTATCAAACGGGTACACATATAATTATCGATTATTACTAATTCAATAACATTATAGATCCGGTATTGTACTGTAAATGACGGAAGATAATCATTAAAGTTTAAAATAAGTGGGAATTCTAAGTAATTTCAAGTGCATGCACACAAACTATTTGCATGGAAGTTTGATAATTTATTTATTAGCTTGATGAATATAGACATGGAAATTGGTAGATCCAAAAATGGATTGATTGATTTGAGGTCTTAGTTTAGTGGTAGGGTCTTTTTGCCACTAGATGCTTTATTCACACTACAATTTTATCAATTCCATATATATATATATATTAATGTTGTTTTTTGTTAACCCTACAAAATTATCAAAGTTTATAATATTGTTTTGCTTCAAAGAAGCCTCTTTTTGGTTTTTTTTTTTTTTTTTTTTTATATATATATATATTTTTTTTTTATTTAAAGCCCTAATCAATAGATAAAAAAGGGATAAACTATTCCCAATGATCAAATATCTAATTCCACCAATATAATAATTAAATTAATATTAATTTATATATATAATATTAAGTGACAAAAGCCATTTAAAGATGCTTTTAGCCCCACAAAAATATTAAATTTTTTTGTGTGAAAAAAATTTAAGAAAATAAAAAAGGGTATTCTTTTGAAAAACTTAAATTTATTCTTTGTTAGGAAATAAAATCAATGTCAAGTAATATAAATATTAAATATATTTCTTAAAATATTGGTCTAATATATACTATAATCTCAATGAGAATCGCCCAAGATCTTCACATGGGATATATTTAATTTAATTTGAGATATTGTCATATTATTTCCTATATAAGTATAACAACCCATCACCCATCCATATTGCAATTTTTAAATAGAAAAAGTAATATTTTATTTCAAAATTAAAAAAAAAAATTCATCAATCATCAAAGAGTAATTGTATTTTTTATTTATTTTTAATTATTGTATCATATATGAAATCGTCTAATTAAACAATATTACGTAATATTATAAACTGTCAGAAATTTTTTTTTTATGCAACTTATACCAACTATCAATAAGAGTGTGCTATATGGTCGCATAGTTATATATGTATACATTATACAATATTTTTTCTGTTATTTTTTTTTTTAATTTATTTTTCTACTCTTGTAAAAGAAAGCTTTCAAAAATAGAGTGGAAAAATAAATTCCAAGAAGGAGTTTTGTGTAATTTCATGTCTCTATTTTAAAAAGAGTACGAAGAATAAGGGGATAGAAAGACAGGCGTGTAAGGAAATGGGTCCGAGCTCACGAAAGTAAAGCACGAAACCAATAATAATACTCCAATTTGGTGGCCCCACTCTATCATCCTTACTTTCCTCACGCGCTCTCATAACACTCTCCCCACTCTCCACTTCCCATCCATCAACTTGAATTTAAACTTAATTATTGTAAGGGTATTTGTTCATAAATCTTAAACATTTTAAGTTATTATTATTATTATTATTTTTAAAAGTAAGACAAGATATAATTGAAAAATAATATGAAATAAATGTATTATGCTACATATATATCGATCCCATAAAATTCCAAAAATTTAAGTAGAATAGATGTATCACGTTATTTTCATATCAATTCGATTAAATCTGATTATAGATAATATCTCAATTAAAACATTTTTAATAAAATTTTACTGTAAATATGCTTATTTTTCTTTTGCTTGCTTAACCATTATAGAAATTTGTAAAGTAAATATATATACAGTGAACTTTTATTAGATAAAACATATATAATACGATAAGCTCACACCCGAAGCTTTTTCTTATTAAGTATTTAAAGAAAAAATTAGTATCTTCTCTAAATTCTTAAATATTATATTTAACTCATTTTTGTTGTTTTCATTTCATAACAATATTTTTTTAGCAAAGCATTAGACATTAATTTCATCAATATTTATATTATTTACCATAAACATAAAAACTTATATAGTAATTTATTCTGGCTTATAAATACAAATTAATTTATTAACGTATTTTTTTATTTATATAGTAAATATTAAATAACATGAAATTTATTAACATATATTTTTTTTTTTATATAGTAAATATTAAATAACATTAAATTTATTACTGTCCAAATGTTCCCGCGTGGAAACATGTGCGCGTGGGGAACAATATCTGTTTTTTGAAAACAGAAAAAATGTTTTCGCTATTACATTAAAACAGTAGTGTGAGTGAGTGAAGAAGAGTTGCATTTTCATTACAAGATCTTTCTCTTTGCTGTCAGAACAAACAAAACTCTGAACCCAAAAACGCTTTGCAAAAACACTGTCACTTGACCGTTTCATTTTTTGGCAAGAACCCGAAGCAGAAACAGTGAAAACAGTAGCATCAATCTGCTTTTGTTTTTCACAACAACAACAGAGCCCGTTTCTCTCTTTTCGTTCTGGTTAAGGATTGCCACTGCTCCCTCAGCTCAACTGGATTCCTCCAGGTATCCCGTTTTCGTTTCTTTTGTTTTTGTTTTTGTTTTTTTGCTTCCAAAAACCAGTCTTGCAATCTCAGTATGTCTCTTTTTGGAAAACAAAATTCTGGGATTTGTTCTGTTTGTTTCCGTTTTCAGTGGGTTTGTTTTTGTTTTGTATAATTTTTATTTTTTAAATTTAGAATTTGGATCTAGTTGAGAACGTGGGTTGGTGATGGTTTTGCTAGCTAAAGTTTGGTTCTTTAGATCTGATTGAGCTAAAATGTGGAAACTTTATTAACAAAGAGCGTCTATGATACTTGTTTATCTTCAGATTAGTTCAATTGGCTTTAGATTTATTACAATTGTAGAGATTTTGTATGTTAATTTGTCAAACCGATGTGATATTTTTAGGTTATTCAAATGCTTGAAATTGAAGCTTTGTAAGTGGGAATTTTATTTATTTAAAGGAATAAAGTAGTGTTTGAATTTGAATACAGTAGCTTGTCAATTCCTATGATAAAAAGAATATGTGAAAATTGAACATATTTGGATGAGATGGCAATTTTGTGAGTTATTTAATTTGGGAAATATGTGACATGGACATTTTTGGGGAGATATGAGGATTGACTATAAATGAGTATGCGTTGAAAAAGGGCATACTAGAAAACAAGGAGCTTTTGTTTTCATTGTAAAAGAATTGTAAGTTTCGCAAGTTGCAATGCGTCCAAATAGATCAAAATTTGATAGCTGAATATGCTGGAATTATGCTTATTAAATGAGTGGCATGTGAAGTTAGTTGCATAATCTTTATTTTGATGGTCATGACACGTTGACGTTTATTTATGAAAAGGATAAGTTTCTGATCCATAGCAGTTATTGGTTTCCTTCATTTTGTTTGCTTTATGATATTCTGCTGGGTTTTGAATCAATTTGTCATCATTATGCAGTGTTGAAGTCCTCAACATATTCTAGTTGACCAGTGAGAAATTGACGTGACGCTCCATGAACTTTGGGTGGTTAACTATCTAAACATGGATAAAGTATCTCCTGATTGTCCATACCCAGGATGCTTTTTTTGTGTTATGAAGGAAGGAAATCCAAGTAAGCGCAGAGCAAGTATATTGAAATTCTTCAGAGAACTACCCTCGCAGGATGATGATGGGCAGGTTTTACCAATCAGTGGCCTATGGAACACTGCTATGGCACATCCCAATGATCCCGAATTCATAGAGTTAGGAATATTTGAATGCATGTCTTCACTAATATGTAAGGGTTTGAAGAACCGTCGCTGGCTTTCTCATGACCAGAATATATACATTCCTTATTATGCAGCGCACATTATTGGATCCTATACTATGAACATGGAAGAATTTGCAGAAAGTGCTGTTCATGCTGGGGTAATTGCTCCTTTAGTTGAACTTTTGAGAGGGAGGTTGACTTGGGTTGAACAGAGAGTGGCAGTGCGAGCTTTAGGGCACTTGGCTACATATTCCAGTACCTTTCCTGCTCTAGCAAGTCAAGGTGAAATCCTTGAGCTGTCCATACAACTAGCAATGAGTTCACTAGAGATAGTTTACTCGCATTTCTACCAGTATGTTGATAGGAGGCTGAGTTATCACTGTGATCTGCTAACTCGTGGCATGGGTGGTGTTGAAATGGAATCCCGGAAGGCAGAGGAATGGGCCAGTCAGTTGCAGTGCTGGTCCCTTCAGCTCATTAATTGTTTTGCTTTTAAGCCTGAGTTTCTTCCTGCGATCTGCAAACCTGAATTTCTGACTAAACTACCAGGCATGTGGGGAGGACTTGTTAACGAAAACTCACCAGCTGGCATTGGTTTATTGAGAACAATTTGTCACCATAAGCTTGGTAGGGGACCTGTTGCTAGCTGTCCTGGCCTTATTGAAGCATTGTGCAATATCGCTCGATCTTCAGATGATTGGCAGTATATGGCGATTGACTGTCTCCTTTGGTTGCTCCAAGACCCAAGTACATGTCATAAGGTATTTTTCTCATCAGCTAGTTTGTTTTAACTCTAATCTCACACTCGTATCCCTTTTGCTGTGTGTGTCACTAAATGAAGTTTTGGAAGGCAAGTTATAAAGCTGGACTAATTTTTCTTTGTTCTCAATGGGCATGATTCATGGGTGTGTCGTCAAGGATCCTACCATATTATAAGTTATAACCATGATAACTGACATTTTTAAGATCTTTGTGAGTTTCTGAGTGAAGCTTAAATCTGATTTCTATGTTTAGTAGTTTGGTAATAGTACTTTCGCCATGAATGCTTTAACAATTGTGTTCGACATAAGAGCATCTGTTTCTACTTAGTATGACATAATCTTGCTTGTTTTTAGGTATTCTTTAATTTAATATGGTGGAAGAATCACTTCAAATAAGGTGCATTGTCCAGTTATTAAAATGACTTTCTGGTGCTAAGGACTTGTACCTAATTATGTCCGATATATTTCAGTAGATTCCCATTTCCTTTCTGGTGGTTACTTACCACTAATTATTTGATTTGGGTTTTAGTATATTAACCATGCGATTTCCACTTAATGCTTCTCAATCTGTCCATATAGGTGATTGATAAGGCAGTACCTGCACTTGTAGATCTGGCGGAGATAACAACTCTGGGTGATCACAAAAAGCTTGGGGATTCTATTGTTAATGTTCTTCAGGAATGTATCCAATCGCAAGGGACAGGACGTAACTCTATAAATAACCGCACTAAAGAACAGATTGAAGAACTATTAAGCTCCAGACAGAGATTAAAGTGGGAAAAGAATATGCCAAAAGAGGATCTTCATATCAAACAGGCAGCTGCGCTGGTAGTCAAGCTCGAAGGAAATTCCCTATTCTCATCAGGAAATATATCCGGAGCTGCATCAAAATACTCAGAAGCTTTGGCCTTATGCCCAATGAGATCCAAAAAGGAGAGAGTTGTTTTGCACAGTAATAGAGCTCAGTGTCATCTCCTGTTGCAACAACCCTTGGCTGCCATAAGTGATGCTACACGTGCACTTTGTCTTCACAACCCGCTTAACCGTCATGCCAAAAGCCTTTGGAGAAGAGCTCAGGCTTTTGACATGCTTGGCTTAGCTAAAGAGAGCTTGTTAGATGCCATTCTATTCATCAATGAATGCTCTCAATCAAATGACCCTGATCTTTCTCTGAGGCAAAATAAGGTCCCTGACTATGCCGAGAGATTAGTCAAGAAGCAGATGCGTGCAGCTTGGTTATTTAGAGAGGCAGCTATTAAACATGGAGGTGTCCATTGTGACGGTGATGCTGGGGACATATATGGCCAGGACACTGATGGTTCTGAATGGGAGACAGCAAGCGAAAGTGATATAGGAAATGATGGCAGAGATGAAATGGGTGATGAAGATGATGATAGCGAATGGAAGAATGAGGATGAGAGGAAAGATAAATATGATAAGCCACCAATGAAAGGTATAATTCAATGTCTCAATGCTCTGTAAAAAAATTAGTGCTTTGGCTTCTGTGAAAGAAAAAGAAGAAATTGTTATATTTTTAGAGTTATATTCAACCCCTGATACCGCTTAACTACCAGTTCTTTCTTGACAAAAGTAGACTCATAAGATTTAGGCAAATAGGTTTGATTAGCCAAAAATAACTATCAATAATTGCTATGCTTAGTTTTATTTCGACCTGCGGATATTAATAGACAGCCTTTTCTTGTTCTTTTGAGCTAAATAGCATAAGAAAGGTCTTTGACCATGAACTTCACGTTAGGGTTCAGTTTCAAATATCCAATATGCATAACATCATGCGTTTGGTAGGATTTAAAATCTTCCACTGTCATACTGGTACATGGAAGAATAAAAAAGTATTAAATCTGTCATGTATGTCAACCTAAGAGTTTTATTTGTATTAATGACATTCTATACAGTATAGCAACCTGTTTTCGAACAATCGTTTCTCGTATTATTCCTGTGCATGTTCATCATATATATTTTGTTCGTGATGACCTTTTGTATTTTCTTGTTCAGCTTGATGTCTACTGCTACAACTTTTTTATCCGATGGATGTTCTATAATGTGTACATGTTTGTTCGTTGGATTCCTAAACATTGTATTGGACCCTTGATTTGGTACAGACATAAAGAATGCATACAATGTGCAGCTTGTGGACGATGAAACATGAATATCAGAATCTAGACATGTTTACCAACATTGACTTAAGGTACCATCTTTTCTTAACGCGCTACAGTGAGTGTTGCTCTATTGTGTTAGAAAGAACTTGTTTTGTTAGTTTTCTTGCTTATTTTTTTCCTTTTTGCTTTCTCAATTTGTTCATGTCAATGTTAATTTCAGTTGTAGAAAATGAGCCTGAGTGTGAGTATAGAGAAATTTTTTTTTTTTTTTCTTTCAGTCTAGAAGTTTGAGTTGTTTAAAGAGTATTTTGTATATAGAACCCTAAGGGATTTTTGTCATTGAACTATCAATCATCTGAGCAATGAATTATAATTTGCTTTTGTCATCTTCCAAAGAACTTAAACCCACTACAGAGCAATGATTTATTGCTAATTTAAATCAAACTTACTACAATTAAATCACATAAAAATTAAACCAGTTAATAAAAAAAATCAAACAATTTATAGATTTTGAAGGAATAGACACTGAATCATTTAGAGCCTTTCAAACTGGAGACTCAAACCTTTCAGGAAGCATAGCAGACTGCCAAGAACACAATATGCATAGGATTGGCTACCTGAATGGGGTCTTTTATCCTGGTTGGAGGAGAAATTACCAAACGTCTAGCATTCTCTCACACTTTAGTGCAAATGAATGAAATAAGCATCTTCTTCCTGAAGAATTTGAAGAATATTTTGGAAATTCTTATGATCTCCATTTAACGGGGAGACACATAAACAAAGCGAGCTGTCTGCCGTATACTTTTGTAAGTTTGCTAATGCTCAACACTCCATTACTTTCATCATAATCATCTTCCAAAGAGAGCCATTGATTAATGTAACATATGTTATTTGTTTTTAGATCAATAAGATAATGGTTACCATCACGAGTATATAAAATAACCCTTTATAGCCCCAAGCACCAAAGTCTTTAACCTGAATTCTTTTACCCAGTTGCATTCTTTTGTACGATAATCTTTCACCACCTCTATCTCCATCGCTCCATTAGATATAACATATTAAAATTGACAGTTGCCAAGGATCCCCTCATATNTGCTTATTTTTTTCCTTTTTGCTTTCTCAATTTATTCATGTCAATGTTAATTTCAGTTGTAGAAAATGAGCCTGAGTGTGAGTATAGATAAATTTTTTTTTCAGTCTAGAAGTTTGAGTTGTTTAAAGAGTATTTTGTATATAGAACCCTAAGGGATTTTTGTCATTGAACTATCAATCATCTGAGCAATGAATTATAATTTGCTTTTGTCATCTTCCAAAGAACTTAAACCCACTAGAGAGCAATGATTTATTGCTAATTTAAATCAAACTTACTACAATTAAATCACATAAAAATTAAACCAGTTAATAAAAAAAATCAAACAATTTATAGATTTTGAAGGAATAGACACTGAATCATTTAGAGCCTTTCAAACCGGAGACTCAAACCTTTCAGGAAGCATAGCAGACTGCCAAGAACACAATATGCATAGGATTGGCTACCTGAATGGGGTCTTTTATCCTGGTTGGAGGAGAAATTACCAAACGTCTAGCATTCTCTCACACTTTAGTGCAAATGAATGAAATAAGCATCTTCTTCCAGAAGGATTTGAAGAATATTTTGGAAAGTCTTATGATCTCGGAGAAACATAAACAAAGTGAGCTGTCTTGTGTAACCATATACTGTTGTAAGTTTGCTAATGCTGATCACTCCATTACTTTCATCATAATCATCTTCCAAATAGAGCCATTGATTAATGTAACATATGTTATTTGTTTTTAGATCAATGACATAATGGTTACCATCACGAGTATATAAAATAACCCTTTATAGCCCCAAGCACCAAAGTCTTTAACCTGAATTCTTTTACCCAGTTGCATTCTTTTGTACGATAATCTTTCACCACCTCTATCTCCATCGCTCCATTAGATATAACATATTAAAATTGACAGTTGCCAAGGATCCCCTCATATTGATCAATGAAAACTTTTCATGAGTAAATGGATTGTAGTCCTCAAAATTTGGATCAGGAGTCAACCTGAATTCCTCCTTTTTGAAATCGATTTTGCCTTTTCCATGAATCATCCAGTGCATGTCTCCATATGCAGTCACTCCACAAACACTTATCAAACATAGAAAACAATAGGGGATTAAGAAGACTCCTCGCCATGATTTGTGCCCGAAGTGTAAACTTCAGCTGCACGCATTTAACATGTACAAACATTTGGACAACTTTGTATGTTTTAGTTGTACGTTCAAATCCCATTCTGTTCCATATTATCTTCATCAGTTCTTTATTGGCCTTCCAAACTTCACCAATTGGCGGCGGTAGCTCCAAAACTTCTCCTCTGAGAGGATTCAATAGAAAGGCTAATTCAGAACGTCTGTTTTAAATGCATGATAAACCATGAGCAACGTGACAAAGATGATAGTTTTTTCTTTTCTACATTATCCGAAAACTCTATTGCAGGATCAGCATCCTCATAAGCGAATGCAATTTCTTTATAGACATCATCGCTATAGGAGGAGTATGGCTCTTCAGTACAGGCCAATTCATGCTTGTTAGCGAATGAAACGCTGTCAATAATGTTGCAACACTTCTTTTTGACACATATCGAAAACGCATAAGTGATTTTGCAGGTAATTTCAGAAAAATATTGTGGACGATATGAGTAAGAATATTAATATTAGCACTTCTGTTGCTTTCCAAAAGAGCTTGAGCAATTAGAGATTTCCATTAATCCCCTAAACTCAATCTGAAAAGAACCGATCGATCTGTGCAACTGTATCCTAACCATACATATTATAACCTTACAAACCAGACAAATATTAAATTCACTTGACCTAAATTGAATCGTGAGCAAGAAACGACTATACATGAAGTTAACAGGTTAAGAGAAAATCTAACCGAGACAGACAATTCAACACATTCATTAGCAACATGAACATTAAGTAGAAGATTATGAATCTGAAAACTTACAGTAGTGAATAGTGGTGTTGTTTTGGAGTATATTACAATGAAACCTAAGAAACACCAGCAAGAACGTATAGGGATATGTTGTTGATACAGAAAGTCTTAAATTATTTGGGAGGATTTTTTTTGGGAGAGAGTTTTATTAGGCTTATGCTTTCTGTTATATTTTCATGCTGACCTTTTCATTTCTTCAAAAAATATGTATATGTATAATTTTCTTTGAGTAAAAATCAATTTACCCCCAATCATTTCAGAAACTAATAAGAGTAATGTTATAATTACAACTTCTTCTCACAAACTTTTTCTCACAACTTTGATGTTGTAGTTTGTCATTGGTCATCTCTTAAAATGGTTTCTGCCTACTTGTATGGGTCTCGTTTATCCATTTGTGAGCTAACCAATGAGAAATTGTCTTGATGAAGTTGTGACAGAAAGTTTGTGAGAAGAAGTTGTAGATGTAACATTTTCTAACTAATAATTACCCCCTAAAATCTTAACTCTGTCTAATTTCGGTTAAATATACAAGGGTACAATAGTAATTACGTCTATCCACTTTTTTTTTTCCTCCTTTACGTCTATCCACTTTTTTTTTTCCTCCTTTCTCCTCCTCATTTTTGTTCATTTTCTCCTCATCTTTTTTGTTTTCTCTTACAATACTAATTTTCGCCTTAATTTAGTTAGTTCTTGATATATTGCACCTTTTTTAAAAATGGAGAACAGAAGTAAAAAACGAGGGGGAGGAAGGAGAAAAGGAAAAGAGGAAATAAGTAATTACTATTATACCCTCATGCATTTAACAGAAAATGGACGAAGTTAGGATTTTAGGGGGTAGTTGATTAGTTTCTGAAACAATTGGGGGTAATTTGATTAAAATTTTGAAAATTTACATTTCCCAAACTGTAGGGGATAAATTATATTTCGAGGAAGCTGTAAGCATGATTTGCAATGGAGTTGCCAAAGTTTCTAAGAGAAACCACACTCTTGGTATAACTGAATACTGTTCTTTGACTACTTGCAAATGCTTCTATAATCTTTTAGCACCCATATCTCCATCTGTGCAGCCTCAGAAAGATATCATGGACGATATTAGCAGGAATATTAACATACCACTTTTGTTTCTTCTTTCCGAAGTATTTATGGAATTGGTGATTTCCATTAAGTTCATAGATTCTATATGAAAAAATCAATCAATTTAAGAACCTTAGAGAAAATATATAAGTATCCTATTTCCCGGGATTTTAGGAAAAATAAAATTGATTATTTTTCTAAAAAGTTATATAAATATTAAAATACTATAAATATTATTGCAAATTGAAAAGTTTCTACAAATTTGTACAAGATCATTCAACGCAATTCATGGTTCTCCTATTTTATTACATTAGTTAAAAGGAACAAGCCAATTGAGATAATTAAGAAAGAGATTTAACATATCCATTATTGGTTACAATTTAATCAAAGGTGACAAGCAAACAAAATTAAAATTCTAAGCTGATCATCGTTCTTTTAATTAGGCGATACATAAACATTACGAACTCTCTTGAGAAATTTGTAACTATGGTTTTCAACAGGATTGCCAAAGTTTCTAAGACAAACAAGACTCTTTGTATAACTGTAGACTGCCCTCTCATCACAATTATAATCCTCTTCCAGAATGTGTTGACTAATGTGATGTTTGTGATTCTTCTTTAGATCAATAACATAATGTTCATGGTGGCAAATATCAAAAAATAAACCTCCATAGCCCCACGCACCAAAGACTTCAGGTAAACACCAAAAACCTTGCCATGAATCTTCAAGTCTTATACTCTTGATACATAATTTGAATTCTCTTACCCAATAGTAATCTTCCTTATCATCATAATCTTTTAGCACCCATATCTCCATCTGTGTGTAAGATAGAATATTGACAATAGCTAGGGATCTCTTTATAGTAATTAAGGAAATTCTTTTATAAGGAGCGAATGCATTGTACTCTAAATTCGGATGACGAGTCCACTTAAATTCCTCTTTTTTGAAATCGAAAGATGCTATCATCCTTTCGTATTGTTTATCGTTTACATAAGAATGATGCATTCACACCACATAAATTTAGTGTACAAGAGGGGTGTGAAGAGATTTGTCGTCACGAATTCGTGCCCAAAGTGTAAACTTCAATCTCATATTGATGTCTATGAAACACCCGAACAACCTTGATTGTGTTTGTTGTATAATCAAATCCCATCCCATACCACAATAGCCTCCACATTTTATAGGTGTTCTTCCACACCTCATCAATTGGCTTCGGTAGCTCCAAAACTTCTCTGGTGAGAGGATTGAATAAAAAGACTGATTCAGGTTGTTGATGGCATCATCCATCTCGAATGCATAATAGACCGTAAGCAACATGGCAAAGTTGATAGTTATGCTTTTTCTCTAAAAATTCCAAAATGGAAGTTTCACTTTTCTTCTTTACATAATTAGTCTCATCATATGCAATGGAATGCAATTACTTCACTAAATTCAAAGTGAGAGGAGTATATAGAATTTGAGGTTCTTCAGCACATGCTGATTCGTACATGTTTGCAAAAGAAACGCTATCATTGATGTCGCAACACTTCTTTGACACACATCGAAAATACAAAAGTGATTTTGCAGGCAATCTCAGAAAGATATTGTGGACGATATCAGCAACAATATTAACATAGAACTGGTGTTTCTTCTTTCGGGAAGTACTTACACATTTGGTGATTTCCATTAAATTGAGCAGAAAACTATAAACAAGACACATTAAATTCACTTAACCTCGACTTAATAAGTTCATGCTATATATTATGATGAATGAAATTGTAGAAAAGAACATTATATATGAACTTAACAAATGAAGAGAAAATCTTACCGAGCAAGAAAACTATTCTAATCGACAATTGCTGAATATCCAATCGGTACTGTAGCCCTAAACAAACAGAACCACAGTAGAGATAATTAGTTAATAGATAATTAACAACATAAACATTAAGCAGAAATTCAATTTTAAATCAGAAAACTTACAGTACGCATAATATAAACAAGAAGAAACCGGGCAAAGTATATTGTTAGATATGAAAATCCTTAGTTTATTTGGGTTATCCTAGCAAGAAAATAGTAAGCTAAAGAGAGATCTTTCTTTTACGTTTACCCTTTTTTTTTTTTAATTTATTTATTTTTCCTTTATAGAGTTCTTTTGTTTAATCTTTGGATTCTTATTGCGATTTTTACTTCTTTCAAAACTGGATATATATAGAATTATTTTAGATTTAATAATTTTGGGATATATTCTTGTTGGTTTTTATTTTAAAACTAAATATTTCTTCTCTTTTAAGAGTTTTTTAGGTTTAATCTTTTTGGATATTTTCTTGTTGATTTTTACTTCTTTTAAAACTCTCCCTCCCTCCTCCTCTCTCTCTCTCTCTCTCTCTATATATATATACAATGGCGGATCCAGAATTTTTTTTTAGGGTGGACCAAAATGAAAACTAATTATATATTAATATTTTTGTCCATTAATAATTTTGTTAGGGTGGGTCAAAATCCAAAAATTATATATATTAATATTTAAAAAAAAATTTGAGGATGGACCATGAGTGGGCTGGATCCGCCCTATATATATATATATATAATACAAATAATAAAAAAGCTAAACCTTGGCTTGTTTTATTCTGTAGTTTAAATATCTCTTTAGGAAAGAAAGATAATTCATCTTAGATGAATTTTTTTAGAGTTCTCGTTTTTTTTTCTCTCAATTTTATGAAAATCTAAGAGAACCATTATTATGTATAATTAAGAATGGTAGTCAAGCAAAATATATCCACGAATGAAAAAAATAAAATTAATTACAACAGTAAACCCTCAAATGTTTCGTGCAATAGAATAAAACACTCGTAGATTTGGCCGCCATCTAGCGCGCGCTAGCCAGGTGACTTGGCCGCCGGACGGGAGAATTTTGGAATGAAAAAGAAACCAAAAGAGATAACGTCTATAACAATATTTAGATAAATTAATACCAGTTTTCAGTCTATAAAAAAATTCCTTTCGCTTTTTCAAAATTTTTGTTCTGTATAAAACGATAGCCTCTTTTGTATTTGAGCTTAGTATTTGTATGTAACAATATTTAGATAAGACAATTCTTATAAGAGTATGTTTGCCCTTTATGGAAATGATATAATTGGCATCTCAAAGTTTCGTATTATCTTTTTTGTGCAGTAGGTCCAGGGGAAGAGTTTTGCTAAATTTATACTGTACGGGTCAAACCAAAAACAAAATACTTTTTCTTAGTAGGTGTGATCCGTTGTACATGAATCCTTATTTTTTCAATTCTTTTGATTCCTTAAAATTTTCCCGTTTCTGGTGGTATCAAAATACCACTGTGTTGGAATATTTTAATTTGTCTCACCAAGAAAACGGATATCCCCAAAAAATATTTTTAATTCAATCCTTTTTTTTTTTTTCTCTCATTCGGACCAACCCACCCACGCTTCTTATAATAGTTAAAGTGATTGGCTTTTTGTTGAATATATGACTTGATAATTTTTGTTTTCATTATTATTGTTGTTGTTGTTATATAAAAGTAAGTGTTTTGAAGGGATGATATGTAGCGCTCCACTTGAGATACGTAGCCGTTGTTTATTGTATGGCCTAAAGGGTTACTGAATTGCTCCTAAATGAGTTTGTATATTGTTCATGTTGTTTGGTTGGCCTTGGTTGAGTTTATGTTTTGGGTTTGGTTGAGTGTTTACCTTGGAATTGATCAAGACTTGGCGGATTTTGGAGTTACAGCCTTCGCCGGGGCGAGAAAGAAGCTTCGCCGCGGCGACGTTGGCTCTGTGTTGGCGGTGTCGGTTCTGGAATGTTTCACCGGGGTGATGGAAATTTCTTCGCCGCGGCAACGGGAAGGCAGAAAAGTTTCTTGAGGTTTCTAGAGAATTCTCTATGGGGGTAAAATGACTATTTTGCCCCTAATTAGCAGGAAAAGTGGGGAGTAAAATACAAGAAAATTTCATGGAGAATAGTGTAAAATGGGGGTGAGTTTGTAAAGAATTAAAGGATAAAGGTAGAATTTTCAAGAAAGAGTAAGGACAAAATGGGAAATAGTGTATATTATATGATCTAATAAGGGTTTAGTTCTCTAAACCCCTTCATTTTCACCCATTTCCACCACCTCTTCATCCTTCATTTTCTCTCAATTCCTCACTCAATCTTCCAAGGGATTTTTGAGAGTTTTGAGTTGGAATTTGACAAAAAATTGATCCTAAGCAAGAAGAGGGAAGAATCCCTACTCTAGATATGAGTTTTATTTATGTAAGGGTTAAGTTCTTACTAAGTTTATGCTTAGGAAATAAGGGAAAGCTAAGGTCCAACAAGAGTAGAGAGTTTTAGTGAAGACTACTCAAGTATGAGGTAAGTAAATACAACTCAAGCTAAAGTTTAAGAAATCTTTGAGTAGAGATTTCTTTATGCATGTATAAATGATGTTTGTTGAGAAATTGAGTAGAGATATATGTTTGTTTGTTGAGAAATTGAGTTGAGATGAGTATTTATGTTATGTTTATTGGATATTTCCTTTATGGGAAGTGTTGATGTGTGATGAGTTTGAGATGAAGTTGAAGGAGATTGAGTAGATATTTTGGGAGTGTTCTTCTATGATAGGAACCATGTTCATAGAAGGGAATTTCCTCCCATTTTGGATGGTTAAAAAGAGAAGTAGAGTTATAGATAAAGTAGAGTTTTTGTATGTACATGAGTTGTTTGATGAAATGCCTAAGAGAAGTATGAGTATCAATAGTGAACCTTAATTCTTGCTACATTACATATTGGCATTTCATAAGTGCATTAATGAGCATAAACCATCCATATGCATTAGTTGTGTATTTGAGAAGTAGCTTGAGAAAGAGTAGAAAATTTTGAGTATAAGCTACACTATGAGTAATAGCTTGAGAAAGAGTAGAGAACTTTGTGAATAGACTACTCTAAGAGTTAAGCTATACTATAAATACTCGCTTGAGAAAGAGATGAGTGAGCAAGAGTAGAGATCTTTGTGAATAAACTACTCTAAGAGCAAAAGAAGAGAATATAGTAGGTTGTGCGATGGGGAACCTGTGAGTGATGAGTAAAGTCACGAGAGTGGGTGCTTTGTGATCCCCAACCGTGCCTCCGGTCAGATGAGGCTGTGACCGTCATGAAGAGTGGAACATGAGGTTCCAACTGTGCTTCCGGTAAGATGGGGCCGTGACATTCAAAGAGAGAGAGAATACACTCACGTGGCCAAGGGTTCTAAATCCATGCATAACCGAGTCTGATCGGTAGAGAATGAGTAGAAGTCACGAAGAGTGGGTTGGTGCTTTGTGATCTCCACCCAATCGTGCCTCCGGTAAGATGAGGTTGTGACATGTAAGTGAGGAAGAATGAGCAAACATGAGAAAGAATAAAGAGAGACAATGAGTAGGGTTACGAAGAGTGTGATGAGTACCCAGCCGTGCCTCCGGTAAGATGAGGCCGTGACCTACAACAGAAAGGAGTTATGAGAAAGAGAGACATAAAGAGAATTAGTAGAAGTCACGTAGAGTGGGAGAAGTCCCGGCTGTGCCTCCGGTAAGATGGGGCCGTGACATTCAAAGAGCGAGTTAGTAGAAATGAATTATGAGAAATGAGAATGAGATAATAGAGAAAATTAAAGAATGAGAAAGCTTGAGAAAGAATGAGATAGAAAGAGAGAGTATGAGAAAGAATGAGAGAGTTTGAGCTAGTAAGAATAGAGAGTAGAAGAAAGAAATATGCAGTTCTTTTGTATTAATTGCATGTACAGCTCATACAGGCATGCACCATGATTTTCCTTCATGGTGAGTATGACAAGAATAAGAGAGAGAACCATGATTTTCCTTCATGGTGAGTAAGAATAAGAGAAGGAGAAAAGAGAATAAGAACAGAGAGAGAGAAAGAAAGAATAAAAAGAGCAGAACAGAGTTAAAGGATAAAAGTATTAGAAAAAAAGAGAAAAATAGTGAGGATTAGAAATAGAAGAACGGTAGAGTAAGGAGAGAACCAAAGAGTGAGTTGCGGGGACATGTAGTAGAAGATTTACTTGCTGAGCATTGTTGTGCTCACCCCGTTGTTCTTCTCTGTTTTGCAGGAAATAGGAGCAGCGGTCGGATGGATGTCGAGGAGCAGAGAGTATTGACACCACTGTCCACCAACTATGATGTTTTGTATTAAGTAGAAAGTTTTTAATACATATTATTTTGTATTTGTAAAGAATTATATTTTATGAGTAAAGAAAAATTTGAGCCCACTATCTTTCATACGCTATGTACATCTATAATTTACATAGTATGTATTATAATAATAGTAGTAGAGAGGAGGTGTTACATGATATAAGGTTAGTGAAAAGATTTTAAAATAAAGTATAAAACATTTAATTGATTAATAACAAGGTTCTCTTCACATTGACAAAATATTCTTCATTGATTTCTTATGCTTTGGTTTGTCCTGATAAGCAATCGATAATACTTTTCTTAATTGTTAGGTTTGAGTTTAATTATCATAATTTGTTCTTACGGTAGGCTATATACACTCGTAATTAAGATCATAATGCTCCTCTTTTATTAACATTTGAAAAATAATTTTAATTTTTTTCATACTATTTTCTTCGATTAAAAGTTAACCTAATAAATTTTAATTTTTAGAATTTTTAATTGTGTGTCTGATTAAATATTAAGCATTGAAAGTATTGGTTGAATATAGTGCATCTTAAATTAAGGGTAGACGACATGTTTCCACCCAAGATTCTGTCAAAGGGCAAGTTCCCATCTCTGATTTCAAAAATTCCAGATTATCACCTTTAAATTAACAGAAAATTGTTTAATGTAATAATTAAGGAAAAAATAGTCATTTGCACTACATTAAATCTGAAATGAAAATGAAAATGAAAATTTTAAATAACCCCCCACATCTCAAATTTCTCTCATAAGCACCATCTCTCTAAAACTCCCTCTCTTCCGCCACTTCTTCCTCCCTCCCTCACCACAACCTCTCATTTCTCTCCCTAACCAGTAGCCACACTCCTCTCTCCCTCCCTAACCCTTAACCAAATCCTGATCTCCTCTTCGGAAAAAGAATTTTGAGTGGTGGTCGGTATAAATATGATTACAATTTATCAATATTCCTTCAATAAACCAAAAAGGAATAAGCCAATTGAGATAATTAAGAAATGATTTAACATATCCATTATTGATTACAATTTAGTCAAAGGTGACAAACAAACAAAATTAAAATGCTAAGCTTAACAACGTTCTTTTAATTAGGCGAAACATAAACATTGCGAACTCTCTTGAGAAATGTGTAACTCTCTTGAGAAATTTGTAACCATGATTTTCAACAGAGTTGTCAAAATTTCTAAGACAAACAAGACTCTTTGTATAACTGTAAACTGCCCTCTCATCACTTATAAATCTCATAGTATCATAATTATAATCCTCTTTTAGAATGCATTGATTAATGTGATGTATATGATTCTTCTTAAGATCAATAATATAATGTTCATGGTGACAAGTATCAAAAAATAAACCTCCATTGCCCCAAGCACCAAAGACTTCATGTAAACACCAAAAACCTTGCCATGAAGCTATATCTTCAGGTCTTATACTCTTAATACTTAATCTGAATTCTCCTACCCAATAGTAATCTTCCTTATCATCATAATCTTTCAGCACCCATATCTCCATCTGTGTATAAGATAGAATATTGACAATAGCTAGGGATCCCTTTATAGTAGTTAAGGAAAATCTTTTATAAGGAGTGAGTGCATTGTACTCTAAGTTCGGATGATGAGTCCACTTAAATTCCTCTTTTTAGAAATCAAAAGATGTTATCATTCTCTCGTATTGTTTACCCTTTACATAAGGACAATGCATCCCATGCATATATCCATATGCAGTCACGCCACATAAATTTAGTCTACAAGAGGGGTTTGAGGAGATTCGTCGCCATGAATTCGTGCCCAAAGTGTAAACTTTAGTCTCATATTGACACCTATGAAACACCCGAACAACCTTGTATGTGTTTGTTGTATAATCAAATCCCTCCCATACCACACTGACCTCCACATTTTATAGGTCTTCTTCCACACCTCGTCAATTGGCTTCAGTAGCTCCAAAACTTCTTCGGTGAGAGGATTGAATAAAAAGATTGATTCAGGTTGTTGATTGTATGCTCCATCTCGAATGCATAATAGACCATAAGCAACATGGCAAAGTTCACAACCATGATTTTCCTCTGAAAACTCCAAAATAGAAGTTTCACTTTTCTTCATTACAAAATTAGTCTCATCATATGCAGTGGAATGCAACTTCTTCACCAATTTCAAAGCGGGAAGAGTATACAGAATTTAAGGTTCTTCAACACATGCTTATTCGTGCATGTTAGCAAAAGAAATACTATTAATGATGTTGCAACACTTCTTTAACACACATCGAAAACGCAAAAGTGATTTTACAGGCAATCTCAGAAAGATATCATGGACGATATCAGTAGGAACATAATACTTGTGTTTCTTCTTTCTAGAGGTACTTACACATTTGGTGATTTCCATTAATTTGAGCAGAAAACTACAAATAAGACACATTAAATTCATTTAACCTCGAAATATAATAAGCTATGCTGTATATTATGATGAATGAAGTTGTGAGAAGAGACAATTATATATGAACTTAACAAATGAAGGGAAAATCTTACCGAGCAAGAAAACTCAAGTATGAATCGACAAATGCCTTGAATGAATTGAGAATTCCAATCAGTACTGTAGGCTGTAGCCCTAAACAAACAGAACCAGTAGAGATAATACCATCTCCCCAATGAATTCTGTTGTTTATATTTGGATTGGAACACAACAAAACATAAGAAACGGGGCAAAGTATTGTTGATAGTGATGAAAATCGTTTAGTTTAATTTGGGTTATCTGAGCAAGAAATTAGTAAGGCTTAAAAAGAAGATCTTATCTTTTACCCTTATTTTTTAATTTTAATTTTAATTTATTCTTTATTTTTATATTAATTAGTACATAAAATATAAGTAAATTTGTTGATTTCAGACAGTCAACCATTAATGACTATTAACAAGGTTCTCTTCATATTGACAAAATGTTGTTCATTGATTTATTATGCCTTGGTTCGTCCCATTTAACCAATCAATAATACCTTGTTAATCACGGCAATTAGAGTTAGGTTTGAATTTAAGTATCATAATTTGTTTTGAAGGTAGGTTATGTAGACTCGTAATTAAGATCATAATACTCCTCTTTTATTAACATTTGAAAATTTATTTTAATTTTTTTCATAGTAGTTTCTGATAAACGGGTTTCTACCTGAGTCTAAAATCTAGGAGAGGAGAGAATTCAACTATATATATACAAATCAGCGGGCTAGAGTCTAAATCTACAATCAAACACGACTTGATACTATGATAAACAAGTTTGAGTAGAGAGGAGAGAATCCAACCACATATATACATCGTAACAGTCTACCAAATTGGTGATGTGAGACAAATACAACTTTTAACATTTTCTTCGATTAAAAGTTAATCTAATGAATTCATGTTTAGGTTTCTAATTTTTAGAATTTTAATTGTGTTTATGCTTAAATAATAAGCATTGAAAGTATTTATTTTATTGGATGAGCATACTCCATCACTACATTAATTAATCTAAGTACAACTTGTCCAAATAGGGATTGTTAAATATGGACTTGGTCGTTCCAACTTAAAAGAGGCTTTAAGCATTTGATTAGTTGAATCATAATTCATAAAGATAAGCCGGTAAAAGTCTTACTCAAAATTAATAAATCAATAAAGAACTTTGCAATCTAATTATTAAATCGTATTTATATTATTAGAAAACTTAAAAATTAACTCTTGATTAGGGTTATAAATGTTTTTGAGATGGTCTTAATTGGTAACATATCCGATTAATACTTATCCAAAAAAAAAAATTGCCCGATTAAAAATAAATTATTGACGTTCTGATCAAAGACGGACCCAAAAATTAACTTTAATGAGGCAAATTTGAAATTATATAAATGAGTTAGGAGTAAAATAATGAGTGGGGTCAAGCAAAAAACCAAAAAAATTGAGTGGGGTCACCCGCCACCACTCATTAATATACAAATCTGTTTATGAGTTTGACCGGATATACAATTATAATGTAAACAGGTTTTTTATGAAAGAAATACGTAATACTAAAAAAGGTAATTCTATTTATTATTATAGGAGACCTTGTTCTATGACGCAACAATTATTCTTACGAAATTAACAATTTTTGTGTCATAAAAAATAATTATTTTTGTAGAAATCTTAGACATTAATTTAGGGTTGTTAGGATTATGGATAAGAGTCCCCACTGTGGGAACCTTTTGACGCGAACGCAAAGTTTCTGAGTTCACATTTCCAGGGTGCCCTTTTTCTCTCACATACATCCAACGTCACGCATCGGTTTGCGCGATTTTCAGGCTGTGCCCCCGCGCCCCCGTATATTATTTTCACCTTTTTAATGTATTAAAATTCCTTTTCTCCTCCCACCAAAATAATAAAAACAAAAAAAAGAATAAACGATATAATAATAAATAATAATTTATAAATTTATATAATTTTTTTATATATAACTAAGATCAATTAATATTAAAACACAATTTATCTTAGTATATGATATATGTTTTTTTTTTCTTTTCCAAAATCCAAAGATTTTCGAGCATTTGTTTTAAAAGTAGAGTTCAGATAGAGAATTAAATCTAAAACTGTATTTCTATTCATATTATTTTTAATTTATTTTTAATATTTAGGTTATCCACGAATGGGTACCAATATAATTTCAAACCTATATATTGCTTTCTAATAATTATTTGGTAGGTTTAATATTAATTGATTTGAGATATATAAATTAAACCCATAATTTACATGTAGTTTAACAATGTTAGAGTGTAAGTGATGTCAAAAGAAAATCAATTACAACTTACCTACCCATTGTTGACATTTTAAACACTATCCACCCAAAATTAAACACATGTGCTTCTGTACATGTTTCTTTCATACCTGCTAATAAATGCTAACTACAATACTATATATTTAATTAATATTAGATTCGATTGAACAAGAAGTATCATTTATTATAAATGAATCAAGAACACCATTTAAGTTAAATCTTTACTCGACCTTTAAATCATGCTCAGGATTGCTCTAAATGGAAAATAATGTTATTACGAGCAAAATCATTATAATATTATCTAATAAATATAAGAAATAAAAAAAATCATAATAAAAAAAATATAATATTAATTAAAAAATAATAAAGATCCGTAAATAGATACTCATCCATTTCATCACATATCATTATCATATAATCGTCTACACTTCAAGGCAAGCCCCCTGGGGCTTCATTACGCACACGCTTTTCTTTTCTTTTCTTTCTTTCTTTCTCTCTCTCTCCCCTTTGTTTTTGGAATTCCGTTCGGTTCGCTCTCTACGATTCTCACGCTATGTACAGTATCTTCTCATCTCTTCTCTTCACTATCACAAATCTCTAGGGTTTTTGGATCTGATTCTGTGTTTCTCATCTCCTTCTCTGCCTGCGTTTCATTGCTTCTGCTGTGTCGTTTCGGACTCACTTCTACGTGACGGACGGTCAGTGAGGTATGGATGAGAATGAAGTAGCTGAAAATTTTAATTTTAATTTTAAATTTATGTGTTGTGCTGATTGAGTGTCGATGTGTTGAGTGTTGAATGAAGCACGTGAACGGTGTGGAGAATTGAGTTCGTTTTTTAGTTGTTCGGTTGACTTTCAGATTATTTAAATTTAATTTGAAGTAGAGTTATGATATTTATGGAATTTTATGAATAATTTTGAAGCTAAATCATGTGTTACATGGTGATTGCTATTCGAGTTCACGCTTGAGGTTTTTAGGTGTATGTATGTGAATCTGTGATCATTTTTGAAATTAGTTGAAAAACGGAGGCAGGAAAACCGATTTAGTGTTTTTAGGAGCTTCTTATAGCATTTTCTAGAATTTGGAATTTGAAACTGGAAATGAATATGCGTGTTGTAGAATATTTGAAAATGAGTAAAACAGTGAGAGCAACTGTTTTCGGAGTCGCTGGTGTCTGCTGAAAGGGCTATCGAATTTGTTTTTCATTATTTTTAATTTATTCGTTTGTTAGAAAGTGAAGATGGAATTTAGAAAATTGAAATGATGTCATTTAGTTATCCCTTGCTGCAGTTAATTTATGGAAAGAGAAATATCTATTAGTGTCAATGATCGGGCAACTTGATGAAGTTTACACTCTGCGATGATATGGTATTCTGTAATCTCATTTTTCCACAAAACGATTTGCAGGTATGTGATGCATGATCCTGGAGGGCATATTTTTTGAAAAAGAATAAAATATTCAAGGAATGTTTCGTCGTTTAAAGTTTCTATAGCTTGAATATTCATTTTTCCAGAACCATGTACTCTCATCAACTTCTACATGTTATGGAGCATGGTTTAACGTTATTAATTTTTGGGGTTTATAGTACATTTAGAGCTTAAATTTAAAATTTGGTTTCTTAAGTTCTAATTCAAGTGTGCTTACTCTGATGCTTGTGGTAGAAAGATAGTATTAACTTCTGTGATTGAATGTATTTGACCTCTACAAATTGTCTCAGTAATCATGCTCTCATTTCATGGTTGTACTGTTGCACTGGCAGATTTGGCCTTCATGCATTTTGACATCTCTCTATCTGTCTTCTGTTCTTCCCCTCACTCACCATCCATCTCATCATTTTATCTTTCTTATGTCTTATGTCCCTGCCCCAAATGCTTTAAGTGTTATCATCTTGAATGCAATTTTGATACATTCCAGATATTTTGGCTTCTGAAAGCAAGAGGAAGCTACAAGAGGGATTGGTAGTTATTGGTTGGAGAAGGTTCACGTTCAGCTATGCCTTCTCTTCAACTGTTGCAGTTGACTGAACGTGGTCGGAATATTCTATCTTCAAGAAGGTATGAAATGTTTTTGCCTTTTCAGTATCATCATTTTTATCAAATTGCCTACATCATGAATAACCCAATATTATTTGGTATTCAAATGATACACACAAGCACGCGTATATATTGTTGTTATTATTGCTATTTTGATACAATAATAAGGCTGCATATTAATATAATATTTGAAAAGTTTTACTAGTCTGAAATACTGTTATGAAGACATTTATTTCATGCACACATCCCTTGTACATCTCTTTCGCAAGTGAACCTGTGTTATTCGTATGGTTTCACAGGAAAGCTCTGTTGCTAGCCGGTGGTATCTTAGTTGCTGGTGGAACTGCTACGTATCTGCAATCACGGTTTAGCCGCAGAACACCTGATTCTTTTGGCCATTACAATGGGGTTGGAGATAATGAAGAAAGACCAGGCAAGGGGGAGAAGGATGGTAGTAACAAAAAGAAAAGTAAGCAAAAGAAAGGAGGATCAAATTCACTAAAGGTTCTAGCTGCAATTCTACTATCTGAGATGGGACAAATGGGTGCAAGGAATATTTTGGCATTAGTGGGCATAGTGGTAAGCTTTTGGGGCAATTACTGTTTATTACAGTGCATTTTTTCTGTCAATTTTCTTTTATATTTAGCAAGAAAATTTGTACATTTTGTATGTCAATTATTTACTGAAATAACAAATATTGTGGAGTGTGTGATTTTTTGAGGCTTGTAATTGATAAGGAAAATAAATGTCATTGAGAAAACACACTAATACAAATTTTGTTTCAATCCTTGGCATTCATTCATTGGGGTGTGACCTTGGAGCTTCGGGGTGTGACGTGAGAAGGTTTATGTGTGTTAAGAAAAGGATGTACAGATGAGAACAGTACTTCTGAATTCTTACTTGAATTTTGAGTTTCCATAGGAAAAAGAGTGGGAGAGAACTAGGAAAAAAAGTGATATAGAAGAAGAGAAGAGAGAAAATACTAGCCATACTCCACTTCAATAATAGATCAAATAACTTATATTATATTAATGAACTCTTTTAATTTTAAAGTGTGGAGACATATTTATAGATTGAAATCATATACTAATATGACTGGTATTCATATAAACAATTCATGTCTAAATCTAATTTTTCACCCTGAGGAAGTTAAAAAAAGAAACAGAAAATGTTTTTATAGTGAATGAGACTTTGGAGGACAGAAGTGCTTTTGTACTCTTCAAGTAAATATCTACTTTATGCTTTCTGCAGGTGTTAAGAACTGCTTTGAGCAACAGATTAGCAAAAGTGCAAGGATTTCTATTTCGGGCCGCTTTTCTTCGACGTGTGCCATTATTTTTCCGACTGATATCTGAAAATATTTTGCTGTGTTTTCTTCTTTCAACAATGCATTCTACTTCAAAGTTTATTACTGGGACCTTAAGTTTGCGGTTTAGAAAAATATTGACAAAGCTCATCCATTCACGTTATTTCGAGGTAATTATGGTTGCTATGTCTGGTTGTTGGATGATTCTGTCTAATCTGAATACCTTCTCTCTGTTGTTTACTATCCTTTTCTTTGTGTTTCAGAACATGGCATATTACAAAATATCACATGTTGATGGCCGGATTACTAATCCTGAACAACGAATTGCAAGTGATGTACCAAAGTTCTGCTCAGAGTTGAGTGAACTTGTACAAGATGATTTGATTGCAGTTACTGATGGTCTGCTTTATACGTGGCGGCTGTGTTCTTATGCCAGCCCTAAATATTTTTTTTGGATACTGGTAAGTCTTTCATGTTCGTAGAAGTTGTGTGCTCTCTCCCTCACTCTCTCTCTCTCTCTCTTTTCTTGAAACTACTTAATAGTTGCAGACACTTTGTTGCTTAGTATGCAACTGCTGTAGTTTATGGTTTCCCATTGAACTTGTTGGTGTCTAGGCATATGTATTGGGTGCAGGGGGCATGATCAGAAACTTCTCTCCTGCATTTGGGAAACTAATGTCAAAAGAACAACAACTTGGAGGGGAGTATCGACAACTTCATTCCCGGTTAAGGACCCATGCAGAAAGCATAGCATTTTATGGTGGAGAAAACAGAGAAGAATCACATATTCAGAAGAAATTTAAGTCTCTTACTAGGCATATGAGCACTGTCCTTCATGATCATTGGTGGTTTGGCATGATTCAGGACTTCTTGTTGAAGTATCTTGGTGCGACAGTCGCTGTTGTTTTGATTATTGAGCCCTTTTTCGCTGGACATCTTAGACCTGAGTCTTCAACTTTAGGACGAGCAGAGATGTTGAGCAATTTAAGATACCATACTAGTGTCATAATCTCACTGTTTCAGTCCCTGGGAACTCTTTCCACAAGTTCAAGGAAGCTTAATCGTCTCAGGTATATGTTGATCCATTACTTGTGTCTTCACAAGGAGGTGAAATGACAACTCTCTCTCTCTCTTTAAAAAAAGGAAAAAAGAATGATGAATTTTAGTTGATCTGAAAACCTCCTTAAAATACCAAATTTATCATAAATGTTTCTCAGATTTTTTTGGAAATCTCTCTTACGTTTACTCTTTACCAAGCTCTTTGCCTTTAAACTTCTTGTAAAAGCCTGTTTATGTTTATCACCACATTGAGCATATATAATTGAAGTAGATGATTTTCTCAAATGAGATTTAAATGGAGAAAGAGAGGATATGAGTGGTTGACCATTGACAAGTCTTATACCTTTATGTTCTTTGCTTGTTTAATTTTTGGTTAGTTCTAACAAGTTCTTTTTCAGTGGTTATGCTGATCGGATTCACGAGTTAATGGTCATATCTAGAGAGCTAAGTATTGATGATAAATCTTCACAAAGAAATGGAAATAGGAATTTCTTTAGTGAAGCCAATTACATTGAGTTTTCTGGTGTCAAGGTATTTGAAATATTTTGAATTATCTATATGTTAATATCACTATTTACTTGGTATGTAACTTATATTACTATTTTCTAGGTTGTTACCCCAACTAATAATGTTTTGGTGGAGGATTTAACTCTAAAGGTTGAGCCGGGTTCAAATCTTTTAATTACAGGTATTTTTTCTTGCTTCAGAGTATCTTAATTTGGCACTGCATTGTTCTGTCTGTTTTATTTTGTTTTCCATCTCCTTTCCCTAGACTTCTTGTTGAAGTATCTTTCAGAGTTTGAATTTTTTATGTTGTAGTTTTTGCCAGGTTAGTGAATTCCCACTTTGAGAAAAAAATGTCAGGTTTTCCTTTCTTTAAAAGGACAAGCAGTTTCTTCATTACATGTAGCATTATTACTTATTCGGAGTTTAATATTTGTGGTAATATAAAACTTTGCTGTATGTATCCAAATAAAAATTTGATAGAGAGAAATAGTAGGATTTTGCAAGCAAACGGCAAGGAAGACATTATTTCTTTTGTTGGATAGAATTTCAGGATTCTCTTTTAGGACATCTAAATTGGAAGGCATTTTGAGTGTAATTGATTTTTTATTTTTATTTTCATTATGCTGGCTGATATAGTCAGCTTTGTTTTTGGTAGTTTAGCTTGTGGGCTGTCTTATCATGTACTTGTTTAGGTCTTTTTTTTTTTTTTAACTTGGGCTTATCCTATTTGTGTGGACAACTTGTTTGCTTCTTGGAAATCCCCATCTCTATAGTATTTTTTTTTTTCTAGTTTGTTTATTGAAAAAAGAGAATAAAGCTTATAAGTAGTAAGATGGTACATCTTGGGAGTTACTTGATATTTTTATTTTCATGGATTATGTCTACTCTGTTTGTAATTGGACACTGAAACTTAAAGGGAGTGTTTGTTCCAGTGACAAAGGGTGTTCAAAACATTTTTTTTTTTAGATATAGTCTATATTTGTGAATCTGACACAATTTTGTTAAAAACCATTTTTCACTGAAGGTCCAAATGGTAGCGGGAAGAGCTCTCTTTTCCGAGTCCTAGGGGGGCTTTGGCCACTGGTGTCTGGCCATATTGCAAAACCTGGGGTTGGTTCTGATCTTAATAAGGAGATTTTCTATGTGCCACAAAGACCATATACAGCTGTAGGAACACTGCGTGACCAATTAATATATCCTCTTACTGCAGCACAAGAGGTTGAGGCATTAACACATAGTGGAATGGTGGAGTTGTTGAAAAATGTAGAATTTCTTATCTTTTCTCTCCTTTCCCTTCTAAAATAGATACAAAATAATTTTGTACTATCAAAATATACTTTGACTTAGTATTTGGTGGCTATTTGGTTGTTCAATCTTTTAGGTGGACCTTGAGTATCTACTAGACCGTTACCCACCAGAAAAAGAAGTTAACTGGGGTGATGAACTATCTCTCGGAGAGCAACAAAGGTTGGGAATGGCAAGACTGTTTTATCATAAGCCAAAATTTGCAATTCTTGATGAGTGCACAAGTGCTGTGACAACTGATATGGAGGAACGTTTCTGTGCTAAAGTTCGAGCCATGGGAACATCATGCATAACCATATCTCATCGTCCAGCACTAGTTGCATTTCACGACGTGGTTTTGTCATTGGATGGAGAAGGAGAATGGCGTGTTCATTACAGAAGGTTGGACTATAAGTTTGTTAATCTGCGTGTTTGTGTGTTAATTATATGGATTTTAGACCTTTACTTGCTAGAATTGAATGTACTGCAGGGATGACACTCCTGTCATAACCAAATCTGTGATCAATATGAGCAAGTCTTCTGAGACAGACCGCCAAAGTGATGCGATGGCTGTTGAAAGGGCATTTGTAATGGCTAAAAAGGTATTAAATTATTAAAATATTTGGTTTTTTTATGAGTAATTTATATTGGATCGATTTCTTAGTAGTGCCAACATTGTGTATGGTATTTTATTTAGGACTCCACTTTCTCAAATTCAAAGACCCAGTCATACATATCTGAGGTGATAGCAGCATCCCCCTCCGTGGATCACAGTGTTCCATTGCCCATCTTTCCACAACTTCGAAGTCCTCCGAGGGGATTGCCTGTGAGAGTGGCTGCCATGTCTAAAGTATTGGTGAGTTTCCTTAGTTTGATAAGACATGCTGCAAGCTCTCCTATTAATCCTTGTGTTGCTGGTAGAAGATGATTGGATAAAACTGAACATATCCTCTCAGCACCTTGTCTTTCAAAAACTTGATTTGACGTTACATTGTCAATGATCTTGGATTCCAAGTCTATGCACAAACTTTATATGTTAGCATGTCTTATTTTGCTGTGTGAAATGCAATGTTAGTGCTATGAAATCCATTTATCAACTTTTAGTTTGGTCTTCAAAAGAATTTATTATTGTTGTTTCTGTTGTTCTATAGTGTCTGACTGTCATGGTGTTACTTGCATGAGAGTGTGATATTTATTTAGGGCCTGCTCACACATTTTCATTTGTTTATAACCTACTAGATGGCTCACAATGGACCTATTGTCATCCAAGAATATGCTAATTCGTTTTCATCCCTGACTATAAGTTCTCTTAGATCTTCTATGGACCTCTTTACTGCTTGCTTTTCAGGTACCCACAGTATTTGACAAACAGGGGGCACAACTACTTGCAGTTGCATTTCTTGTTCTCTCGAGAACATGGATTTCCGATCGGATTGCCTCATTGAATGGTATTACCAACATTTAGTTTTATTCTATATGCATTTGATAATCTGAGAGGTCACATTTATGTTAATGGAATGCATTAATGCTCACAGGAACCACTGTGAAGTATGTTCTGGAGCAGGATAAGGCCTCCTTTGTTCGTTTAATTGGTGTTAGCGTTCTTCAAAGTGCTGCTTCTTCTTTCATTGCACCTTCACTAAGGTATTTTTTGGTGTTTGGTTGAATGGAACTTCTTTTGAAATTCAAATAATGATCTATCCATGTAATTGATACCAAGTAGTTTGTATCTGCGGTATACCTAATATTTTTGGAAATTATTAACAGCACCCCGAAATAGGAAAGGTTTTGATAGATATTTTGCATTGCTGGAGTGTTGAATGTAACATGAACATGAATGGTATTAAATATTTTCTAGAAGTCTATGATGTAATATACTATTTGAATAAACTCGTTGATAAGTTTTTGAGACCAGCGGAACTGATGAAATTTGGGAATTTGTAAAAATTTATAAACCCAGTAATCTGAGAATTGGCATTCAGATTTGTCTCATGCTTTTTCTTGTAGCTCACCAAGGGCTGGTAATTAGCCATCTCTTTGCATATTTGCAGTGCTACTCCTCATGATTGATTTCCTTCTATTTGGAACTTTGTGACTATGCTAAGAGAATGAGTTCTCATCGGTTACATATGGTGGTGTTGTCCTTTGTGAAGCTCTTGCTGCTATATTTTGTGCATCTACTGTTTATTGGCTAAGTAGGCTAAAAGAATTGCATTCACATCGCATATATTATCACCATTATAGACTGTTATGGTATGATATGCCAGATATTCAGTGGAAAGAACTTCATTTGAATTACATTTTGTTTTGCAGGCACTTGACTGCCAGATTGGCCCTTGGTTGGAGAATTCGTATGACTCAACACTTACTAAAGAACTACTTAAGAAATAATGCATTTTACAAGGTAACTGGATTGTATGCTGATGTAAGATATGCATTTTTATACTATGGGGCAGTGAACAATACTGATTAATTATCTCTATAATTACCCTGAAACACTTTTGTGTATTTCATACTCAAAATTTACCAACTAAATTTTTGGATAATAGACTGGTAGTGACGTGAAGCTTCTCCCTTTTCCTCTTTCTGTGTTAGTACTGACTCAATATTTGAGCATTTTTAAACTTGTGTTAAATGCATATTTTAGGTTTTCAACATGTCAAGCAAAAGCATTGATGCAGATCAGCGAATAACTCAGGATCTGGAAAAGTTAACCTCTGATCTGGCAGGTTTGGTGACTGGTATGGTCAAGCCATCTGTCGACATTCTGTGGTGAGTACTTCTATCAATTTTATTTTATTGTCTTTTGGTAGCAATCTATAAGGTTTTAGTAGGAATTAATAATAATCCAGAGTTTGTTGCAATTTTAAAGGTTTACTTGGAGAATGAAGCTCTTGACAGGTCAGAGGGGAGTTGCCATACTGTATGTGTATATGTTCCTTGGTTTGGGTTTTCTGAGGACGGTTACTCCTGACTTTGGTGATTTGACAAGTCGAGAACAACAGCTTGAAGGAACCTTTAGGTAATTTTATTTTTGGTTCAGCTTTCTAATTTACTTGTGCTGAGTTTTACATGCATGTATGTACACACTTGCACATAGAGAGTATAAAATTATGTATGGATTTAATGTTGTTTATTGTTGTAAATATCAAATTAACTTTCTGGTTTTTTTATAATAATTAGGTTCATGCATGAAAGATTACGTACTCATGCTGAATCTATTGCTTTCTTTGGAGGTGGTTCTCGAGAAAAAGCTGTAAGCTACTTCCTTCTTTCCATGTGTGTGTTTATAGTATTTGGATGCCAGTTAGTTATATTAACTGCTCGATGTTTCTGGGCTTTGATCTTTGGACATAAGCATGATCATTGCATTTTGAAATAAGTGGTTGTTTGGACCTGGAACTTGTTAAGTGGAAAAGTAGACTAATTGAGATTGAAATTACCCCAATTATGAGTTGATTGCCAAAATTGTCAAGAGTCTTGGTTAACATGCAGACAGATTCTGAAATTTTGTCATAAATAATAATGTTACTTTATAGTTTGAGAGAAACTTGTCTCTAGTGTTTCTCATGTGAATCATCGTCCATTATGGTTCTTTTTTTTTTTTTTTTTGGCTTAATGTTTTATTAGATTAAATTTCTGCTCCCTTGTAACTTTCTGTCTTTCTTGAACTGTATATTACTTATAATGGCAGATGATTGATTCAAGATTCAGGGAGCTTCTTGACCATTCTCTGTTACTTTTAAAGAAGAAATGGCTGTTTGGTATACTTGATGATTTTGTCACTAAGCAACTTCCCAATAATGTGACTTGGGGGTTGAGCTTGTTATATGCTTTAGAACACAAGGGAGATCGGGCCCTGACTTCCACTCAAGGTGAGATTATTACTAAAAGTTGATGTGAGCTATACTCGTTTTCTTTCTCACTCACATCTCATTTCAATGTATTCTCAGGTGAGCTGGCACATGCGTTGCGGTTCCTTGCTTCTGTTGTATCTCAAAGCTTTTTAGCCTTTGGTGATATTCTTGAATTGCATAGAAAGTTCCTTGAGCTGTCAGGTGGAATCAACCGAATTTTTGAGCTTGAAGAGCTTCTAGATGCTGCTCAGTCTGGTACATCTTTCTCTCTTCTCTCAGAATTATTTTGTGGATTCTTCATTTTAGGAATCGTGGCTTGACTTTATCAAAATTAATGGCTTTCTATAAATATTAAAAAAAATTGACATCAATTCCTGAGTTTGTGACATGACTTTCTTATGCATTCTTTGCTTGACATGTCTCATGCTAAATTTGTTCTTTGCGTGTGCTGATCATCAATTACTATCTTGTACTAGTCTTATCTTTCTGAAGCCCTTATAAGTAACAATCGCCTTATTGATAAGCAAATAGCCAGTTGGAAAAGTTTTCTGCTTTGATTTTTTTCTGTGTTTGAGTTGTTCAAAAGTTACACAGCAGGCTTACAAACTTGTTGGCTGTCCAGGGGTTGATGGGACCAATAGTCATTCACACCACAATCTTTATTCTGAAGATGCCATTTCTTTTTCTGAGCTGGATATTATTACCCCAGCTCAGAAACTGTTGGCCAGGCGGCTGACATGTGATATAGTACCAGGGAAGAGCCTGCTTGTTACTGGTGAGTGAATAGTTTCCTTTTCCTTGAGTTTTGTTGTTTATCTTTGTATGTAAGTTTACATGAGACGTGTGTAACTTTTCAGGTCCAAATGGAAGTGGAAAAAGTTCTGTTTTCAGAGTCCTAAGAGGTCTTTGGCCCGTTGTCAGCGGAAGTCTTGCGAAACCATCACAGCATATTATTGAAGAGGCTGGATCAGGTTGTGGGATCTTCTACGTTCCACAGAGGCCATATACATGCTTAGGAACCTTGAGGGATCAAATTATTTATCCTCTTTCTCGTGAGGAAGCAGAGCTGTGGGCATTAAAGCTTCATGGAAATGGTAAGTTATGTGAATAAGTTGTAATGCCTTATTATGCATTTAGTTTCCGTTGTCATACTGTGTATGGTGAAACAGTTATCATTCTAATGTCACAAAAGTGTCTTATAGTGTTTGTCTAGACTTTCCACTATCAGACTGAGGTGGATTACAAATCTATTTCTGTTTTATTGACTAATGCAACTTCAAAGGACAATATAATATTATAAATGTTATTGTTGTTGAATAATTCTAACCGAAAGTCTGTTTCTCCTTCTCTATTAGCTGTACCCTGAAAATAACCCAAATGCCTTCCTGTAGTTGCACCTTAATTTGTTTCTTTTCATGTTTCAAGCTGTGGTGCTTTCAGGATTAGTCACCTTTAACGGTTTCATTTTTCTTTCTTTCTTATCGGCCTGTTACAATCTGAAGTACAAGTGCTGAAACTAGTGGCTTTATTACTGGACATATGCCAAATCCCTTTCACAAGCTGCTGTTTTTTATTGTACCATTTAAGTATGGATAGCATGTCTTCTATTCATTAGGAAGTCTTGTAGACAGGTTGCTCATCTACTTTATATTTTCTCTTGGTCTTTTCTTTTTGGTTTCCACTGATTACGGTCATGCTGAATATCAGGTGAAAAAACAGTCGACACTACTAATATTTTGGATGCATACTTGAAACACATTTTGGAGAATGTTCGATTAAGCTATCTCTTGGAAAGGGATGAAGTTGGTTGGGATGCTGATCTCAAGTGGGAAGACACTCTCTCTCTTGGAGAACAGCAGAGATTAGGCATGGTAAGTGATCAATAGCACCTTAAAGGCCTTGTTATAATGATAAAAAATCAGAACTCAACTGGTGGATTTTTCACTGTTTAACATGATGTTTTGTCTTCTACAAGGCACGCTTATTCTTTCACCGGCCTAAATTTGGAATCCTAGACGAGTGCACCAAGTATGAAACAAAAACCTACACTTTTTTAATAGACAATTTGCTTTACTATTATCTTTTCGCACCTTGGTTTTGTATTTATATCTTTTAATTGGCAGTGCCACGAGTGTTGATGTCGAGGAACAACTTTATAGGCTTGCAAAGGATATGGGCATTACATTTGTTACCTCCTCTCAAGTAAGTAGAGATTTTTATACTACCAAATGATTCTGGTAAAATTGTTGGTGGATAACATCCAAGTGATCAGTGTTCAAATTGACAGTCTGATGCGTTGCTTTCCACTATAAATTTCAACTTTTTCAAGTTTTATTTCCATTTTCGACGTAGCAAATGTTTCTTATACTTCTTTTTTTTCAATCTTAGCGTCCTGCTCTAATACCATTCCACTCAATGGAGTTACGGCTTATTGATGGCGAGGGTAACTGGGAGCTGCGCAAAATTGAGCAATGAGTCTACTCGGCATCTACAGCTAACAGTTCATTTAAATCGTATTAAACAGACGGTATCAGCTCTTCAACTCACATGCATATTCGAAATTGTCTTCACCATTCAAATGGATGGTAACCTTGATCACATATGCGAACATTATAATCGCGTATCTCACCCACTATGTCAGCAGCATTCAAACGACTCGCCAATGGCATTCATGACATTCAATAGCATGATTTGTTATTTTGTTATATAATGCAAGCTGTATTTATTTTGCTTAAACCCATGAGCAAGGGGTCAAAAAGGAGAAGCCGCCAAATAGAAATTATATCGTCTTTAGAAAGTGTCAAAAATCAGGTTAGGACGATTATCTTAGAAGCCATCATAAGTACCATAATTTATGTAGTATAAAGAAGAAATCCTTTCTATGTATAGTTCATTTACTCACCTTCATGGGGCTATTCAGTTTTATTTTGCCCATCTCTGTTGTAAGAATATCTTGATTAATAATTTTGATGTCATCATGAATAAAAAGTAGCAGCGGCCAATAGAATTCTTTTTGTTTATCCTTCTCTTGAATCTTATGAACTTTAAATTTAATAATATTTTGCTCGATAACTTATTCATGATGGGTTAATCGAGCGGTCAGGTCGATGATTTACTCTTATAAGGTTTGAGGTTTGAGTTTCTTTATGAATACTTTACATGATTAAAGGTTCAAGGTGGCAAAGTATCTCAAAAATATTGAAAAGGATGACCACTTAACCAACATATCCTCATTCTAGTATATAAGATTTTGTGGGTATTGAAGATGGTGTTTCTTCTGGGCAACTGGCAAAAGATAAAGATTGAGTTTAATAAGTGAAAACGGATTGCAAATATGCATACGAGCACTAACCAACTTGTTGCCAACGTGTTTGCCATAAGCCAAAAGTGATTTAAAAATTCAAATTAAAGCCCCACTATTGTGGTTATGTGTATATATATCTAGTGGTATCCCTTCTGTATCTCCAAGGGATAAATAACTCTTTCCTCTCTAAGCTTTTTGAGTTGTAAAGTGTCAGTGTTAACACAAATCTCTCTAGGCTTTGTGTTAAGTTTTATTCACTTGTGGTTCGCAACTATACAGACTTTCAACTTGCATTAAATTCGATGGTTAACTATATATCAACTTTATAATGCAAGGCCATGTTGAGGGATGACAAAAATGATAGAGGAATAACAATAATATTATACTTGTATGTAACCACCCCTGCGTGGTCAGGTGGGGATATAAACTCTTAGGTGTATTACTCAAGAGATTTTGAGTTCGATTCTCTTCAGCTGCTAATAGAGTTGACCATTGGAAGGTTTACTCGGTCTTTGACTTCAGGGTCCTTAAAAATTAGTCGAGGTGCACACAAGCTGACCAAGATAACCCTAGTCGCCCAAAAAAAAAATATATATTATACTTGTATTTTTTATTCCAGTTACCTTAAATACAAGAAGATGAATTAAGTAAATATAATTTGTTGAAACACTAAACAGCTCTCAATAGTCTTAGTTTAATCCAAAACAGTAAATGAAGTAAGACTACTGTAGTAATGACATTAAAATGATGCAAGTATGTAGAAGATAAACATGACATTAAAATGACACTAAAAAGCACATTCAAGAAATAATATACGTTTACATCCACAAAAATTCCAGGTGGGCATGCAATTGATTGGGCAAAACCCCTCTTTTTGACGGTAAAAACTCCAGCTATAACTTCCATATACAGATTATCTTATCACATCTACAGAGATCAACTAGAATCCTGAAAGCACATGAACCCAATAACACTAATGCAAATGCCAACTTGCAAAGGGTTATTTTTATGATATCCGCCTCTTCATGCTTCCTAAGAGCTTATTTTATTTCAATATAATCTTCTTCACAATCTCCTGTGATTCCCTTCATGGATCTCTTAACATTATATTATACTTTATATTAAAACTAAGATCTAGGTGCTCAATCTAACCGCATTTTCTTCATTTCTTTATGGACTTCTATTAAGCTTTCTCATAAAAGCAAACACCACCTTCTCTTTCAATTGTCTTCCTATGCATGAACCAACTATATATATATACCCTCATAATCTCAAACCCTTCTTCACAAACAAACTCCTTTTCAATTCTAAGCTTAGAGAAACCAAACCCTTCTCTCGAAATTCGATTCTGAAACCTATATAAATCTCACGAGAAATTCAACCAGTTGGACTAGCTGATACCTAGAAGTTATATTATAGATCACAACAATGGTTGCTCATCCTCCTCAGTATCTTTCTTCACTTTCTTGTGAACTAAGAATCATAAAAGCCAAAAACATTGAGTTCAATAAGTCCATCAGCAAAGGTGGACTCTTTGTTAGATACTATCTCTCTGCAGGCAACAACAAGAGAATTCAACTAAACACAAAAGAGATCTCACCAAGCTCTGGTAATCTCATCTGGAATGAGTCCTTCTCATTGGAGTGTTTAGGAAGTGAAGACTCCATCTCCAACTTGAAGCAACAAAGTGTAGTTTTTGAGCTGAGGTGGAGAAGGACAACCCCATCATTTCTTGGGAAAAAATGCAAGTCACAACTCTTGGGAAGAGCTGAAATTTCATGGGAAAAAGTCCTTGAATCACCAAAAATGGAGATAGAAAACTGGGTTGTGATGCCTTCAAAGCAAAGTAATAATACTAGGGTTTATAACGAAGATGTTAAGCCTCCTTCTGTGCAAGTAGCCATGAAAGTTGAAGTTCCAAAGCTGGTGGAGATGAAAAGAAATGAGAGGTTGAAGAAGAGAGGTCATCATGAAGAGTGTGGATGTGGAGATGGTGGGGCATTTCATTGTGTAGATTATGAATTATTTGCTCTAGTGGGTGCTTTGGAAGCACTTTAATTAATTAGCTAAGCACTAAGTTAGATTATGGTTGGTGTTGATTCATTATTAGCAACTTTTTTAGTTTGTTATCTATGAGAGTAGTGTATATATAGAAGGTGACTAAGATGAAACTTCTTTGTGTTGGCAATTTTGTAGTGAATTAATCATATGATAATTAAGTCAATTAAGTTGTATATTCATCCATAGTATCAGCTGTTAAATCACATGGTTTTAAAAGAGCTTAAACGACTCATTTACAGTATCAAAATATTTTAAAGTGAAAAACAGACTCATAAACAGTAAACGGTTCATATTTTTCTAAAGTTTACTGTTTGAGATAATCAGAAACAGAGCACATGAGTAATAACACAAAAAATATACTTGAGAATTGACTAATTTCATGCTACGGAGATAGCAGCACACAGAGAAGGCTAATTAAGATGCATTTTCAGTTGAAAATTGAAACAGCTAGAACAAAGAAACACTTACTTTAACCAAGCTGGTGGAGGCCAGGAAAGGTTTAAATAGCCTGGAAATTCTGAGAGAGGCCCAACTCGATCATATTTTTAGAGTATTTTGTCCTGGGTAACAGTCAAAAGACATTGGAAATGCATAATAAACCCCCTTTGCATCTCGGAAACTCTTAATAATCATAAACAAATGATTATTCAACTGTACCCAGCAATGCGAACAATCTTCCGCAGCAAACATCAAGCTCTGACGGAGCATCAGTTGCAAATTGAGTAACAACCAGAGATTCAGACTTCACAGTTACAGCACAACCAAAGGAGAGCAGAACATAAAACTTGTGATTATGATAAATAATATTCTCAAAAGCCCTAAGGCACTCAAGTTTTATGTCTATATCACTCTACTTCTTGTCAACAATTTTTTTTTAAGTTTATGTACACTTCAACTAATCCTTCAAGGTCTTGAAGTTGACAACCGAGTAAATCCTCTCAGTGGTCACTCTTATTAATAATCCAGATGAATCAAATTTAAAACTTCTTGAATAATATACCTAAAAGTTCTTGTTGACGATAATCAACCCGTGGTGGTTTTCTTGTCAACATTTCTCTACATTCCCAGTTCTAATACACTATATAACACATATGAGTTGTCAGTTCAGTAACAGGAAAAATAACTGTGTATAAAACGTACTTGAAATTACATATGCCACAAGAGCACACATATATATGCGCACATAGAAAATCATGCCATCAGTAAACAAAGAAGTAGATTGATTTTGTCACTTAGTCTTATTATAGTTGTTGATGCTTGATTTTGATACCAACGACTTGCATGTGTAAAGTGTTAAGAGAATCTTAGAAATTACACGTGATGAATTCATAAGATTTAAATATGGTGCTAAGATTATATATGTTTACAGAAAATATAAATAAAAGATTGCCAAAAGAAGTTTTTAAAGTGGTTCGGATGCTTAAAACGAATCCTACATCTACTGTTATTTTGCTATTCTCTGGCTATTTCTATGATATTGCTCGTAAGACATACAAAGATAGATAAAAACTTTATTTACAGAGAAAGATAATAAAGCTCAAATCTATGTCTAGCTTTTATCTGCTCAGCCTCCTTTTTTCATGAAGAAATGTGCTCATTTATACACCTTTGAGGTCAATATAATAAGTGTTTTGCAAATTACCTTGACACATGGAAAACTCTCATCTATCCATCTCTTAAAATGAGATAGGGTTGGTATAAATATATTTGAGGCGGTATGAGTTTGGCAATTAGTATATTTTGTCTTTTAGACACTTGTTAAGTTGACATCAGCGTGATTTTGTAGTCACAAAAATAGTAATCAAATGACAGCTTCAATTTTTAATTTTCGTAGCATAATTAATATGGTAGATCATCACATCGGAAATAATCGTTTAACACGGAAGCTAGAGAACCTTGGCTGATTCAGTTGGAACAGTCCCACCGCCATCAACACATACATATTTAGCCTGCAAATATACAAAGATATATGAAATTTTGCAACCAATACATCACTGAAAGCAAAAATTCATTACATACCGATAAGACATTAAGATAAAAATGAAAAGAGGAGAAAACTATGCCATAGATAATACCTGTTACATATTAACTTCAGAAATTACACTACATAACATGAGAAGGAATATTTAGAGGACAATGACCTGGAGAAATCTTAGTTCTGATAAATCTGCAACAGGTGCATCTTCACTTCCATAACTGCACAGTAAATGTAAAATCAAAGAAGACAAATACCCGCCTAGAAATAGCAAAAATTCTTTAAGTTCTTAAGCTTCAACCTAATGCTACATGTTTCTAGCTTAACTGTTGATGGAACATTTAAAATAAAAACCATACCCAACACTGTGAGGTGTCTCAAGATTGATCCCACATATGTTGTGGAATTTAACTTTGGGAGGAACCTTCGCATGCAGCAAAATCTTGCGTGTTTCAGAATCTCCATATTGAAAGGTAGAGGAATAGCCGCTCCATAATCTACCTGAAACCATCAAATACATGAATATTAATATAATCAAGCCATATAAAGTACATAACCTAATCCTCTTACCAAGGGTCAGGGTTAAATTTGCTAATTAGGAACAAGATTTTTCAACTATATGTTCTATTTAGAAAAAGAAAATACATTTTCTATTTATGAAGAATTCTAGTTTTGTTTTGGGCATCTTTTTATGACAGAAATAAAATTTTTAAATAATTTCTCAGTGTAGATCTGATTTGATTTGGTTTGCAGCCACAAAGTTAAGAGATAATGATGCATTAATAAACAGTAATGAAAATGTCATATAAACAGTGATGAATAGTGAACAGTATTGAATAGCGCCGACGATGTTAGAACTTAGAATGCGACGAATTTTGGCGTGGTACTCCGAAACGGTCAAATAAGTTAGGCTTGTGGCAATCATGAGTTTTGGGCATCTTTTTATGATAGAAATAAAATGTTTAGATAATTTCTCAGTGTAAATCTGATTTGATTTGGTTTGCAGCCACAAAGTTAAGGGATAATGATGCATTAATGAACAGCGTCATATAAACAGTGATGAATAGTGAACAGTGTTGAATAGCGCTGACATGTCAGAATGCGACGAATTTTGGCGTGGCACTTCGAAACGATCAAATAAGTTAGGCTTGTGGCAATCATGAGTTTTGTCGTTTTTTAGGCTTTCGGAATCGTTTAGATGCGTTTTTAGGCCTTTTTTTATGTTTGCAAGTGTGTTTGCAAACTTCTAGAGTTTTTTTGGATTTATTTGCAACTTTTTGTATGTTTTGGGACCTTTTTTGTGATAATTGTTTAATGTTCTTTTTCTTGGTTTTTTTTTTTTATTGTTTAATGTTCTTTCTCTTTGATTTTTTTTTTATTAGGGAAAACTATAAAAAGGCTGTTATAGCCATAATAATGCAGTTTTTTTATGATTATTTTTATTAAATAAAAGTTTAAGAACCTTTTGTTGTTGCTTATTTAATCCAGTATCTAAACTTGATACATTCAGTGGTGGTTTTTTGTATCAATTGTTTCTTGATTATTCAGTCATCTTATTATTTCAGCATCAGATAAATTTTTGAATTGTCTTACCAGAAGATTGTTCAATTCAATCAAGCTTATAAAGCAATTGGATTATGGAAAATTGAGGATGGTTGAGTAATCTGTAATATGCAAGTAAAGCTTATTCTGTTAATAGAAAAATGCTATTAAAAGTATTAATTTTTATAGATGTAAACAAATTAAATATAAATTTGCTATTTTATAAAGAATTTGCAGCCACAACAGAGATTCAACTAAACACAAAAGAGACTCACCAAGCTCTGGTAATCTCATCTGGAATGAGTCCTTCTCATTGGAGTGTTTAGGAAGTGAAGACTCCATCTCCAACTTGAAGCAAACAAGTGTAGTTTTTTGAGCTGGGTGGAGAAGGACAACCCCATCATTTCTTGGAAAAATGCAAGTCACAACTCTTGGGAAGAGCTAAATTTCATGGAAAAAGCCTTGAATCACCAAAAATGGAATAGAAAACTGGGTTGTGATGCCTTCAAAGCAAAGTAATAATACTAGGGTTTATAACGAAGATGTTAAGCCCCTTCTGTGCAATAGCCATGAAAGTTGAAGTTCCAACGCTGGTGAGATGAAAAGAAATGAGAGGTTGAAGAAGAGAGTCTCATGAAGAGTGTGGATGTGGTGATGGTGGGGCATTTCATTGTGTAGATTATGAATTATTTGCCTATGGGTGCTTTGGAAGCACTTTAATTAATTAGCTAGCACTAAGTTGATTATGGTTGGTGTTGATTCTTATTAGCAACTTTTTTAGTTTGTTATCTATGAGAGTAGTGTATAGAAGGTGACTAAATGAAACTTCTTTGTGTTGCAATTTTGTAGTGAATTAATCATATGATAATTAAGTCAATTAGTGTGTATTTTCATCCATAATATCAGCTGTTAAATCACTTGGTTTTAAAGAGCTTAAACGACTCATTTACAGTATCAAAATATTTTAAAGTAAAAAACCTACTCATAAACTGTAAACGGTTCATATTTTTCTAAAGTTTACTGTTTGAGATATCAGAAACAGACCATGAGTATAACACAAAAAATATACCTGAGAATTGACTATTTCATGCTATGGAGATAGAACCACACAAGAAGGCTAATTAGGATGCATTTTCAGTTGAAAATGTGAACAGCTAGAACAAAGAAACACTTACTTTAACCAAGCTGGTGGAGGCCAGGAAAGGTTTAAATAGCCTGGAAATTCTGAGAGAGCCCAACTCGATCATATTTTTAAAGTATTTTGTCCTGGGTAACAGTCAAAAACATTGGAAATGCATATAAACCCCCTTTACTTCTCGGAAACTCTTTAACCAATAGCCAGCAATCACTTTAAACCTTAATATCATAAACAAATGATTTATTCAACTCTACCCAGCAATGCGAACAACCACAGCAAACATTAAGCTCTGACGAGCATCAGTTCCAACTTGAGTAACAACCAGATTCAGACTTCCAGTTACAGCACAACCAAGGAAAGCAGAACATAAAACTTATGATATATAAATAATATCCTTAAAAGCCCCGGGCACTCAAGTTTTATGTCTATCACACACTTATTGTCAACATTTTTTTAAGCTTACCAGGTCTCAATTAATTCCCCGGTCTTGAAGTTGACAGCCGAGTAAATTTTCTCATGGTCACTCTATTATAATCTATATATCAAATTCAAAACCTCTTGAATATATGTCCAGAGTTCTATGTTACTGTTAGCCAGTGGGGTTTTCTTGTCAACATTTCTCCACATCCCATACACTATAACACACATGAGTTGTCAGTTCAGTGACAGGAAATAACTGTGTATGAAACATACTTGAAATACACATGCCACAAGAGCACATATATATATATGCGCACATAGAAAATGCCATCAGTAAACAAAGAAGTAGATTGATTTGTCACTTGTCTATTTAGTTGTTGATGCTTGATTTTGATACGCTCTAATACCATTCCACTCAATGGAGTTACGGCTTATTGATGGCGAGGGTAACTGGGAGCTGCGCAAAATTGAGCAATGAGTCTACTCGGCATCTACAGCTAACAGTTCATTTAAATCGTATTAAACAGACGGTATCAGCTCTTCAACTCACATGCATATTCGAAATTGTCTTCACCATTCAAATGGATGGTAACCTTGATCACATATGCGAACATTATAATCGCGTATCTCACCCACTATGTCAGCAGCATTCAAACGACTCGCCAGTGGCATTCATGACATTCAATAGCATGATTTGTTATTTTGTTATATAATGCAAGCTGTATTTATTTTGCTTAAACCCATGAGCAAGGGGTCAAAAAGGAGAAGCCGCCAAATAGAAATTATATCGTCTTTAGAAAGTGTCAAAAATCAGGTTAGGACGATTATCTTAGAAGCCATCATAAGTACCATAATTTATGTAGTATAAAGAAGAAATCCTTTCTATGTATAGTTCATTTACTCACCTTCATGGGGCTATTCAGTTTTATTTTGCCCATCTCTGTTGTAAGAATATCTTGATTAATAATTTTGATGTCATCATGAATAAAAAGTAGCAGCGGCCAATAGAATTCTTTTTGTTTATCCTTCTCTTGAATCTTATGAACTTTAAATTTAATAATATTTTGCTCGATAACTTATTCATGATGGGTTAATCGAGCGGTCAGGTCGATGATTTACTCTTATAAGGTTTGAGGTTTGAGTTTCTTTATGAATACTTCACATGATTAAAGGTTCAAGGTGGCAAAGTATCTCAAAAATATTGAAAAGGATGACCACTTAACCAACATATCCTCAATTCCTCATTATAATATATAAGATTTTGTGGGTATTGAAGATGGTGTTTCTGGGCAACTGGCAAAAGATAAAGATTGAGTTTAATACGTGAAAACGGATTGCAAATATGCATACGAGCACTAACCAATTTGTTGCCAACGTGTTTGCCATAAGCCAAAAGTGATTTAAAAATTCAAATCAAAGCCCCACTATTGTGGTTATGTGTATATCTATCTAGTGGTATCCCTTCTGTATCTCCAAGGGATAAATAACTCTTTCCTCTCTAAGCTTTTTGAGTTGTGTAAAGTGTCAACACAAATCTCTCTAGGCTTTATCCTCTTTCCTCTCTAAGCTTTTTGAGTTGTGTAAAGTGTCAACACAAATCTCTCTAGGCTTGTGTTAAGTTTTATTCACTTGTGGTTTACAACTATACAGAACTCTTTCAACTTGCGTTAAATTCGATATATCAACTTTATAATGCAAGGCCATGTTGAGGGATGACAAAACTGATGGAGGAATAACAATAATATTTATACTTGTACGTAACCACTCTTGCGTGGTCAAGTGGGGACAGAAACTTTTAGGTGTATTATTTTGAGTTCGATTCTCTTTAGTTGCTAATAGAGTTGACCATTAGAAGGTTTACTCGGTTTTTGATTTCAGGGTCCCGAAAGATTAGTCAATGTGCACACAAACTGACTAAAACAACCCTAGTTGCCCAAAAACAAAACATATATATTATACTTGTATTTTTTATTCCAGTTACCTTAAATACAAGAAGATGAATTAAGTGAAACTTTAAACAGCTCTCAATAGTCTTAGTTTAATCCAAAAAAGTAAATGAAGTAAGAGTACTGTAGTACTGACATTAAAATGATACAAGTAGATAGAAGATAAACATGATCAAAGTGTATAGCACAATAAAGAAATGATATACGTTTACATCCACAAAATTTTCCAGGTGGGCATGCAATTGATTGGGTAAAACCCCTCTTTTTGACAGTCAAAACTCCAGCTATAACTTCCATATACAGACTATCTTATGACATCTACAGAGATCAACTAGAATCCTGAAAGCACTTGAACCCAATAACACTAATGCAAATGCCAACTTGCAAAGGGTTATTTTTATGATATCCGCCTCTTCATGCTTCCTAAGAGCTTATTTTAATTCAATATAATCTTCTTCACAATCTCCTATGATTCCCTTCATGGATCTCTTAACATTATATTATACTTTATATTAAAACTAAGATCTAGGTGCTCAATCTAACCGCACTTTCTTCATTTCTTTATGGACTTATATTAAGCTTTCTAATAAAAGCAAACACCACCTTCTCTTTCAATTGTCTTCCTATGCATGAACCAACTATATATATATACCCTCATAATCTCAAACCCTTCTTCACAAACAAACTCCTTTTCAATTCTAAGCTTAGAGAAACCAAACCCTTCTCTCGAAATTCGATTCTGAAACCTATATAAATCTCACGAGAAATTCAACCAGTTGGACTAGCTGATACCTAGAAGTTATATTATAGATCACAACAATGGTTGCTCATCCTCCTCAGTATCTTTCTTCACTTTCTTGTGAACTAAGAATCATAAAAGCCAAAAACATTGAGTTCAATAAGTCCATCAGCAAAGGTGGACTCTTTGTTAGATACTATCTCTCTGCAGGCAACAACAAGAGAATTCAACTAAACACAAAAGAGATCTCACCAAGCTCTGGTAATCTCATCTGGAATGAGTCCTTCTCATTGGAGTGTTTAGGAAGTGAAGACTCCATCTCCAACTTGAAGCAACAAAGTGTAGTTTTTGAGCTGAGGTGGAGAAGGACAACCCCATCATTTCTTGGGAAAAAATGCAAGTCACAACTCTTGGGAAGAGCTGAAATTTCATGGGAAAAAGTCCTTGAATCACCAAAAATGGAGATAGAAAACTGGGTTGTGATGCCTTCAAAGCAAAGTAATAATACTAGGGTTTATAACGAAGATGTTAAGCCTCCTTCTGTGCAAGTAGCCATGAAAGTTGAAGTTCCAACGCTGGTGGAGATGAAAAGAAATGAGAGGTTGAAGAAGAGAGGTCATCATGAAGAGTGTGGATGTGGTGATGGTGGGGCATTTCATTGTGTAGATTATGAATTATTTGCTCTAGTGGGTGCTTTGGAAGCACTTTAATTAATTAGCTAAGCACTAAGTTAGATTATGGTTGGTGTTGATTCGTTATTAGCAACTTTTTTAGTTTGTTATCTATGAGAGTAGTGTATAGAAGGTGACTAAGATGAAACTTCTTTGTGTTGGCAATTTTGTAGTGAATTAATCATATGATAATTAAGTCAATTAAGTTGTATTTTCATCCATAATATCAGCTGTTAAATCACTTGGTTTTAAAAGAGCTTAAACGACTCATTTACAGTATCAAAATATTTTAAAGTAAAAAACCTACTCATAAACTGTAAACGGTTCATATTTTTCTAAAGTTTACTGTTTGAGATAATCAGAAACAGACCACATGAGTAGTAACACAAAAAATATACCTGAGAATTGACTAATTTCATGCTATGGAGATAGAACCACACAGAGAAGGCTAATTAGGATGCATTTTCAGTTGAAAATTGAAACAGCTAGAACAAAGAAACACTTACTTTAACCAAGCTGGTGGAGGCCAGGAAAGGTTTAAATAGCCTGGAAATTCTGAGAGAGGCCCAACTCGATCATATTTTTAAAGTATTTTGTCCTGGGTAACAGTCAAAAGACATTGGAAATGCATAATAAACCCCCTTTACATCTCGGAAACTCTTTAACCAATAGCCAGCAAATCACTTTAAACCTTAATAATCATAAACAAATGATTATTCAACTCTACCCAGCAATGCGAACAACCACAGCAAACATTAAGCTCTGACGCAGCATCAGTTCCAACTTGAGTAACAACCAGATTCAGACTTCACAGTTACAGCACAACCAAAGGAAAGCAGAACATAAAACTTATGAGTATGATAAATAATATCCTTAAAAGCCCCAGGGCACTCAAGTTTTATGTCTATATCACACTACTTATTGTCAACATTTTTTTTAAGCTTACGCAGGTCTCAATTAATTCCCCGGGGTCTTGAAGTTGACAGCCGAGTAAATTTTCTCAGTGGTCACTCTTATTAATAATCTATATAAATCAAATTCAAAACCTCTTGAATAATATGTCCAAGAGTTCTAGTTGACTGTTAGCCAAGTGGTGGTTTTCTTGTCAACATTTCTCCACATCCCATACACTATATAACACACATGAGTTGTCAGTTCAGTGACAGGAAAAATAACTGTGTATGAAACATACTTGAAATACACATGCCACAAGAGCACATATATATATATATGCGCACATAGAAAATCATGCCATCAGTAAACAAAGAAGTAGATTGATTTTGTCACTTAGTCTTATTATAGTTGTTGATGCTTGATTTTGATACCAACGACTTGCATGTGTAAAGTGTTAAGAGAATCTTAGAAATTACACGTGATGAATTCATAAGATTTAAATATGGTGCTAAGATTATATATGTTTACAGAAAATATAAATAAAAGATTGCCAAAAGAAGTTTTTAAAGTGGTTCGGATGCTTAAAACGAATCCTACATCTACTGTTATTTTGCTATTCTCTGGCTATTTCTATGATATTGCTCGTAAGACATACAAAGATAGATAAAAACTTTATTTACAGAGAAAGATAATAAAGCTCAAATCTATGTCTAGCTTTTATCTGCTCAGCCTCCTTTTTTCATGAAGAAATGTGCTCATTTATACACCTTTGAGGTCAATATAATAAGTGTTTTGCAAATTACCTTGACACATGGAAAACTCTCATCTATCCATCTCTTAAAATGAGATAGGGTTGGTATAAATATATTTGAGGCGGTATGAGTTTGGCAATTAGTATATTTTGTCTTTTAGACACTTGTTAAGTTGACATCAGCGTGATTTTGTAGTCACAAAAATAGTAATCAAATGACAGCTTCAATTTTCAATTTTCATAGCATAATTAATATGGTAGATCATCACATCGGAAATAATCGTTTAACACGGAAGCTAGAGAACCTTGGCTGATTCAGTTGGAACAGTCCCACCGCCATGAACACATACATATTTAGCCTGCAAATATACAAAGATATATGAAATTTTGCAACCAATACATCACTGAAAGCAAAAATTCATTACATACCAATAAGACATTAAGAAAAAAATGAAAAGAAGAGAAAACTATGCCATATATAACACCTGTTACATATTAACTTCAGAAATTACACTACATAACATGAGAAGGAATATTTAGAGGACAATGACCTGGAGAAATCTTAGTTCTGATAAATCTGCAACAGGTGCATCTTCACTTCCATAACTGCACAGTAAATGTAAAATTAAAGAAGACAAATACCCACCTAGAAGTAACAAAAATTCTTATGTTCTTAAGCTTCAACCTAATGCCACATGTTTCTAGCTTAACTGTTGATGGAACATTTAAAATAAAAACCATACCCAACACTGTGAGGGGTCTCAAGATTGATCCCACATATGTTGTGGAATTTAACTTTGGGAGGAACCTTCGCATGCAGCAAAATCTTGCGTGTTTCAGAATCTCCATATTGAAAGGTAGAGGAATAGCCGTTCCATAATCTACCTGAAACCATCAAATACATGCATATTAATATAATCAAGCCATATAAAGTACATAACCTAATACTCTTACCAAAGGTCAGGGTTAAATTTGCTAATTAGGAGCAAGATTTTTCAACTATATGTTCTGTTTAGAAAAAGAAAATACATTTTCTATTTATGAAGAATTCTGGTTTTGTTTTGGTCATATTTTTATGACAGAAATAAAATTTTTAGATAATTTCTCAGTGTAAATCTGATTTGATTTGGTTTGCAGCCGCAAAGTTAAAGAGATAATGATGCATTAATGAACAGTGTTGAATAGTGCCGATGATGTCAGAATGTGACGAATTTTGGCATGGCACTCCGAAACGGTCAAATAAGTTAGGCTTGTGGCAATTATGAGTTTTGTCATTTTTTAGCCTTTCGGAATCGTTTAGATGGGTTTTTAGGCGTTTTTTATGTTTTGCAGGTGTGTTTACAAACTTCTAGAGTTTTTTGGATTTATTTAAACTTTTTGTATGTTTTGGGACCTTTTGTGATAATTGTTTAATGTTCTTTTTCTTGGTTTTTTTTTTTTATTGTTTAATGTTCTTTTTCTTGGTTTTTTTTACTAAGGCAAACTATAAAAAGGCTGTTATAGCCGTAATAAGACAGTTTTTTATGATTATTTTTATCAAATAAAAGTTTAAGAACTTTTTGTGGTTGCTTATTCAATCCAGTATCCGAACTTGATACATTCGGTGGTGGTTTTTCGTATCAATTGTTCATCTTATTATTTTGGCATTAGATAAATTTTTGAATTGTCTTACCAGAAGATTGTTCAATTCAATCAAGCTTATAAAGCAATCGGATTACGCAAAATTGAGGATGGTTGAATAATCTGTAATATGCAAGTAAAGCTTATTTTGTTAACAGAAAAATGCTATTAAATAATTAATTTTCATAATGTAAACAAATTAAATATAAATTTGCTATTTTATAAAGAATTTGGTCCATACTCTTTTTTTATAGGAAAAAATAGATCCTTAATAAAAATTTGGTCCATACTCTTCTTCTTCTTCATCCCCCCTCCTCCAATCCTCCTCCCGTCTTTATCTTCTTCATCTCCCCTTGCCATACTTTACTTGTTAAGTTGTTTTCAAAATAAACTTTAAGAAAAAAAATTCAAAAACAGACCCTTAATAACCCAGGTAAAAAGAAAAGAGAAATATATAAACTCTTCATTCTCTCGATCTATCCCTTTCATTTCAACTTCATCAGCCGCAATAACCCATCAACAAAATTAAACAAATCTCTTTACAACTTCGTCAACTACGGATTAATCAACAAAATAAACAACTTAGATCTTCATCAACAAATTCAACAGAAACATGACCCAATTTTTTTTTACCAGAATACAAAAACAACAAAAAAAATTACACAAAGAGGGTGGGTGTTGCTTGATTGAGAGGGATTATATCATTAAAATTTTAGATCCAATCTATTATTAACATTTATTTTGACTTTTATTAATTTGGATTGATTTGAGTTTTTCCTTGTTAGGATTCCGATTTTAATTATTTCTTGGATATGAGGGTGTTTTAAAATATAGTAAATGAGAGTCTTAACCCGTAACTGTTAAAAAAATGAAACAACATTAATATAAGGATGGGAATGTGGAATTTATGAAATCAAGGGTGGAAACTTGTCGTTTACTCTTTTTATTATTATTAAATTCCGTTTTTTTAGTACGCCAAGTGGAGATAATTTTGATATTAACATCCATTTCTTTGATTTATTTATGCTGATACTGAATTCATGAATGACTTTGTTGGGAAACATTAGGCTTGTTTTATGAATCAGGAATGTGTTAAGTGTATTTCTATATTGGATGCATAGGGTTACATGTAACCCCTAAACTCTTCAACACCTCTAAATTTTTTGCTTTTTGTTGGTCTTTTTATAGTATGCGCATGTGTTAAGTGTATTTCTATATTGGATGTCTAGGGTTATATGCAATAGCGGATCCAGAAATTTCTATTAGGGTGGGCTAAAATAAAAACTAATTGTACATTAATATTTTTGTTAGGGTAGGTCAAAATCTAGCCATTATACATATTAGTATTTAAAAAAAAAAAAAAAAAATTGAGAGCCCACCCAAAACTAGGCTGGATCCGCCCCTGGTTATATAAAACCTCTAAACCTTAACTCCTAACCCCAAACCCCAATCTTGAAATATCAATTATTAAATTACTTAGATTTTAAAGAGAACTTAAAACAATCCATTAACAGTATCAAAAAATTAAGTAAAAAATTTTGTTTATTTTATAGCCCTATACATATTGGTTTTGTTATAGTACAACATTGTAGCAATATATTACATCAACGTAAAAATTATAAACTTATAACGTGAAATTTACAACGTCAAGTGTTAACACAAATCTCTCTAGGCCTGTGTTAAGTTTTATTCACTTGTGGTTTACAACTATACAGAACTCTTTCAACTTGCATTAAATTCGATGGTTAACTATATATCAACTTTATAATGCAAGGCCATGTTGAGGGATGACAAAACTGATGGAGGAATAATAATAATATTTATACTTGTATGTAACCACCCCTGCATGGTCAGGTGGGGATATAAACTCTTAGGTGTATTATTCAAGAGATTTTGAATTCGATTCCCTTCAGTTGCTAATAGAGTTGGCCATTGGAAGGTTTACTCGGTCTTTGACTTCAGGGTCTCGAGGGATTAGTCAAGGTGCACATAAGCTGACCATGACACCCCTAGTCACCCAATATTATACTTGTATTTTTTATTCCAGTTACCTTAAATACAAGAAGATGAATTAAGTGATATAATTTGTGGAAACACTAAACAGTTCTCAATAGTCTTAGTTTAATACAAAAAAGTAAATGAAGTACTGACATTAAAATGATAGAAGTATATAGAAGATAAACATGATCAAGGTGTATAGCACAATCAAGAAATGATATACGTATACATCCACAAGATTTTCCAGGTGGGCATGCAATTGATTGGGCAAAACCACTCTTTTTGACAGTCAAAACTCCAGCTATAACTTCCATATACAGATTTTCTTATCACATCTACAGAGATCAACTAGAATCCTGAAAGCACTTGAACCCAATAACACTAATGCAAATGCCTACTTGCAAAGGGTTATTTTTATGATATCCGCCTCTTCATGCTTCCTAAGAGCTTATTTTACTTCAATATAATCTTCTTCACAATCTCCTATGATTCCCTTCATGGATCTCTTAACATTATATTATACTTTATATTAAAACTATGATCTAGGTGCTCAATCTAACCGCACTTTCTTCATTTCTTTATGGACTTATATTAAGCTTTCTAATAAAAGCAAACACCACCTTCTCTTTCAATTGTCTTCCTATGCATGAACCAACTATATATATATACCCTCATAATCTCAAACCCTTCTTCACAAACAAACTCCTTTTCAATTCTAAGCTTAGAGAAACCAAACCCTTCTCTCGAAATTCGATTCTGAAACCTATATAAATCTCACGAGAAATTCAACCAGTTGGACTAGCTGATACCTAGAAGTTATATTCTAGATCACAACAATGGTTGCTCATCCTCCTCAGTATCTTTCTTCACTTTCTTGTGAACTAAGAATCATAAAAGCCAAAAACATTGAGTTCAATAAGTCCATCAGCAAAGGTGGACTCTTTGTTAGATACTATCTCTCTGCAGGCAACAACAAGAGAATTCAACTAAACACAAAAGAGATCTCACCAAGCTCTGGTAATCTCATCTGGAATGAGTCCTTCTCATTGGAGTGTTTAGGAAGTGAAGACTCCATCTCCAACTTGAAGCAACAAAGTGTAGTTTTTGAGCTGAGGTGGAGAAGGACAACCCCATCATTTCTTGGGAAAAAATGCAAGTCACAACTCTTGGGAAGAGCTGAAATTTCATGGGAAAAAGTCCTTGAATCACCAAAAATGGAGATAGAAAACTGGGTTGTGATGCCTTCAAAGCAAAGTAATAATACTAGGGTTTATAACGAAGATGTTAAGCCTCCTTCTGTGCAAGTAGCCATGAAAGTTGAAGTTCCAAAGCTGGTGGAGATGAAAAGAAATGAGAGGTTGAAGAAGAGAGGTCATCATGAAGAGTGTGGATGTGGAGATGGTGGGGCATTTCATTGTGTAGATTATGAATTATTTGCTCTAGTGGGTGCTTTGGAAGCACTTTAATTAATTAGCTAAGCACTAAGTTAGATTATGGTTGGTGTTGATTCATTATTAGCAACTTTTTTAGTTTGTTATCTATGAGAGTAGTGTATATATAGAAGGTGACTAAGATGAAACTTCTTTGTGTTGGCAATTTTGTAGTGAATTAATCATATGATAATTAAGTCAATTAAGTTGTATATTCATCCATAGTATCAGCTGTTAAATCACATGGTTTTAAAAGAGCTTAAACGACTCATTTACAGTATCAAAATATTTTAAAGTGAAAAACAGACTCATAAACAGTAAACGGTTCATATTTTTCTAAAGTTTACTGTTTGAGATAATCAGAAACAGACCACATGAGTAATAATACAAAAAATATACTTGAGAATTGACTAATTTCATGCTATGGAGATAGAACCACACAGAGAAGGCTAATTAAGATGCATTTCAGTTGAAAATTGAAACAGCTAGAACAAAGAAACACTTACTTTAACCAAGCTGGTGGAGGCCAGGAAAGGTTTAAATAGCCTGGAAATTCTGAGAGAGGCCCAAGTCGATCATATTTTTAAAGTATTGTGTCCTGGGTAACAGTCAAAAGACATAGGAAATGCATAATAAACCCCCTTTACATTTCGGAAACTCTTTAACCAATAGCCAGCAAATCAGTTAAACCTTAATAATCACAAACAAATGATTATTCAACTCTACCCAGCAATGCGAACAATCTTCCGCAGCAAACATTAAGCTCTGACGCAGCATCAGTTCCAACTTGAGTAACAACCAGAGATTCAGACTTCATAGTTACAGCACAACCAAAGAAGAGTAGAACATAAAACTTATGATTATGATAAATAATATCCTCAAAAGCCCCAGGGCACTCAAGTTTTATGTCTATATCACACTACTTCTTGTCAACATTTTTTTTAAGCTTACGCACATCTCAACTAATTCCCCGGAGTCTTAAAGTTGACAATCGAGTAAATTCCCTCAATGGCCACTCTTATTAACAATCTAGATAAATCAAATTCAAAACCTCTTAAATAATACACCTAAGAGTTCTAGTTGATTGTTAGCCAACCAGTCAACATTTCTCCACATTCCCAGTTCTGATACACTATATAACACAGATGAGTTGTCAGTTCAGTGACAGGAAAAATAACTGTGTATGAAACACGCTTGAAAGTACACATGCCACAAGAGCACATATATATATGCGCACATAGAAAATCATGCCATCAGTAAACAAAGAAGCACCTTGATTTTGCCACTTAATCTTATTATAGTTGTTGGTACTTGATTTTGACTCCAACGACTCACACGTGTAAAGTGCTAAGAGAATCTTAGAAATTACACGTGATGGATTCATGAGATTTAAATATAGTGCTGAGATTATATATGTTTGCAAAAAACATAAATAAAAGATTGGCAAAAGAGGTTTTTAAAGTGGTTCGGATGCTTAAAACGGATCTTACATCTACTGTTATTTTGCTATTCTCTAACTATTTCTATGATATTGCCCGTAAGACATACAAAGATAGAGAAAAACTTTGTTTACAGAGAAAGATAATAAAACTCAAATCTACGTCTAACTCTCATCTGCTCAGGCCCCTTTTCATGAAGAGAGGTGTCTATTTATACACCTTTGAGGTCAATGTAATGAATGTTTTGCAAGTTGCCACAACACATGGAGAGCTCTCATCTGTCCATCTCTTAAAAGGAGATAGGGTTGGTATAAATATATTTGAGGTAGTATGGGCTTAACAGCTAGTACACTTTATCTTTTAGACACTTGTTGAGCTGACATCAACGTAATTGTCTAGTCACAACAATATTAATCAAATGACAGCTTCAGTTTTTAATTTTCATAGCATAATTAATATGGTTGATCATCACATCGGAAATAATCGTTTAACACGGAAGCTAGAGAACCTTGGCTGATTCAGTTGGAACAGTCCCACCGCCATCAACACATACATATTTAGCCTGCAAATATACAAAGGTATATGAAATTTTGCAACCAATACATCACTAAAAGCAAAAATTCATTACATACCGATAAGACATTAAGATAAAAATGAAAAGAGGAGAAAACTATGCCATATATAACACCTGTTACATATTAACTTCAGAAATTACACTACATAACATGAGAAGGAATATTTAGAGGACAATGACCTGGAGAAATCTTAGTTCTGATAAATCTGCAACAGGTGCATCTTCACTTCCATAACTGCACAGTAAATGTAAAATCAAAGAAGACAAATACCCGCCTAGAAATAGCAAAAATTCTTTAAGTTCTTAAGCTTCAACCTAATGCTACATGTTTCTAGCTTAACTGTTGATGGAACATTTAAAATAAAAACCATACCCAACACTGTGAGGTGTCTCAAGATTGATCCCACATATGTTGTGGAATTTAACTTTGGGAGGAACCTTCGCATGCAGCAAAATCTTGCATGTTTCAGAATCTCCATGTTGAAAGGTAGAGGAATAGCCGTTCCATAATCTACCTGAAGCCATCAAATACATGCATATTAATATAATCAAGCCATATAAAGTACATAACCTAATCCTCTTACCAAGGGTTAGGGTTAAATTTGCTAATTAGGAACAAGATTTTTCAACTATATGTTCTATTTAGAAAAAGAAAATACATTTTCTATTTATGAAGAACTCTAGTTTTGTTTTGGGCATCTTTTTATGACAGAAATAAAATTTTTAAATAAGTTCCCAGTGTAGATCTGATTTGATTTGGTTTGCAGCCACAAAGTTAAGAGATAATGATGCATTAATGAACAGTGTCATATAAACAGTGATAAATAGTGAACAGTGTTAATAGTGTCGACGATGTTAGAATGCGACGAATTTTGGTGTGGCACTCCGAAACGGTCAAATAAGTTAGGCTTGTGGCAATCATGAGTTTTGGGCATCTTTTTATGACAGAAATAAAATGTTTAGAGAATTTCTCAGTGTAAATCTGATTTGATTTGGTTTGCAGCCACAAAGTTAAGGGATAATGTTAATGATGCATTAATGAACAGTATCATATAAACAGTGATGAATAGTGCTGACGATGTCAGAATGCGATGAATTTTGGCGTGGCACTCCGAAACGATCAAATAAGTTAGGCTTGTGGCAATCATGAGTTTTGCCATTTTTTAGCTTTCGGAATCGTTTAAATGGGTTTTTAGGCTTTTTTTTTATGTTTGCAGGTGTGTTTGCAAACTTCTAGAGTTTTTTGGATTTATCTGCAACTTTTTGTATGTTTTGGGACCTTTTGGTGATAATTGTTTAATGTTCTTTTTCTTTGATTTTTTTTTATTAGGGCAAACTATAAAAAGGCTGTTATAGCCGTAATAAGGCAGTTTTTTTATGATTATTTTCATTAAATAAAAGTTTAAGAACCTTTTGTGGTTGCTTATTCAATCCAGTATCTGAACTTGATACATTCAGTGGTGGTTTTTCGTATCAATTGTTTCTTGATTGTTCAGTCATCTTATTATTTCGGTATCAGATAAATTTTTGAATTGTCTTACCAGAAGATTGTTCAATTCAATCAAGCTTATAAAGCAATTGGATTATGCAAAATTGAGGATGGTTGAGTAATCTGTAATATGCAAGTAAAGCTGATTCTGTCAATAGAAAAATGCTATTAAAAGTATTAATTTTTATAGATGTAAACAAATTAAATATAAATTTGCTATTTTATAAAGAATTTGGTTAGTGATGGCAATGGGCTTCGCAGGGACCGGGTACCCCTTGGCCCAGGCCCAAGTCCGACCTGATGGCCCAGGCCCAAGCCCGGCCCGAGCTCGCCATAGGTATGATAGGCAAAGTCCAGGCCCAGTCCGACGGGCTTTTTATGGCCACAGGCCCGGCGCAAGCCCCCATTTTTTTATAATGTCAATTATTTTTATATTTTTAATTTTAGAAACAGTTTTTAAACATTAATTTATTTTTGAATACTTACCAAATATATGAATAACATTCGACAAAGTGCATTCATCCATTTTTAAAGTATAACATAACCATAAGAGCAACAAGCAAATTGAGACAGTAAAATCTGAACAAATACAAAACAATAAAATCTATCACAAATTTCTAAGTTGTTGTCTCCTTAAGTTTTGCAAGCTCCAGTCGGGTAAGTCCACCTCTCCTTAAGTTTTGCAAGCTCCAGTCGGGGAACATGTGACAGCATTTTGATGTACTACCATCAGAATCTTACCAACCTCTACATTATAAAAAAAAACCACCCCTAGTCAAATTCAATTACTCAACTCATTCAATCTGTCCACTCACTATTTTTATGCAACATATGAAAGTCAACTACAATACTCCTTCAAGCTCAGTTATTACTAATAACATAAGTTGGATGATTAAGACAAAAACAAAAAACAAAAAAAAACTAATAGGATAAGATAAAATTATATTTTAATAGCAATATTTTAAATCTAATTCAAGGGTTCAAGGAAATTTAATAAAAGAAGAAGAAGAGAATCTCACTTTTATAAGACCACTAGTCTTGTCGAGTTCGTATTTCACTTTACTCCCCTTGCCAATCTCTACCACCTGCAACAGAGATTTACATTATGATATGGAAGCACGAATTATTTTTGGAGAAAAATCAGCCTATCACTGACAAGAACAACTTTATATGAAACAACTCCAAAGCTAAGAATCAACATTCAGCAAGCTACTTCAAGTGAAAATTTGGGATATCTGGCTTTTGGTTGTGGACTGGTGGGAATAGGATTAGCCTGATGTTTTTATTAAGAGTATGTAAGTTTGTTTTTTGGGACTTATAATTGCTTGCAAGAACTTTGTTGAGTATTTTAACTCCTCTCTCTCTCTCTCTCTCCCCTTGTATGCTTCGTTTGTTTGTTTTGATGCGTGTGATAAGTCTAGTAAAAAGTAAAAACCAAGTGCTGATCTACGAAAGGTTAGGAACCAACAAAAAGGTTTGGGACCACTGAAGCTCACATAAAATATTCTAGTAAAAATGTTCTCTAGAAACGAACAACAAATTAACAGAACAGAACAACCGGAGGGATAACGAATTAACTATAACAAGATTGAAACTCTTATAACCATAAACCTTTTCTCCACATCTGATGGAAACTGCAATTTCAAAAACAGAACTGCATTAACAGTCCCGAGCTTCCATTGCAGTACACCCAACTCTGCACAGACTGCAACTTTGCTGGAAACTGCAAAAGAAAAGCTACAGACTCCTGAAATTAAATTAACCCAAAACCCCATTAAAACAAGTCTTAAGGGAGTCCATCTCCATACAGTCAAAAAAAATGAAAACGCTCCCACATAAACAACCAGAACATCTCAAAAAATCAACCTTTCAACATCTTTTTATCCCAAGCAAAACATTCATTCATTCAATTTCTTCCACTCCAGAACCCAAAAGATTCAGAACTTCAAAAATAAAAAACCATCTCAAAAACGAAACCCACAGATTTTCGATGACAAATGAAAAGCACCAAAAAAAAAAAAAAAGAGTCAAGAGTCTTACTTATCTAAGCAGGCGGTGGCGACGGAGATGCAGATTGCAGAATTGCAAATGGAGAGAGATATATGTTAGGAAGGGCAGCAGGTGGGGAGAGTTTAGGGAATGGGATGAGAAAGAGGTTAGGGTTTGGGAAAAATGGATATATATACTTAGGATAATACTGTAATTAAATATATAGTATAAGGGTAAATTAGTAAAATTGACACTAAAATTTTCGGGCTGGGCCGAGACTGAAGATATACCCATACCCAGCCCGTACCTGTGGTCGGGCCTTGAAATCAAGCCCAGGCCCAGGCCCAAGCCCAAGCCCGTCACTTACGGGTAAAGCCCGGCCTTTTCGGGTCAGGTATCCAAAAATCTTGGGCCCATAGCCATCTCTAAATTTGGTCCATACTCTTTTTTTATAGGAAAAAATTGGAGAAGCTGAGAAGTTTTTAAATTTCTGCTTTCAGTAAAGCTTAGTGTTTTTCCATTCAACAATACTATGTTGATTTCATAAGCATTTTTAATAGGAATATATTTATAGTTATATACCATATCAATGTCTTCTTGTTGTTTATAATTCAGCGGATTTTTTTTTTTTTTTTTTTTTTGTTGGAATTTCAAGAGGCAGGGATAGGAAAGAATGAGAGGTTTTGTACCGTACAGAGTTTCTGATGTAAGATTTCAGGTAAGGAATTATGGGCATTCGAGAGCTTTAGTATTTTTTATTAGAGTAAACGACATGCTCCCACCTAAGGTTTAACGAAATGACAAGTTCCCATCCTTGGTTTTATAAATTCCAAATTCCCATCCTCCTAAATTAACATAGTTAACGACGGTTGAATTCGAGAAGGTGCTATTACCAAACTGCCCCCATCTTCTTTTTCTTCATCTCCCCTCATCACTATTACCAAACTGCCCTCCCATCTTCTTCTTCTTCATCCCCCCTCCTCCAACTCTCCTCCCATCTTTATCTCCTTCATCTGCCCCTGCCATACTTTATTTGTTAAATTGTTTTCTTAATAGACTCCAAGAAAAAAAAAAAAAAAAATACAAAAACAGATCCTTAATAACCCAAGTACAAGTAAAGAGAAATATATAAACTCTTCATTCTCTGGATCTACCCCTTTCATTAGACCCAATAACTACTCGGTTCTCACCCATCAACAAAATTAAACAAATCTCTTTACAACTTCATCAACTCCATGTTAAACTAACTTCATCAACTGTGGATTAATCAACAAAATAAACAACTTAGATCTTCATCAACAAATTCAACAGAGACATGACCCAAATTTTTTTTTTTTTTACCAGAATACAAAAACAACAAAAAATTACACAAAGAGGGCGGGTGCTGCTTGATTGAGAGGGATTATATCATTAAAATTTTAGATCCAATCTATTATTAACATGTATTTTGACTTTTATTAATTTGGATTGATGTGAGGTTTTCGTTGTTAGGATTCGATTTTAATTAGTTCTTGGATATGAGGGTGTTTTAAAATATAGTAAATGACAGTCTTAGCCCGTAACTGTTAAAAAAATGAAACAGCTTTAATTTAAGGATGAGAATGTGGAATTTATGAAACCAGGGGTGGGAACTTGTCGTTTACTTTTTTATTATTATTAAATTCGTTTTTTTTAGTACCATATGCCAAGTGGAGATAATTTTGATATTAACTTCCATTTTTGAGTATTTATGCTGATACTGAATTCATGAATGACTATTTGGGAAACATTAGGCTTGTTTAGAATAGGATGTGTTAAGTGCATTTCTATATTGGATGCTAGGGTTATATGTAACCCCTAAACTCTTCAACACCTCTAAATATTTTGCTTTTTGTTGGTCTTTTTGTAGTATGCGCATGCCTAAATGTATTCTATATTGGATGGATAGGGTTACATGTAACCTCTAAACTCTCAATCCCTCATATTTTGCTTTTTTGTGGTTTATAGTATACGCATGTGTTAAGTGTATTTCTATATGGAGTCTAGGTTATATGCAGTCGCAGATCCATAAATTTTTGTTAGGGTGGGCCGAAAAAAAAAATGATTGTACATATATTTTTTATCATTAATATTTTTGTTAGGGTGGGGCAAAATCTAGAAATTATACATATTGTATTTAAAAAAAAAAAAAATTGAGAGCCCACCCAAAACTAGGCTGGATCCACCCGGTATATAAAACCTCTAAGCCTTAACTCTAACCCTAAACCTGAACCCCAAATCCCAATATTGAAATATCAATTATTAAATTACTTAGATTTTAAAGAGAACTTAAAACAACCATTAACAGTATCAAAAAATAAGTAAAAAATTTGTTTTATTTATAGCCCTATACATATGTTGTTTTTTAGTACAACATTGTAGCAATATATTACATCAACGTAAAATTTATAAACTTATAATGTGAAATTTACAACGTCAAGTGTTAACACAAATCTCTCTAGGCTTGTGTTAGTTTTATTCACTTGTGGTTTACAACTATACAGAACTCTTTAACCTGCATTAAATTCGATGGTTAACTTATATACAACTTTATAATGCAAGGCCATGTGAGGGATGACAAAAAAATGACGGAGGAATAACAAATATATTATATTTGCATGTAACCAACCCTGCGTGGTCAGGTGGGAATATAAACCTTAGGTGTATTACTGAGAGATTTTAAGTTCGATTCCTTCAATTGCTAATAAGTTGGCCATTGGAAGGTTTACTCGGTCTTTGACTCAGGGCTTCGAGGGATTAGTCAAGGTGCACATAAGCTGACCATGACACCCCTAGTCACCCAATATTATACTTGTATTTTTATTCCAGTACCTTAAATAAGGAAGATGAATAAGTGATATAATTGTGGAAACACTAAACAGCTCTCAATAGCTTAGTTTAATCCAAAAAAGTAATGAAGTTGACGTTAAAATGATACAAGTATATAGAAGATAAACATGATCAAAGTGTATAGCACAATCAAGAAATGATATACGTATACTCCACAAGATTCCAGGGTGGGCATGCAATGATTGGGCAAAACCGCTCTTTTTGTAGTCGACAAACTCCAGCTATAACTTCATATAGATATCTTATCACATCTACAGAGATCAACTAGAATCCTGAAAGCACTTGAACCCAATAACACTAATGCAAATGCCTACTTGCAAGGGTTATTTTATGATATCCGCCACTTCATGCTTGCTAGAGCTTATTTCACTTCAATATATCTTCTTCACAATCTCCTATGATTCCGTTCAGGGATCTCTTAACATTTATTATACTTATATTAAAACTATGATCTAGGTGCTCAATTAACCGCACTTCTTTTTTCTTTATGGACTTCTATTAAGCTTCTCGTAAAAGCAAACACCACCTTCTCTTCCAATGTCTTTCTATGCAGAACCAACTATTATATAACCTCATAATCTCAAACCCTTCTTCACAAAACAAACTCTTATCAATTCAAGTTAGAGGAACCAAACCCTTTTCCGAAATTCGATTCTGAAACCTCTGTAAATCTCACGACAGATCTAACCTGTGAACTAGTTGATACCAAAAGTATATTCTAGATCACGACACATGGTTGCTCATCCTCCTCAGTATCTTTCTTCACTTCTTGTGAAATAAGAATCATAAAAGCCAAAACATTGAGTTCAATAAGTCCACCAGCAAAGGTGGATCTTTGTTAGATTATATCTCTCTGCAGGCAACAAGAAGAGAATTCAACTAAACACAAAAGAGATCTCACCAAGCTCTGGTAATCTCACTGGAATGAGTCCTTCATTGGAGTGTTTAGGAAGTGAAGACTCCATCTCCAACTTGAAGCAACAAAGTAGTTTTGAGCTGAGGTGGAGAAGAGACAACCCCATCATTCTTGGGAAAAAAAGCGGTCACAACTCTTGGGAAGAGCTGAAATTTCATGGGAAAAAGTCCTTGAATCACCAAAATGGAGATAGAAAAATGGTTGTGATGCCTTCAAAGCAAAGTAATAATATGGGTGTTATAACGAAGATGTTAGGCCTCCTTCTGTGCAAGTAGCCATGAAAGTTGAAGTTCCAAAGCTGGTGGAGTGAAAAGAAATGAGACGTTGAAGAAGAGAGGTCATCATGAAGAGTGTGGATGTGGAGATGGTGGGGGATTTCAGGGTAGATTATGAATTATTTGCTCTAGTGGGTGCTGGAAGACTTAAATTAATTAGCTAAGCACAAGTTAGATTAGGTTGGTGTTGATTCTTATTAGCAACTTTTTTGGTGGTGATTCATTATTAGCAATTTTAGTTGTTTTCTATGAGAGATAGTAGAAGGTGACAAGATGAAACTTCGTTGTGTAGCAATTTTGTAATGAATTAATCATATGATAATCAAGTCAATTAGTGTATTACATCCATATATCAGCTGTTAAATCACTTGGTTTTAAAGGAGCTTAAACGACTCATAAACAGTATCAAAATATTTTAAAGTAAAAAACAGACTCATAAACAGTAGACGGTTCATATTTTTCTAAAGTTTACTGGTGGAGATAATCAGAAACAGAGCACATGAGTAATAACACAAAAAATTACTGAGAATTGACTAATTTCATGCATAGGGATAGAACCACACAGATAAGGCTAATTAAGATGCATTTTCAGTTGAAAATTGAAACAGCTAGAACAAAGAAACACTTACTTAACCAAGCTGGTGGAGGCAGGAAAGGTTTAAATAGCCTGGAAATTCTGAGAGAGGCCCAGCCAACTCGATAATATCTTTGACATTGGAAATGCATAATAAAACCCCCTTTGCATCTCGGAAACTCTTAACCAAATGCCAGCAAATCACTTTAAACTTAATAACATAAACAAATGATATTCAACTCTACCCAGCAATGCGAACAATCTGCAGCAAACATTAAGCTCTGACGGAGCATCAGTTGCAAATTGAGTAACAACCAGAGATTCAGACTTCACAGTTACAGACAACCAAAGGAGAGCAGAACAATAAAACTTGTGATTATGATAAATAATATTCTCAAAAGTCTAAGGCACTCAAGTTTATGTTTATACACACTACTTCTTGTCTAACATTTTTTTTTTTTTAAGCTTTGCACACTTCAACAATTCTCCGAGGTCTGAAGTTGACAACCGAGTAAATCCTCTCATAGTCACTCTATAACAATCCAGATGAATCAAATTCAAAACCTCTGAAAATGCACTCAAGAGTTGTAGTTGACTGTTAGCCAATCAGTGGTGGTTTTCTTGTCAACATTTCTCCATATTCCCAGTTCTGATACACTATATAACACATATGAGTGTCAGTTCAGTGACAGGAAAAATAATTGTGTATGAAACATATGAAAGTCACATGCCACAAGAGCCATATATTATATCGCACAAGAAAATCATCCATCAGTAAACAAAGAAGCAGCTTGATTTTTGATTAGTCTTATTATAGTTATTGATGCTTGATTTTGACACCAACGACACAGTGTAAAGTGGTTAAGAGAATCTTAGAAATGACAGGGATGGATTCATGAGATTTAAATATGGTGCTGAGATTATATATGTTTGCAAAAAACATAAATAAAAGATTGGCAAAAGAGGTTTTTAAAGTGGTTCAGATGCTTAAAACAAATCCTACATCTACTATTATTTTGCTATTCTCTGGCTATTTCTATGATATTGCTCGTAAGACATACAAAGATAGAGAAAAACTTTGTTTACAGAGAAAGATAATAAAGCTCAAATCTATGTCTAGCTCTCATCTACTCAACCCCCCTTTTTTATGAAGAAAGGTGCCCATTTATACACCTTTGAGGTCAATGTAATGAGTATTTTGCAAGTTGCCTTGGCACATGGAGAGTTCTCATCCGTCCATCTTTTAAAATGAGATAGGGTTGATATAAATATCTTTGAGGCGGTATGGGCTTGACAGCTAGTATATTTTATCTTTTAGACATTTGTTGAGCTGACATCAACGTGACTTTCTAGTCACGACAATAGTAATCAAATGACAGCTTCAATTTTTTATTTTCATAGCATAATCAATATGGTAGATCATCACATCGGAAATAATTGTTTAACAGGAAGCTAGAGAACCTTGGCTGCTTCAGTTGGAACAGTCCCACCGCTATCAACACATACATATTTAGCCTGCAAATATACAAAGATATATGAAATTTTGCAACCAATACATCACTGAAAGCAAGAATTCATTACATACCGATAAGACAGTAAGATAAAAATGAAAAGAGGAGAAAACTATGCCATATATAACACCTGTTACATATTAACTTCATAAATTAGACTACATAACATGAGAAGGAATATTTAGAGGACAATGACCTGGAGAAATCTTAGTTCTGATATGAGAAAAAAAGGAAGTAACAGAAAAAATGCAGAAAAGCAGAGTATGAAGAATACGTGTTTATAATTCCTTCATAACAGAAAAAATTTTCTTACATGAATCTTTACAGTGACTACAATTTATACACGGCCACTTGATCTTTCAAGCAATCTTCTCCGTTGAACTTATTCTTCAGTTGCAATCTTCCACCATTAGATCAACAACTTGCTCTGCCACTTGAGCTCCCACTTGCATTTTGTTGGAAAACACATAACGTGCTGAACTAAAAAACTGGCGCTAAAAGCCAACTTGCTCTAACTAATTTTATTGTAAAAAGACAAAAAAACCTACATGAGTTTTCTTAAAGTTGCAGCTTGCTTTGCATGGTAACATGGTTAACATCGTCCCTCAAGCGAGACTTTAAGCAAAAACAAAATTCTAGAAAACTTGCATGTCATTCTTCGTAAAAAAACTGCATGTCGTTCTTCGTGACGCTTGAACATTTTCTTCTGTCAACATCGTCCCTCAAGCTAAGAACGCAACAACAACAACAAAAAAAACTTCGTCGTCACCTTCATCGTCTTTCAAGCATAACAAGGAACCCAGTTAAGGCTTGTGGCAATCATGAGAAAAAGAAATTTGGCCAAGAGAGAGATTTAGGGTTCTTAGAGATTTTTTATCTCTACACAAAAATTGATATATCATTTTCTTTATATATAGGAATCCTTGTAAACAATTCAATAATTGTTTTGGACTTCCTTAAACAATTCCATAATTGTTATGAAGTTGTTAAACTTCTTTAAATTATAACATTGGATTAACATTTAATCACAATTAACAATTTAACTCTTAAATTGTTTATATAACAATTTAACCCTTAAATTGTTTACAATTACAACCCCTTGTAAAATCCAATTTAATATAAAGAAAATGATTAATATAAATAACTTTATTACCTTTGGTAGGTGCTAGCCAACCTTGGATAATCAACTCTCTTTGGCTATTTCTTCATTCTCCTTAGTTTTTATGTGTGACCTCTTAGGTTCACTGTGGCCTAGCCGTGGGCCCAATATCACAGACTATTTCGATATGTTTTGTCATAACTCTTTATGAACAAAACTCCCACTGATTATAGTAGGCATCTAGCAATGCTCCATAACCCCTAAGTCACAATGAAGATATACTCCAACGAACCTTTTACAATCATATACATTGTATAATCAAATCCTTCCGTTGTCTAATCCCAATTAAGAATGGATTCATGGTATTCAAAATCCTTATCTTAATTTTAATTCAATACATATGAAACGTGTTACTATGAAACAACCTTTCATGTAACATTTTATATACCTCGGTCGGAGATTTCCCTTTTCCAATGTATCCTAACATTTGTCTAGGAACTTGATATCAATCTATACCAAGTCAACGGATCCCATCTTGACTATCACTTGTCCTCACACATAAACAACATATGGCCAAATTGGCTTATTAACACATGTCATGATTAGCCTCGAGTATATACACCATATGAACCATATGCGTTTATGCAGAATCCAACCATGATATCTCAGGTCTAAGGATTAATAATATACTAGTACGATCTTATGATAAATCATTGACTACATTTTAAATGTCCATGTGATTCATCATAAATGGTCATATTCGATAAACAGCTCACTAACCGCGTATCCATGCTAATGCCCTAGTGATATAACTTTTATAATCACCCACACTAATACCATCACATGATATTCTACGGAGGCATTCAGCATGCCTACTATGTAATATTATTGCCCAATTAATATTACCTATGTAGGGAATACTTTGATGATTTTGATCTTCTAAAGATTTGTATCATCCAGATATATATATAAATGAAGCAATAAACCACATGTGAAATAAGAACACTTTTTTCTATTGATAAGATATGTATATACAAACTATACACATTCACATATATATACAGAACATAATGCCTCGGAACCGATGACACGATTGGTTCCTAGGGCATACACTAACATTGAGACCTTTTTGTGATAATTGTTTAATGTTCTTTTTCTTGGTTTTTTTTTTATTGTTTAATGTTCTTTTTCTTTGATTTTTTTTATTAGGGCAAACTATAAAAAGGCTGTTATAGCCGTAATAAGGTAGGTTTTTTTATGATTATTTTTATTAAATAAAAGTTTAAGAACCTTTTGTGGTTGCTTATTCAATCCAGTATCTGAACTTGATACATTCAGTGGTGGTTTTTCGTATCAATTGTTTCTTGACTGTTCAGTCATCTTATTATTTTGGCATCAGATAAATTTTTGAATTGTCTTACCAATAGATTGTTCAATTCAATCAAGCTTATAAAGCAATTGGATTATGCAAAATTGAGGATGGTTGAGTAATCTGTAATATGCAAGTAAAGCTTATTCTGTCAATAGAAAAATGCTATTAAAAGTATTAATTTTTATAGATGTAAACAAATTAAATATAAATTTGCTATTTTATAAAGAATTTGGTTAGTGACGGCAATGGGCCAGGCCAGGACCGAGTACCCCTTGGCCCAGGCCCAAGCCTGACCTGATGGCCTAGGCCCAAGCCCGGCCCAAGCTCGCCACGGGTATTATAGTCAAAGCCCAAGCCCGGTCCAACTGGCTTTTTATGACCACAGGCCCGGCCCAAGCCCGCATTTTTTATAATGTCAATTATTTTTATATTTTTAATTTTAGAAACAGTTTTTAAACATTCATTTATTTTTGAATACTTACCAAATATATAAATAACATTCGACAAAGTGCATTCATCCATTTTTAGAGTATAACATAACCATAAGAGCAACAAGCAAATTAAGACAGTAAAATCTGAACAAATACAAAACAATAAAATCTATCACAAATTTATAAGTTGTTGTCTCCTTAAATTTTGCAAGCTCCAGTCGGGTAAGTCCACCTCTCATTAAGTTTTGCAAGCTCCAGTCTGGGAAGTCCACCTCTCCTTAAGTTTTGCAAGCTCTAGTCGGGGAACATGTGACAGCATTTTGATGTACTACCATCAAAATCTTGCCAACCTCTACAGTATAAAAATAAACCACCCCTAGTCAAATTCAATTACTCAACTCATTTAATCTGTCCACTCACTATTTTTATGGAACATATGAAAGTCAACTACAATACTCCTTCAAGCTCAGTTATTACTAATAACATAAGTTGGATGATTAAAACAAAAAACAAAAAAAAAACTAATAGGATAAGATCAAATTATATTTTAACAGCAATATTTTAAATGTAATTCAAGGGTTCAAGGAAATTTAATAAAAGAAGAAGAATAGAATCTCACTTTTATAAGACCACTAGTCTTGTCGAGTTCGTATTTCACTTTACTCCCCTTGCCAATCTCTACCACCTGCAATAGAGATTTACATTATGATATGGAAGCACGAATTATTTTTGGAGAAAAATCTGCCTATCACTGACAAGAACAACTTTATTTGAAACAACTCCAAATCTAAGAATCAGCATTCAGCAAGCTACTTCAAGTGATTTAATAATTGATATTTCAATATTGGGGTTTGGGGTTCAGGTTTAGGGGTTAGGAGTTAAGGCTTAGAGGTTTTATATAACCAGGGGTGGATCCAACCTAGTTTTGGGTGGGCTCTCAATTTTCTTTTTTTTTTTTTAAATACTAATATGTATAATTTCTAGATTTTGCCCCACCCTAACAAAAATATTAATGTACAATTATTTTTTATTTCGGCCCACCCTAACAGAAATTTATGGATCTGCGACTGCATATAACCCTAGACATCCAATATAGAAATACACTTAACACATGCGTATACTATAAAAAGACCAACAAAAAGCAAAATATTTAGAGGGATTGAAGAGTTTAGAGGTTACATGTAACCCTATGCATCCAATATAGCAATACATTTAAGGCATGCGCATACTACAAAAAGACCAACAAAAAGCAAAAAATTTAGAGGTGTTGAAGAGTTTAGGGGTTACATATAACCCTATGCATCCAATATAGAAATGCACTTAACACATTCCTGATTCATAAAACAAGCATAATGTTTCCCAACATAGTCGTTCATGAATTCAGGATCAGCATAAATAAATCAAAGAAATGGAAGTTAATATCAAAATTATCTCCACTTGGCATATGGTACTAAAAAAACGGAATTTAATAATAATAAAAAAAGTAAACGACAAGTTCCCATCCCTGGTTTCATAAATTCCATATTCTCATCCTTAAATTAAAGCTATTTCATTTTTTTAACTGTTGATGCGTGATTTTGACACCAACGAAACGCACGTGTGAAATGTTGAGTTGACCCAAAAGACACACGTGAAATGAAAGGAAAATGAGAGTAAATACAGTGAGAAATGAGTTTTAAAGTGGTTCGGATGCTAAGGAAGCAAATCCTACGTCCACTGATGTTTTTCTTAATGATAAGGGTCATGTCGTTTTATACGACTGACTTTACACTAATGATACAAGGTAAAAAAGACTGTCTGTTCTAGAGAGAGAGAGATTGGTCAAGGATAAAATGTACGAATCCCCTTAATGAGAGAGAAGCTCCCATTTTATAGTAGGATGCCTTGAGGTAATGATCACTGAATCTGTAAGTTGGTGGGATGATCCGTGCAAATCCTTCTTTTATTAATTTGGATTGATTTGAGTTTTTCGTTGTTAGGATTCCGATTTTAATTAGTTCTTGGATATGAGGGTGTTTTAAAATATATTAAATGACAGTCTTAGCCCATAAGTATTAAAAAAATGAAACAGCATTAATTTAAGGATGGGAATGTGGAGTTTATGAAACCAGGGGTGAAAACTTGTCGTTTACTCATTTTATTATTATTAAATTCCCTTTTTTTAGTACCATATGCCAAGTGGAGATAATTTTGATATTAACTTCCATTTCTTTGATTTATTTATGCTGATACTGAATTCATGAATGACTATGTTGGGAAACATTATGCTTGTTTTATGAATCAGGAATGTGTTAAGTGCATTTCTATATTGGATGCATAGGGTTATATGTAACCCCTAAACTCTTCAACACCTCTAAATTTTTTGCTTTTTGTTGGTCTTTTTGTAGTATGCGCATGCCTTAAATGTATTGCTATAGTGGATGCATAGGGTTAAATGTAACCACTAAACTCTTCAATCCCTCTAAATATTTTGCTTTTTGTTGATCTTTTTATAGTATGTGCATGTGTTAAGTGTATTTCTATATTGGATGTCTAGGGTTATATGCAGTAGTGGATCCATAAATTTATGTTAGAGTGGGCTAAAATAAAAACTAATTATACATTAATATTTTTGTTAGGGTGAGTCAAAATCTATAAATTATACATATTAGTATTTAAAAAAAAAAAAAATTGAGAGCCCACCCAAAACTAGGCTGGATCCGCCTCTGGCTATATGTAACCTCTAAACCTTAACTCCTAACCCCTAAACCCGAACCCCAAACCCCAATCTTGAAATATCAATTATTAAATTACTTAGATTTTAAAGAGAACTTAAAAAACAATCCATAAACAGTATCAAAAAATTAAGTAAAAAATTTTGTTTATTTTATAACCCTATACATATTGGTTTTGTTATAGTACAACATTGTAGCAGTATATTACATCAACCTAAAATTTATGAACTTATAACGTGAAATTTACAACTCGTAATATACACTTATACAATATTGTACAGTAACCAAAGTCTAACCATACATAAATGTGTTATATTTATTGGATGCAAAAATTGATTGCACATAATTTATTGTAAATGTAGCTAGTAGATAGCAGTCATCTTTCAAGCATTAAAAAATAAATAAATGATAGTATAGCTTTCAATAATATACGAACAACAGTGGAGGATCTAACTGCCCACCAAACATTTCATCTCCAAAATTAATTAATAATAGGGACCAATTCATCAATCATATTATGAAATTATAATCCTTTTAATTAGCTAGAGTTTTATTCATCTCATATATAAATTAAACCAGTTTCCTCTTATGCGGGTTTTATTAGAAATTTATCAACCCTAAAACATAAAATTTGGGAAATTGTATTTGTACGATATTATATAATAGCGATAGCCCTTTTGTTCAAATTAAACTTCTTGAACAATTAGTTTTCGAACAAATCTTTTTTATAATTATAATATCACAAAACCAAGTGAATAATCTTCATCCTACCTCTTCTCTTGTGGTCGGATAATAAATTTTTTAGTCACTAAGGTTAGCTATACCCAAGGACGGATCCAGTCTAGTATGGCCCACCCTTCAATTTTTTTTTTAAATACTAATATGTACAATTTTTAGATTTTGGCATACTCTAACAAAAATATTAATATGTAATTAGTTTTTATTTTAGCCCACTTTAACAGAAATTTCTGGATCCGTTATTGGCTATATCCAAAAAAATTTGTGTTCGAATTGCAAAAGAGATATCTATCACATTTATGCAATTACTTTAGTTCATTGAGCTTGTATGATGTTTTGTGACCATGAGGATTATGCAGACTCCACTATGAGCTTGGATACCTCTGTAAAAAATAAAATAAAATAAAAAATAATCTTCATCTTCGTATGCCTTATACCAATTGTTATGTATTTCAATTCATTATATTTATAATGTATATACAATAAATGAAAAATAAATACATTACTCATAAATAGTCTTAGTATCTAATAAATAAAGATTAATTTTTCATTTGTTTATTTCATTTCATATTTATTCAGCTACTCCCCAACAAGAGACACTTGAGAAAATAATAATTAATTAATTAATTAAACCAAGTGTTATTTATTGTTTTGTGTAATTAATTAGTTAATTAATTCATATCCTTTTCACCATAACCATAATCCATATTTAGAAATTAAATATCTTCAACAGGGGAAAATTTATTTATTTTTGTCGAAAAAAAAAAAAACAAGTTTTATGCTATTAATTTAACCAATTGATAATAAAGTTAATACATCACATGTCAAATTTGGTGAGTTATTATTATTATTATTATTATTTATAGATGTTTACAATTATCCAAATGGGAAAATAACATTCTAACTCAAGTAAAAACATTTGTTTTCCAAAATCATTTTCAAAAATCAATCTTTCAACCACATGATATCATCATTTATTTGAAAATTATAGGAAATTTTTTCATTACAATTTCTAGACTACATTAAAAAGAATTTCTAAATTATGATAAATATTAAAAATTATCAAAGATAAACCTTTTTAACCTAATATTTTCTTAATTTCAATATCGATTATCTAATATATTCAACTTTAGTTAAACAAAATAGAAGAACGTGGTAGACAACGACTCTAAGTAGCACAAAATAAAGGGATGATATATGTAAGACTTGAATTATCAAACCCGTCAATATAAACAATATTTATTAAAAATTAATTTTTGAGATTCATTATCTAACATTTATAATTTTAGTCAAATAAAATATACGAACATTATATATATATATATATATATATATATATTGACTAAGTGTCAATGGGACAGCACAAATACAATTTAAATTTAAAAATTAAACGTTAAGTTGATAATATCATATTATTTTTCTTATTACTCACTCTCTACTAAAGATAGCGAGTATGAGTACATCTTGTACTCACGAGAGTACTTGTTTTTCAAATTAGTTTGGTGGATTTTTTTTATCTGTCAAAATTCCAAAATTAAAAAATAAATAAATAAAATTAAAAATAGAAATATCTGAAAACACGAAAACAAAAACAGAAAAAACAGAGCCAACACTTTCACTCAGACTCACAGAAAGAAGAAACAACAGAAAACTCAGACATGGAGAGAACAACGCCAGTGAGGAAACCCCACGTGTCAACTTCCGATCTGCTGACCTGGTCCGAAGTTCCTCCGTCGGAATCCGCCGCACCCGTCTCCGCTACTCGCTCTCACCAAGTAAAATCTCATGCATTTTTTTTTCTCTCTCTCTTTTTTCTTTTTAAGTTTGAAAATGTTGGGTTGTGTTTAGTGATTTTGAATTGGTGGTGTGCATTGAATCTCAGCCGTCCGATGGCATCAGCAAAGTGTTGTTCGGAGGTCAAGTCACCGATGAAGAGTCTCAGTCACTGAACAAGAAGTAAGTAAAGTGAAGATCTGGTTTGAAACAGGACCGTTTTCAGCTCAGTTTTGGTGTAAAGTTTAGTTTTTGAGCTGAGTTTAGCTGTGAAGTTTTGTTTTTTAAAATTTGCATGTGAAGATGAGTGGATGTGAAATCAGATCTACTGTTTCATTTTCTTTTGAAAATGATGGGGTCTGATTAGTCTTTAAAAGACAAGAATTCGAACTGATTTTGATTGATTCTAATGCATTGAACAACTAAAAAGAATTTTTTTACAGGAGTCTTATTATAATGAGTTTCAAAATGTATTTCTTTTTTTATTTTTAAAAAATCAAAATGTATTTCTTTTTTTATTTTTAAAAAAAAAAAAAAAAAGAGTTGATCTTGTTCTGGTAACAATTTGGTGCCTTATTTGTTGGAAAGTAATGGGTTATTCTAGTTTTGATGATTGTATGAAATCTTATGCTAATGTTTATCATTGTGCAATGTGTGCACGTAACTTGTTGGAGGAAGCTTTATTTTTTGGGGGTTTTTTTGGTGTGCAGTGAATTTAGTTTTTGCAGTTTTGCATGTTGGCGTGTGACACTTTAGAATCTGTTGCTTTTGCCAGGATTTTGAATTAGTTTTTGAAAATTTTGATCTTGCACTGGTAAATTTGGAGCCGAATGTGTTGATGGTCATCCTTTTGTTGCTTGTAATTTGGAAATGTATTAATCATTGTACAATGTAAACATGTAACTTGATGTTTTTCTTTTTTCTCTTTTATGGTTAGCAGTAAATGCAGTTTTTCTAATGCTGCATGTTGGTGTGTGGCACTTTAGGAATCTGTTGCTACACCTGGATCTTTAATGAAGTTTTTGAAATTTATGATCTTGTGCCGGAAAATTGGAGCTAAGTTTGTAGATGTTGAGCCTATTGTTGTTTGGAATCTGAAATGTAGTTTTCTCATCATGCCAGTGAGCATTATTTAATCTGTACTGAACTGAAAATCTGAACCATGCTTTGGGTGGCGAAAATGTTGAGAGTTTTAAATAAGTTCATGACACTGCATAAGGCTGCATCATTTAGTTTATGCATTGAAGGGCATGTTAGCGCCTTGATTTCAAGATATTTATGGCTATTATCTTTATCTACTGTGATCTAAAGCTTTTCGCTTTGACGTTTTCAGGAAGCCTTGTTCAGGTTATAAATTGAAGGAAATTAATGGCAGCGGCATATTTGCAGGCAATGGTGAAAACAGTGCATCAGAATCTGATTCTGCTAATCATAATAAAACAGGAGTGCGCGTTTATCAGGTACATATTTGGTCTCTCTATACACTTAGACATGAAGAGTGTTCATGATGCTAATTCACTTTACTTTTGGTGGTTGAATTTTCAGCAAGCATTGAATGGAATCAGCCAGATCTCATTCAGTGTTGAAGAGACAGTTTCCCCAAAGAAGCCTACCTCTATTCCTGAGGTAGCAAAGCAGCGTGAGTTAAGTGGCACATTGCAATCCGAGGCAGACTTAAAGAATAAAAAGCAGATATCAAATGCAAAGTTCAAAGAGATTAGTGGCCATGATATATTCAGCCCTGCTCCTGAAATTCAGCCCCGATCGCTAGCTGCTGCACGCTCCATGGAATCCAAAGAAAGTAAAGACATGGGGGAACCTGCACCTAGGAATGTGCGCACTTCCGTGAAAGTTTCCAATGTGAGTATACTTTTCCAGTGTTCTAGGATCTTTCCCATGTCCTTATTCAGTTAATTTAAATCTCTCTTTTCATGTTGTGACTCTAATTTGCATGGGAAATTAACAATAGACTCTCTAGCAATGCCTTGCTTTATATACCACTTTATAGGTAGCATTGTTTCAATTTAAAGGCCTTTTTCCATGAAAAATGGCTATAAAATCAAAGATGTAGCTCAGTTCCCTGATGCATGTGGAAGGCTTTAGGACAATTCAACAGTCAATATTAGTGCAGCTATTCTGTTAGATATCATGGAATGCGTACAAATATTTAAAAACTTTTTATCATACTTGACCTTTATCAAGCAAACTTAACTTGATTTTCTCACTCACTTGCAAGGGTTTAACTTTTATATCAACTCATGCCTATAATGCCCTTATCAAGTTCCTGCCACAATCTGGAATGGGATATATGATAATTTCAGAACTTTTTCTGTATCTACTCATTTGTTTTTTTTTCTTTCATTTTTTTTTTATACAAATATGATGTCAATTATCTTCGTACTACCTTCAAGTATGGTAATTGAAAGAAGACGTGCTTCTGCCACTTTTACCATTTGAATTCCCTTTCTACAGTTGGCTCATCTGAATTGTTTTCGGGTCATCTTTGGTTGGCTTGATGCGTTAGCTTTTCAACTTCCACATCTGTGGTATTTAGTGTGACTTGTACTGAAGAGTTGTTTTTAATCTTTATAGCCTGCTGGAGGTCAGAGTAATATCCTGTTCAGTGAAGAACCTGTAGTAAAGACCGCCAAGAAAATACATAACCAGAAGTTCCAAGAATTGACCGGCAATGATATCTTTAAGGGAGATGTACCTCCAGGATCAGCTGAAAAGCCTCTAAGCACAGCTAAGTTGAGAGAAATGAGCGGCAATAACATTTTTTCTGATGGAAAGGCAGAATCCAGAGACTACTTTGGTGGTGTCCGCAAGCCTCCCGGTGGCGAGAGCAGCATTTCCTTGGTTTGACTTGCAACCATCTTTGTTGTTGCATCGCTTAGTTATCAGTAAATGTCCTGTTTCTACGTATCCCAGTGTCGACGCTATGTTTTCACCAGTGAATGACCTGCAATGCTTGATGATGATCCTTGGTATAGGGCATCTATCTGAGTCTGTGGATTGTGGCTTATGCAATTCGTTTAGTTGTTAACTTTTAGATCAGAACCAGTGGGTGGTTGTCTAATTTAGATATTTAAACTTTGCTGTCTTTCTGGGTACTGTTTAATATGTTGTTTCAGTTTAGACTTCCATTTTCTTGAATAATTAAGACCCCCACCATTATCATCTGCTTGATGACTTGATGCATTGGAACTTTGAATGGAAAACTAGTGATAGCATACAGCTTTGAAAATGAATACAAGAGTATGAGTGATTAGATAAGTTATTCTTACCTTTATCCTTTATTTGTAGAAAATTTTGAATTTTTTCTTAAGCTCTTTAAAGTGTTAATATGTTTATATTTTTATAGAATATGAGTGAAGGTTTTATTTAAAGAAATCTTCTTGTAAATTTAAATGATTTATCAATTATACCTTTAATGAAATATATACTAGGTTTGATAACCTAGTATTTATTAGTATGATTTAACAACTTCATTAGAGCATTCTAGAGATCAATGTTTTGAAAATCAACTTGGGGTGAAACCTGGCAAGGTTTTCGGGTCCCAGGTTGACCGTTTTGATTGGCTTGGATGACAACTTTTAAAATTTAGCAAATATATCCCTAAAAATTACAGTTAAGTTCTTATAGGTTTGAAATTTAGCAAACACATCCTAAATACAAATCGGTCGGCTTTTGGTTGGCGGTGGCGACACCTCAAATGCAATCTCAATCGTCTCTTCAGCGTATTCCCCAAAAAGTCTACCCAAGATTAGGCGTCAACATTTCAGGCTAGATTTCATCGACGCTAGCGTCAACAACCCTCCCTATTAGCCCGAAAATAATTCCCTCTTCCTTTCAACCAAAACCCACCACACCCCAACCCCGTTAGTCTCGCCAATTGTCTGCCAAAGTTGGTTGTTGTCGTCGCCACATTCTTTCGATTTCCTGTCGATTCACTCATCAAAAATCAACTCGGTTGCCATCATTGTACTCATCGGCACTTTCTCTTCAAAAGTCTTAAAATCCCGGCCTTTAATTGTTCGTCAATCATCATTCCAAATTCTATGGTTTTTGAGTGAATAAAAAAAATATTAACCCAACCCAGTGAAATGTCAGGTCCTGGTTAAATTGTCCAGGCCGGGCGTGGTTTTAAAATAATGCTAGAGATGTTAGACTATATTTGTTACTTTTCATCGAGAGTAATTAAGAATAACTCGGTTAAACGAGAGTAATTAAGAATAACTAGGTTAAAGACTATTTCAAATACTTTTGTCTCTTAAACAAAATTTAGATATTCTCGGACTTAGAACCAGTCATATGAGTCTTTGATTATGCAGAGAAATTTCTCATAATTTTCTAATAATTATAATGGTAAATTGAAATTCTCTTGTCCATGGCAAAAACAGTCTTAATATTACATTATTTAAGAAAACACCCACATGTTCCAACTTACAACTCTCAGAAAACTGGCAAAGCAGAGTAATACAAGCAAAATCAGCCAAGCATACAAGCAAAAGATAAAAGCATAGCTACTGTTTAAGCATCTCCATGTCCAATCAAAGCAAGAAGCATTTTCTCATAGTCCCCAGAAGTGTCAACAGCAATTGCCTTCTCCAGAGTGACACTGTTCCTCTTACGGTATTCCTCCTTAATGCGTTGCATGTCCACTTCAGCACGCGTTGTTACTACTCTAGTAAGAGCCCATTCATCCGTTCCCAACTTGTTGATGGCAAGGCGCAAAAGCTTCTCAAAGTACTTCTCTGGGCAAGTCAAGCACTTGATTGTTGCTCTCAGTAGTTTAAGAAAGTCGTCGTTGGGATCAACCTTCAAATTCTGAAGATAAGAACCATTTTAGAATGAGAGAAGTAAATAAGGTATATGATAGCTACAAAACATTTCAATACCTTGTTGATGGCATTTCCAAATGCATTGTTGTAGTGATTAAGAGTTGCATTGAGCTGTGCCTTGCTCCGTGTAGAAATAATCCGAATAACCTCCTCATCATTATACTTCTTGTCTGAGATCTTCTCATGAAGAATCTTAGCCTCTGATTTTGCCAACAACGTGTTCACCTCATCTCCTTCATACCGGAATGTGCTCACAAGAGGAACCAAAAGCTGCAAGAAATCCAGAATTAGTGCAAAACAATAAACCATATCATGGATTGCAAGCACATTACAAAGAAAGTGTTGCACTGCAAAGAAGTGAATCGATTTTTTCTGTCAAGATGAAACAAGAAGTAAATTCTACAGTCTAAAACCTTGCGGTAGTCTCCGGTTGTGTGATGTGCAACATCTTCCTCGAGGGACTTCTTGTAACGAGCCTGGTAGGCCTGCTTCACTGCAAATAGTTCAAGCGAAGATCTAGTGCAGGCGATTTCCATGAGAACCCAGTTACTTGAAGTGAACCTCTTAGTCGCCTCATTGGCCAAATATGCATCACGTTCCGCAGGGGTCAATGTCCATAGCAACACAGCCCGCTGTTTTTCAATGCAAACAAAAACACAGACACACAAAAATCATGAAAAACTAAGACCATAGTGTACAAAATCAAAACTCTTTCACACCAAAACAAGTCTCCTACATGAAACAACCCGGTGAAATCAGAACAAAACTTAAGAAACATCACAATCTGACCTCAAAATCACTTGAAAGTTCTTTGTCCAGTGCCTTAAGAAGGTCTTCCCCATAAGTTGAAGCATAGACTTCTCTAATTAATTTGCGCTGCGCGGCGTTTCTGTGAGCCAAGATAGAGATGATCAAAGCCTCATTCGTGCCCCATCCTGCAAACATATCATCAAAGCAGCCCTTAATTAGTGATTATTATACATAGAAGCAACAAATCACATTAAATAGATGCGATATTGATATAACACTCGAATATAAGAACAGAGCATGATGAGATGATGCTAGATCTTAGATCCAAACAACAACAAACAGAACTATACAATAAACAGAGTAACTATAGTCTTTGAAGTCATCAAAACTCAGATTTTTCATCTCAACGTGATAAACAATTGATTTGACATTTCTAGACGCTTAAAAATCCAAAATTAAAAGAAAGACTCACCATTTACAACTCAAATCAACAATGAAAAACACACACACACACAAAAAAAAAAAAAAAACACCCTTTACAAAAACAAGATTATACATAGATCCAACACCATCTTATGAACACTACATGATACAAAAACTTCTTCAAAGTCAAGCTAAGAGCCGATCAAGATCATATACGGTTGACTTAAAAGATCATCAAGAAAAAACCAACACAAACATAATCAACACTATAGAGGGCAGTGAATGTACATTGTAATATCAACAAGTAGACGATCAAACATAAATGAAGATGAAACAAAAAGATCAAACCCCATAAAAAAAACGAAACCAGAAAGAAAAATAAGTAAAAGGGTGATCAAAAGAAGACCTTTAAAAGCCTTCTGGAGTTGCTCAGCATCTTCGGCTGCAGAGGGAGTCTGGGATGGAACTTTAAGGGTGGCCATCGTTGAATGTGTTTGTAGAGTATAGAAAACGTTTGAGATTATGAAGAGGTACCAGGTTTTGAGTTATTTTATAGGGGAAAATGAGTTTTGCAGTGCATGATGTGTACAGAAAATGTGGTGAAAATAATTAGCTTTTTACTACCAAAGAAAGAGAGGAGATCTAGATTAAGTTTGGAAAGGGTTTGTGTCAAAAGTTGACATAATTTTGTTAGATTTGTTAGCATATTTGAATGAAAAAATAAAATATTAATCGAATAAGATCATATTATCAATTTATTAAAAAAATAAAGGGTGATTATGTTAATTAATTGTAATTCGATAAAGAATCTTAGATATATTATTCAAGAAATCTTGTGTTAGAAACCGTCCTCAATTCTTAATAAAAATAGCAACCGGCTCCCTTTGGTTCACTTATTGGAAAAACTATTCTAGTTTTCCCAAATTATTTCTTTGAGAAAAGTTTTCTAAATTATTTCTATGTATGTTTTAAAGAATTATTTTAAAATTCATATTTCATTTAATCCCCCTAAATTGATTAATTTAACTAAACAACCCCAAAAAAAAAATTTAAAAATTAAAAAAAACACCCCAATAACCAAAATTTACTAGATTCCGGCTACCACTATCGGAAGCTGGCCAGAATCTGGTGTAATGACGCATTACCGGCTGAATTTGGCCGGTAGTGCACCGATCTAGCTTTTTCCGATCAGATCTACGTTGGATCTGGTCGGAAAAGGTTAGATATACAGCCAAAGATCTGGCCGTTCTTTGGCTATAGACAGTTGTCAATGACGGCCAAGATATAGTCGTCAATGACGGCCAAGAATGCGGCCAGATCCGACAATCAATGGCCAGATCTAGCCACAGATCTGGCCTTTTATCGACCCATGATCGACCAGATCGAGCCGGTCATACGTCGATAAGAGGACTCTAACCAATCTCCGGTGGTGGTGGCTGGTTATCTGTATTTATGAGTGAATTAGTGATGCTTTTGTTAACTTTGAATATTTTATTATAAGGGTATTTAGTAAATAAATAAATATAAGAGTATTTATATAATTTTTAAAATTCTATATCATAATGCCAATTTAATTTAATTTTTTTCAAAAGATTATTTTAAAACCACCCAAAAATAACTAATCGGAGTCTTATTCATCTATGGTTCTAGAATCCTAAAACATAAATTATGATAAATTATTAAAAATAAATTAATTAATATACACGTTAATTGATGCGCGTAAAGTTAGGCATAGTACGGGTGTCAGGTTGAAATTTCATGTGAAAACTGATAATATTCTATGTTGATGCAATTGTGACGTGGATGTAAACCTTTTATGAATGTAATAATGCCACGTGCTATTTAAAGAAAATGGAGTGGATGAGAGTAGGTCAATCGACAACTGTTGTTTGTTTTTTTTTCTCCCTTTTTGTCCTCTTCAATATTATTGCTTTCACTCGTGGGGCCACACCTCTAACATGGTCTCCATCTATCTTTTTCTTGGTATTATCAATTTTTACTTTTTTTTTTATGTTTATTATTTTATTAATATAAATTTAATAAATTAATAAACATAAATTTTTTCTTACCACAATGATTAAGTTGTTGATGTTGAGGTTGAGGATATAATATATCGAAAACGATAGAGTTATCATGGTTGTACACTGAATTTGTGTACTAAATAATTTGGTAAAATCTTGATTGTTTATTAATATTAATTGATAATGAATCAATAGTCAGGATTTTGTCACGTCATTCGGTACATAGATTCAGTATGTAATTTTTGGTGTCTGTAACATTACTCATAATATATTGAAGGGTTAAAGACATCGAATTCTAATATATGAGATAATAATAAAAATTCTTTTGGGGTTTTGAAATAATAAAAATACTCAAACTATTAATGAATTGTTAATAAATCTTTAAAATTTATTTGGTTATGAGTTAAGAAATATTATTAAATTATCATTTTACCTTTTATTTTAACATAAAAAACTTAACAATGTTAATATTTTTGTTATTTTTTAAATTTTGGAGGAATTTTTGTTATTTCATCGTACCTCAAGGTCTATGTCTTTAACCCTCATTTTCTTACTTTACAATTTTCTTATGAGTTAATGCCATTAATCCCCATAAGGTTTGATATACTAACAAAATCCCCTTAAGATTTTAAAAATAACAAAATTTCCTTTGTCATTAACGAACTATTAGTGAGTTTTTCAAATTATACTGTTATGAGTTAGTAAATATTACTAAATTACACTTTTACTATTTTAACACCTAAAACTTAACGCATAGGAATTTTTATTATGTTTGAAACCCTAAAACTTAACGGATAGGAATTTTTATTATGTTTGAAACCTTAATCCCCCTAAGGAATGATTGATATAATAACAAAATCTCATTGAAGTTTCCGAAATAACATAAATCCCCCTAATGTTAATCAGCTATTTGTAAGCCGTTAAAATTTATACTATTGTGAGTTAGTGAATATCACCAAATTGTCCTTTTACCGTTTATTTTAATACATAAAACTTAATAATAAAGATAATTTTATTATTTTCAAAATCTTAAGGGAATTTTTGTTATTATATTATACCTCAAGGAGATTAATGTTTTTAACCAAAAATATTTGATTCCTTCCTTTGTCATTTATAACATAAAAATTAAAGATGTCATATGGGTTTTATAAGGGTTAAGGACAAGTTTATCATTAAAGTTGAATTTGAATTTGAATTTAGACCTAGACCAACCTTAGCCTCTTTGGATTTATCTATATAATCAATTATTATTAAAATATAAAACAATACAATATCATTTTGTAATGTATATATAAGAGTCAAATAAATAATTGAACTTATATGAACTCATACATACATGTGTCTTTACTTTGATTTAAAATAAGTAAACAATAGTCTAATTCAAAGTTGGCTATGCTTTATCAAAATCAATAAATTATTTGATGAAGATTATGTTATTAGTTTGAAAGTCTTTTGTCATCTTACCTAAATATCATACAACTATATGATATTAATATTATATTTAGGTAGGACGCTTTCAAATTTAAATTTTAAACTAAGAATAGAAAATGATGTTAATGGGCCTTAGAAGCTTTGAAGAGTGTCAAATCAAAAGGCCCACTATTTGCTCTATGTGAGATCATTTAATATTAAATACGTTCGCTGTTACTAAAAAGTGTTAACGTCTTTTATTTATCGCAACTAAATTTTTGACCATCAAATACCGATATTACTAAAAGTACATTGATACATGGAACCGACATATTTGATATAAGAATATCGATAAGATAATGTTGAGACTTATAATGACACTATTGGCAATGTAGTAATAAATTCTTCTAATCTAATCAACCCTTCAACCTCAATAATGTATCATATTTTTTTAATAAACTTTGACTCTTCTTCACCCCATATCGATATTGAATAGAAGGAGTTGCTTTTTTGCCACCGTAATTTTGAAAACCAATGTTGAAATGTCCTTCAAAAGTAAGTAAATAAATCTGAAACATATAAAATGCAATTAATCCGATTGTAAAACAAGCTATATATTATTGCGAAAATAGGAGAATACAACTAACTATCGTTAAGAATTTCGATCTTTGGACCAAAAACAAGCAAGAATGTGTTTGTAGAGAAAAGAAAGTGTTTGAGATGATGAAAAGGTATCAGGTTTTAAGTTATTATATAGGGGAAAGTATAGAGTTTTGCTGTGCATGATGTGTACTGAAAATGTGATGAAAATAATAGTTTTTTACCTACCAAAAACAAGCAAGGGTGGTCATTGTTGAATGTGTTTAGATCTAGCCGATCATACACCGATCTAACTGTTGACGATGGTTTTATCTTGACTGTCATTGATGACCATGACAGTAAAAAATCTAACCTTCAATGACAGCCAAATGACGACCATATCTTAGATGCTTACTTTGGGATATTTTATGAAAACCATCCTTATACTTTCAGATAATAATAATATGATTTTTTTTTTCTTTAGTCTCATGCACAAAACATACATTGTAAGATTAAAGGGAATAGAAAATTAAGGAGTAAAAGCCCAAATTAGAGAAAATAAGGTTTGTTGAATATGTGGGGTTTGCAATGTGGGGCTGGGTTGGTTGATGGTGAGAGATTTGTGGCGGAGGAGGAGATGCAGTGGCAGAAATAGGGTGGACAAACACAATGGGTGAGATGGGACGAGGAGGCACGACACTGCAAGATGGAGGAAATAGGGTTGGGAGGTAGTGAGATGGAGGAGATAGGGTGGAGGAGGTTGCATAAATATTGTGGAGGAATTACGACTTTTGGGGAGTCAAAAGAAAGAAAGAGAATATAGGGTGCGTTTGGTTTATTATTTTGGATATGATTTTAGGAATAATATTGGGTAGTTGGATAAGGGAGTAAATTTTAAAAATTTCTAAAAAATCCCATAGGTTTGCTAATTTAATTAAACACCCCAATATATAAATTTTTTGTAAAATGACAAAAACACCCCACCACCCATAGTGCTAGATTCAAGCCACCATCGTCGGAATCTGGTTGGAAAATTGTGTTACAACACAAACCGGTCGGATATGTGTAGTAACGCATAGATCTGGCCAGATCTACGGCCAGATCTACAGCTAGATGTGGCCGTTGACGGCCACAAAAGCCCATCGTTGGCCATCGTTGTCTGTCAACGATGGTCATTTCTTTGGTGGTTGCTGACGGCCAGATCTGGCCTTTTCAGCCAAATCCACAGTGGATTTGGCTGGAAAAGGCCAGATCGGTGAATTATCGGTCAATTCGGTCGAGATGTAAGCCGTTGTGATAGATTGTGGCTACCACCAACGGTAGTTGCCGGAATCTGGCGAGAATGGGTGGGTAGGGGTGTTTTGCTAATTTTTAAACTTTTTTTTGGGGTTGTTTAATGAAATTAATAAACTTAAGGGGTCAAAAAATAATTAAAAAAATATAGTAATATTTCTGGAATAATATGTCAAACAATATTTGGAGAATAGGATTAGGAATATGGATAAAAATAGGAAACCAAACGCACTCATAATTTTTTAATATTGTAAGATATAAAAACCAAGTCAAATCTTAGGGTAAATGAGTCATTCTACGTTATTGTGTGATGGAAGTAATAACAGAGCTTTACGGAAGGGTAAAGCCTAATATTTATTTATTTTATTATCTATCTATTTATTGAAGAAGTCAAAGCAACAACGCCCTCAATATGTATGCTTCTGAGATAGAACTTCAAAAATTAGCTTCTCAAGGTTTTGGTACGAAGAACCACCGGGTGCAGCAGCCTCTTCTGCCTTCATCTGCCACTCGACGGCTCGCTTTTTCATTTTTTTACCCTTTTCTCCCTGCATCAATTCACTCACAAGCTTCGTTACTTCATCTCTCTTTACATTATTATCAATCTCCAATCCAATACCCCATTCATTACAAGCATACATACAGTTGGTCTGCTGTTCAGCAAAAAATGGCCAACAAACCATTGGTATTCCATTGCATATACTTTCAATTGTTGAATTCCATCCCATGTGACTTAAAAATCCTCCTATTGATGGGTGGTTTAGCACTTTCTCTTGCGGACACCAACTTGCTAACATGCCTCTGTCCTTGGTTTCAGTGAGAAACTCTGGTGCAAGAACTGCTGAGTCACCAGCAACAAGATCGGGCCTTATTATCCACAGAAATTGCATTTTGCTATTAGCTAGTCCCCAAGCAAACTCAATGAGTTGTTCTGGAGTCATTACAGTGATACTTCCGAAATTTACATACACCACAGAGCCGGGTTCCTTCGAATCGAGCCATTCTACTGTGTCAAACTGTTCTTTCCACAAACTCAGATCGAAATTTAATTTTCCATCCGCAATCTGACGGGTAAGCAACGGAAGGGGACCAATGGTGTAAATAGGAGGCAGCAGGACTGAGAGGGCATCCAAAACAGCTTGTTCCAAGGAGTCAAACGTGTTCAAAACGATGGCAGAAGCCTTGGAAGCTTTCTGAATTTCCCTGATGATGTAATTGACCATGATGTCATTTGCATCTGTAGTTCTAATGAAAGCCGGAAAATCCCGTAAACGAATACTTTTCATCCCCGGAATCCAGTCTACAGTAGTTTCCAGATACTCGTTGGTGAGGTAGCTAACATCTGTTTAGGAAGCCAAACAAAAAAAAAAAGTTCACTATCAAGATATTAAAGCATCGTTCTTGAACTGAGAATCTATCAATGAGAAATAAAAAAGCTGAGACTTTGGTTGTTAATCATTTAGTATCATACCTTTAAGCGGTGTTAAGCCTCTTTCAACAAGAAGATGGAGCTGCGTATAGCATAGAAGGCCACAGGCGCTCGGTGTCCAGAAAAGTACATCAGGGATTCCGAACTCTTCAGCAGCATCGACAGTGAAGGCCATGGAACCATCTGAGACAATACAAGTGACGGGTGGGACTTTGGAAGATGAAGTATCATTGAGTTTACGAATAAGATTGCAAAAAGGGGCAAAGCAATACTTGGAGGTGGAGTCACAAAGAGAAGGAGTGTCTTGGGTAACATCGGCGTCAGAAAAAGGAAGACCGTCCGGGATGGTTTCAAAGCGAAAGTCAGGCAGGCCTTCAAGATGGTTGGTGCCCCTTGAGTTGAGTAAACGTCTATGATTGTATTCAGTGTTGACAAAGGTTATGTGAAAGCCTTTCAAGTGAAGGAGTTTTGCCAGCTTGAGAATTGGATTAATGTGACCTTGAGCTGGATATGGAATACAAACAGCGTGAGGTTTATCAACTACTGACTTCAAATCCATCTTTGTTTTTCTAAATTTCTTTTGCGCTGAGACAGTAAAAAATGGGGCTCGCTGAACCGGAAAAGACAATGCCTAGGTTTTATATAACACAGGTCAGGGCAGCCTGCGTTGGATTGGTTTTGGTGTATACGTACATATGTTGAAAATGAAGAAAATCATTTAATTAAATACTCCCTTGATGTTTGTAACCAGAAGAAATTGTTGGTGCCGGCCGAGAGAAAGATTAATAAGCAACAATATAATAAATATATTGACTTATTATTGGACCGCAACTCCTGTTTGACAAACGTAGTGCACCTATAGATAGTTGTAAAAAGTCATTGTTTTATAAGGAGTGTCAATAGGAGAAGAGGTGTTTTTTCAATTTGAATAATTTTCTTTATAAATAATAATATAAAATGTGACTAATATCGTATTTAAAAACTAAATAAATTTAAAAAAAAATTATGTTTATATCTCCATAGAAATGAATCGTTATTAATTTATGTTGACGTTCGAAACATCATAGGCGTAGATTTTGGTCCTTTCAAGCTAAGCACTCTGGTCCCAACTTATCGTGCATGATTCTCTCCTATGCACATATAAAATAGGTTAAAGGGGATTAGTGCAGGTGCCATTGACGTTAAACTTCCAACGCCTAAATCAGATGAGCTTTTTTCGAGTTTTGAGGACGACCAGGTCACAAGAGGTTAACAAAAATCAATTTGGCTGATATGCAAATGTTTATTAAGGGTTGTTGTCATACATTGAATATGTCAGCACAACAATTTGCTTCATAGAGAATAGTTGATGGAGTTTGGGAGCGTTAATTGTTGAGTGTCTCTTTTGCCCCCCTAATGCCTTAATTGTCAACTTTGCATGCCTTAGTATGAGAAAACGACATATTCCCACCCAAGGTTTGACAAAATCCCAAGTTGGTACCCCAAGTTCTATTTATTCCAGATTCTTACCCTTAAAATAACATTTTTAACAATTTTTAGGATAGTGAGGGTGTAATTACCATAATACCCTTAACCCTAAATTAATAAATTATGCTTTAACCCCTAAATTACAAAAATTATAATTAACCATCTTATTTTCAAATTACTTCAATTACACCCTCAATGACTGCACACTGTCTCGGTTTTCATTGGATCTGGGCTGTTTTCGATGGCGGCGAACCCCCTGGTCACCTCCATCACCTTCCCCATCGTCCATCGTCCAAAACCCCTCTGGTTCTCTACTCATTGGGCCCTCCAATTGCTGGTGCCGTTAGACTTAGGTTTTCGTCGTTGTTCACTGGATTTCGATCGATTCCGACGACAAAAATCCAATTGGACATCACCACTGCAACAAGCGTCTCCAAATCTACAAACCCCTATGTCCCCAGCAATTGTTTAGTGGCCATTCACCAGTGGAGATCGACAAAAACTAGCCGCATGTGGCGGCTGTAGTGGTTAGCGATCAGCGAGTGATTAGGGGTTGTGAAGGATGAGGTTTTATAGAGGGGAGGATAAGGGTTCAAATGGTGGTGACAAGGGTGATTTTGGGTGGAAGAATCGTCGGAAAAGGGCAAAAAACATCGGCAATGATGTTGGCTAATGTGCACTAGAGCTTTGTTAGGGGCGGCGATCTACTAATGTGCAAATGACCAATTTACCCCTGAGCCGTTATATCTAACCATTTTTTGTTACTTTAAGGGTGGGAATCTGGAATAAATGGAACTTGGGGTACCAACTTGGATTTCATCAAGCCTTGGGTGGGAATATGTCATTTACTCCCTTAATATTAGCCATTGTTCTTTCCTATGGTAGATAAACCATGATCTTAGGTAAACCACCTAAGTGACTCTATTTGACGGTCTGAGCCCTTCGGCTTGAGCTCCTTGGGATATCAAATGGGGTCTTGAATCATTGGGCCGATTTTGAGCCTTGAGCTTCCCCTTTGGTTCCAGGTCGAATCCAATTCATTTGGAGCCTGCCATTTGTCATTTCTTGAGTCTGTATTCTCCTTTAGGCCCTCTTTCACCTATTTCATTATTTGGGCTGATTAGGTCCTTGTATGTTTTACCATCTTGCCCTTTAGTACATTTACCCCCATAACACTATTTGAGTCTTTTTAATTTTTTTTCCTAGCTAGCTCTCTGTACCACTTTAAAAGGGTCAAAGTTGTACTTAAAAAAGTTAAAAGAAGAAAATTAGTTTACAATCATGTCACACCAACCCTCCTCCTTTGAACTCATAACCGCTACCATGAAATAATAAAAATACTCTTAACTATTAATGAATTGTTAATAAATCTTTAAAATTTATTTGGTTATGAGTTAGAAAATATTATTAGATTATCATTTTACTGTTTATTTTAACATAAAAAAACTTAACAACATTAATATTTTTGTTATTTTTGAAATTTTGGAGGAATTTTTGTTATTTTGTTGTACCTCAAGGTCTGCGTCTTTGACCCTCACTTTCTTACTTTACAATTTTCTTATGAGTTACTCCCTCCGTTTTCTTTTAATTGACGTTTTAGGTGTGGGTACAAGTTTTAATAAAAAAGAAAAATTCTCTCTCTCACCATTTTTTCCCTGATTTTGCAGGTGGGAGAGACTTTGAAAGTGGGAAACATTCTTGCTTATTTAAATAACATTTTTAACAATTTTGTCTTATTCATTTGTTTCTCCCACCAACTTCATCTGTTTCTTTTCTTTTACATTGCTCCAGTTCTTTAATTTTTTTCGTCCCTCACTCATTTCTGTTCTTTTTGATTCTGTTCGGTCAGTCACCATGGTCGAACAATGTAATAGTAGAGGTGTACTTGGAGAAATTGATTTAAATGTTCTTCCAACATTAGAAGCTACGAATGAAGTTGATGACATAACCGAGAAAGTTAATACACATGTGAGTCGAAAAAACCTTACAAATGAACAAAGACAAGCAATTTTTGAATCTCTATTGAAGCAAAGTGTTAATGGACAATTGAAGAAAAACACTACATCTGAGGTGGCTCAATTATTTTCAATTAGTATGCGTACAGTCCAACGCATTTGGCAACGGGGAAAAGAAAATGAAGTTATGGATTCTAACACTAATGTATCTAGCAGAAAGGCACTCAATTGTGGGCGTAAGCATCTTGAAATTGACGTCAGTCAATTTTGAAATATTCTATTGCGAAGAAGGACGTCACTGAGGTCTTTATCTGTTGTCACAAATTTGTCAGTGACAACATTGTTTAGGCGATTAAAAGAGGGCTCCATACATCATCATTCAAATGGTATAAAACCTTTATTAAATGTGGAAAACATGAAAGCTAGAATACGCTTTTGTTTATCGATGATTGAACATGGCAACAACCCCAGTTGTTTGAGGTTTGTAACCATGGAAAATATTATTCATGTTGATGAGAAGTGGTTCTACATGACAAAGCAGTCAGAGAAGTATTACCTCCTGCCTGACGAAGACGAGCCTTTACGCACATGTAAGAGTAAGACTTTTATTACTAAAGTCATGTTTCTGGCTACAGTGACATGCCTAAGGTTTGATGAATCAAGGAATGAATTATTTTCTGGAAAAATCGGGATATTTCCTTTCATAAATAAAGAACCTGCAAGGAGGAGTAGTAAAAATCGTTTTGCCGGAACCATGGAGACTAAAACAATCAATTCTATCAATAAGGAAATTTATCGATCTTACATAATTAAGAAACTCTTGCCGGCTATCCGAGATAAGTGGCCAAGAATTGATGCAGGAAGTCCAATATTTATCCAACAAGACAATGCGAAACCTCATATTGGTTTGGATGATGAGTATTTTCAAAGTAATGCTACTAAGGATGGCTTCGACATACGTTTGATCTATCAACCAACGAATTCTCCAGATATGAATGTTCTAGACCTTGGTTTTTTTAATGCGATACAGGGACTACAATACCAACAGGCACCCAACTCTATAGATGTGCTCATAGAGGCTATTCAGAAGTCATTTTATGAATACTTGCCAAAAAAATTGAATCATACGTTTTTAACTTTACAGTCATGTATGATTTCAATTTTGAAAGCCAGAGGTTCGAACAAATATAAGGTTCCGCACATGAAAAAACACAGTTTGGAGAGACAAAATTGCCTTCCTAAGCAGTTAGATGTTGACCCCGCGTTAATTGGAGAAGCAATTGCTCAATGTCAATAAGTGTTACAATTGACCTATTTAGTATTGAAGACTATTTTTGTTTTGTCCATGATGTTCATATGGGTTCTAATAAGATATTGTCTTTTAGGAGTAGTTTGCGTTTCATTTTGATTTTTTTTTTTTTTTTTGCTGTAAAGAAATTCTACTCCAACATACAAGAAAAGAACTTGTTCTATTTTGTGATATAAGCTTTTATTATGGTAATATATAACAAGGTGCCAAAGCTGTACACTACACTTTCTTGTGTCACTCTGCCTACCAAAAGATGCACATATAGAAAATCATCTTTACCTTAAACTGAGATCGATGATATTTAGATAATGAAGTAAACAACCATATACAAATCTAATCTTTTCTGCAGGTCCTATGAAGAACAACCTGCCAAGAAGAAACCTAAGAAGAGAAAATCAATGGAGCAGGGACTAGAAGGCGAGAATGATGGTGATTTAATTCCCAAATCAGAAAATACGGGGAGAGGATGATGGTTTTGGATGAATTTTAAAATTTATATCTTGAAATTGAAATCTGACATACTTTATATATTTCAAAATGTTTCAGGTCTTTTGAATAGATTGTCTGAATCTAATGTGGAATCTTCCCCTTGAATGATCGATTTTATTTTTGGCATGACCTACTGCATCATCATATGGCATTACAGTCTGAAGTTCTTAATAAAAGTTGTTCAAGTTTATAACATTGGAAAATAGTTTCTTTTCTACTAGGCATTAGGTATAAAAAAAACAACATTTTATTTATCTGTATGCATTAATCTCAATCTAGAATTACTTATTTCACAATCATATTATTGTATGGTATGTTGGCATTTCTGTAAACTGTCAAATGTTCAGTTTCATTCTTATGCACAATCCCTTTTACAATGGGATGTGATTGGCTGCTTTGAGTATACTTAGACATTGATCTGTTGATTTGTTTTTAAATTTTGGAGTCTAAAATGCAGAGCTATTTAGGAATTATCTGAAGCAGATAAGAGAGGAAACAAGTGGGAGACTGTAGAGTGTTACATATAGACCCAATGGCACTCCAAATAAATGGTGGTTGGCATTTTCTAAGAGGAAATTCATGAACATCATTGTTCCTTGGATATATTGTTGTATATCCAATCAACTGGTATCTGCCTGACGAATTCTTCTTATGGTAAGTTGTAAAAATTATGTTGCAGATCATTTGTAATGATAAACTGTGAAAAATCTTTTTGTTTGTTTGTGGTTGCATTGAAACTTCTACATGAAATATGCATTTCTATATTATTCAAATACATTGAATGAATTTGCTGAACCTTCATAATGGATAAGTAAAGAGGGATAAGCTAATGAATTTTCATTATATAGTCTATACATGGACAAAAAAAGGCCGGCAATAAAAAAAGCAAGCCATCTAGGCACAAATTAAACTACACAGTCTGTACATAAAGGTTTGCAGCCAAAAAGTGTCAAAATTCCAGCCACCTTAAGGAAATCCAACAAAAGCTTCAATCCCCAACTAGCAGAAAAACCAAGACTCACCACAGCAAAACTACTGCAAAGCACACACCCTTGGGTCAGCTACATGCCCTTCTCAACATCAAAGGCCCCGCAGCATAGGCTAAAACAAAACATAGGCAAAAGTCACAAAAATTAAGCCACAAACGCAAATTTGACATCACAAATTTGACAATAATGCAACAGCATCACAAATTGATTTTGACAAGAAAAAAAAACATCACAAATTTCTAAACTCAAATCTACTACGCAACTGCCACAAACGCCCATTTTCTCCCATGGACACCACTCAACCAGACTAGTCCACTCTCCCTGCACTTCTCCTCAACGCCATTGCTAAACGCCTCGCCACACGTATAGACATCTTCTCTTTCCGTGCTGTCTGTAACTCATTCAAGGATTTTCCTTTCCCATCATCTGTATCGTCACTCTCCTCTCAACTCCCTCAAGAAACTTCAGCCTTTGTTAACAGCCGTGTGGACTGGAAGGAAACCCCAAAAGCTCACGAGTTCAAGGCTGATTTTCTAGGGCTCAAGAAAGAGGAAGTGAAGGTGGAGATTGAAGACGATAGGGTGCTTCAAATAAGTGGAGAGAGGAACATATAGAAGGAAGACAAGAAAAAGAGAGAAAAGATGGAAGCAGAGACAGATTAGAGAAAGAAGAAGTGGCGATGGAAAATAAGGAAGAGATGAGAAGAGGGGAAGAGATAAGATAAAGATAAAAATTAAAGAAGACAGAGGCAAAAAGTAGAGAAATGACAAGATGGAATGGAAAGAGAGAGGGATGATAAAAAGTGGAGAAGGCATGATGAAAGGTGCAGACAAGACAAAGGCAGAACGACTTTAATTTTGAAAATTTTAAAAAGTCTTAAAACGACAATTAAAAGGAAACGGAGGGAGTAATTACATTAATCCCCTTAAGGTTTGATATAATAACAAAAATCCAATTAAGATTTTAGAAATAACAAAATTTCCTTTGTCATTAATGAATTGTTAGTGAGTTGTTCAAATTATATTGTTATGAGTTAGTAAATATTACTAAATTACGCTTTTACTGTTTATTTTAACACCTAAAACTTAACACATAGGAATTTCTATTATTTTTGAAACCTTAATCCCCCTAAGGTATGATTGATATAATAACAAAATCCCCTTGAAGTTTCCGAAATAACATAAATCCCCCTATTGTTAATGAGCTCTTTGTAAGCCGTTAAAATTTATATTGTTGTGAGTTAGGGTCTACTTTGGAGTTTTTTTTTTTCCACTGGTTTGAAGGGTTTTTAATTAGAATAGTTTTGAGGTGTTCTAAAATTATTACTTGTTAGATTTTTTATGCACTGGTTTTGACTGGCTCAAAAACTCCCTAGAACCAGTGTAGCGTATTTTTAAGGGATTCATAAAACACCCCAAATCAGGGTGGTTTGGTTGGTTTTAAAATTTTATTCTACAAATACCCTATCCACTACAAAACTATCTCAATTATATCTAAAAAAAAAAATTTTACCATATTATGTGCATCTCTAACCATATTAAATATAAAATAATTTTAAGCAATCATCCAAAAAAAAAATATTAAAATCTCACTTCTAGATGCTTTCTTAGAGAAGTGGAGCTACAATTTTTCAATCATTCTAGATGTTGCAAAGAATGACGAAAAAGGATAATGAGACTTTATCACATTTGAAGTTATAAAATACTAACAAGTAGAAAACAAATAAAAAACTTTAACCTTGTAATTGAAAAAACAAAACTCCCAAGAATTAGTTGAAGTTGGGTATTTTTATATGCATATATGTAAATTAATTGTCACGACTGTTGGAAAATAAACTCCCAAGCACAAGTTAGATGTTTTAAAAACTGCTACTAAAAACCTCTCAAAATCGCTACGGTGGATTACCCTCATAACCGCTACCATGAAACTCTCAAGCAGACCCTTAGTGAATATCACCAAATTGCCCTCTTACCGCTTATTTTAACACATAAAACTTAATAATGAAGAGATTTTTATTATTTTCGAAACCTTGAGGGAATTTTTGTTATTATATTATACCTTAGGGAGATTAGTGGCTTTAACCAAAAATATTTGATTCCTTCCTTTGTCATTTATAACATAAAAATTAAAGATGTCATATGGGTTTTATAAGGGTTAAGGACAAGTTTATCATTGAAGTTGAATTTGAATCTGAATTTAGACCTAGACCAACTTAGCCTCTTTGGATTTATCTATATAATCAATTATTATTATTAAAATATAAAACAATACAATATCATTTTGTAATGTATATATAAGAGTCAAATAAATAATTGAACTTATATGAACTCATACATACATGTGTCTTTACTTTGATTTAAAATAAGTAAACAATAGTCTAATTCAAATTTGGCTATGCTATATCAAAATCAATAATTTTTTTGATGAAGATTATGTTATTAGTTTGAAAGTCTTTTGTCATCTTACCTAAATATCATACAACTATATGATATTAATATTATATTTAGGTAGGACGCTTTCAAATTTAAATTTTAAACTAAGAAATAGAAAATGATGTTAATGGGCCTTAGAAGCTTGTAGAGTGTCAAATCAAAAGGCCCACTATTTGCTCTATGTGAGATCATTTAATGTTAAATACGTTCGCTGTTATTGAAAAGTGTTACCGTCTTTTAATTATTGCAACTAAGTTTTTGACCATCAAATACCGATATTACTGAAAATACATTGATACATGGAACCGACATATTTGATATAAGAATATCGATAAGATAATGTTATGAGACTTATAATGACACTGTTGGCAATGTAGTAATAAATTCTTCTAATCTAATCAACCCTTCAACCTCAATAATGTATCATATTTTTTTAATAAACTTTGACTCTTCTTCACCCCATGTCGATATTGAATAGAAGGAGTTGTTTTTTTGCGACCGTAATTTTGAAAACCAATGTTGAAATGTCCTTCAAAAGTAAGTAAATAAATCCGAAACATATAAAATGCAATTAATCCGATTGTAAAACAAGCTATTATTGCGAAAATAGGATAATACAACTAACTATCATTAAGAATTTCGATCTTTAGACCAAAAACAAGCAAGAATGTGTTTGTAGAGAAAAGAAAATGTTTGATATGATGAAGAGGTATTAGGTTTTAAGTTATTATATAGGGGAAAGTATAGAGTTTTGCTGTGCATGATGTGTACTGAAAATGTGATGAAAATAATAGTTTTTTACCTACAAAAAACAAGCAAGGGTGGCCATTGTTGAATGTGTTTGGGTCTAGTTGATCATACGCCGATCTAACTGTTGACAATGGTCGTATGTTGACCATCGTTGATGGCCAAATGACAATAAAAAAACTAGTTTTCAATGACGGCCAAACGACGACCATATCTTAGATGCTTACTTTGGGGATACTTTATGAAAACCAACCTTATACTTTCAGATAATAATAATATGATTTTTTTTCTTTAGTCTCATGCACAAAACATACATTGTAAGATTAAAGGGAACAGAAAATTAAGGAGTAAAAGCCCAAATTAGAGAAAATAAGGTTTGTTGAATATGTGGGGTTTGCAATGTGGGGCTGGGTTGGTTGATGGTGAGAGATTTGTGGCGGAGGAGCAGATGCAGTGGCGGAAATAGGGTGGACAAACACAATGGGTGAGATGGGATGAGGAGGCACTACACGGCAAGATGGAGGAAATAGGGTTGGGAGGTAGTGAGATGGAGGCGGTTGCGAAAAATATTGTGGAGGAATTACGACTTTTGGGGAGTTAAAAGAAAGAAAGAGAATAGAGCCCATTTAATATTGTAAGATATAAAAACTAAGTCAAATCTTAGGGTAAAAGAGTCATTCTACATTATTGTCTGATGGAAGTAATAGCAGAGCTTGACGGCAGGGTAAAGCCTAATATTTATTTATTTTATTATTTATCTATTTATTGAAGAAGACACAGCAACAACTCCCTCAATATATATGCTTCTGAGATAGAACTTCAAAAATTAGTTTCTCAAGGTTTCGGTACGAAGAACCACCGGGTGCAGCAGCCTCTTCTGCCTTCATCTGCCACTCGACGGCTCGCTTTTTCATTTTTTTACCCTTTTCTCCCTGCATCAATTGACTCACAAGCTTCACTACTTCATCTCTTTTTACATTATTATCAATCTCCAATCCAATACCCCATTCATTACAAGCATACATACATTTGGTCTAAAAAATGGCCAACAAACCATTGGTATTCCATTGCATATACTTTCAATTGTTGAATTCCATCCCATGTGACTTAAAAATCCTCCTATTTATGGGTGGTTTAGCACTTTCTCTTGCGGACACCAACTAGCTAACATGCCTCTGTCCTTGGTTTCAGTGAGAAACTCTGGTGCAAGAACTGCTGAGTCACCAGGAACAAGATCGGGCCTTATTATCCACAGAAATTGCATTTTGCTATTAGCTAGTCCCCAAGCAAACTCAATGAGTTGTTCCGGAGCCGGGTTCTTTTGAATCGAGCCATTCTACTGTGTCAAACTGTTCTTTCCACAAACTCAGATCGAAATTTAATTTTCCATCCGCAATCTGACGGGTAAGCAACGGAAGGGGACCAATGTTGTAAATAGGAGGTAGCAGGACTGTGAGGGCATCTAAAACAGCTTGTTCCAAGGAGTCAAACGCGTTCAAAACGATGGCAGAGGGCTTAAAGTTGGGTTTCATAATTAGGTTCTTATTCTAATTTCCAAAATTTAATAGCTTGCACTTCAAACCTTGTACTAGGGGTGTAAACGAGCCGAGCCGAGCCGAGCTATTGGCTTATCGAGCTCGGCTCGTTTACAACAGTGTCGAGCTCGAGTTCGAGCTCGAGCCTGACGAGCCTCAAAATTGAGACTCGAGCTCGAGCTCGGTCGAGCTCGAGTCGAGCTCGAGCCGGCTCGATAACGAGCTCGCGAGCCCTTGTCGAGCTTGAGCTCAAGTCTCAATTTTGAGGCTCGTCAGGCTCGAGCTCGAGTCTCAATTTTGAATTAACATCCAATGTTGAATTAACCATGATAGTTCCGAGCATTACAAATAGTCTATTACCTTACAAAATCAAAAAACAGTTCTGAATATATACAAATAACATTCTTAGGAGTACATATACAATCCACCAATCAAAATCACTATCCACCAGTAGGACTGTAGTAGGCATGAGTTCGATGAAAACCACAATTTCCCCCTGCCTCTAGAAAATGTTCAATTTAATAAGTATTTTTTAAGATAACTATGACAAGAAAAAAATACGTATAATCATGAAACAAAAGCAAAAGGAATAAAAGTTTTACCTATGCATGCCTCCTACCACAGTCAAATCATGCTCTAAATCCCAGAAACTTACGGGATAGGAAGGTTGATCTCCAACGGTTGCTGCTCTTCCTGAAAATGACAAAGGAGGAGTATTTTAAGTTTAGTTAATATAAATATAAAGTAATAACTAAATTTAATAAAAACAATATTCAATATAAGTATGTAACCTACTTTACATCCTTTCTTCACCCCATTCAATGTCCTGCTCCAGTCACATCCACATAAGAGCATCTCCACCGTGTTGGGAGCCAACGACGATCGGTATGTGTCAATAACCCTACTGCCGGCGCTGAAAGTAGACTCAGAAGCAACCGTAGTAATAGGAATGGCTAATATGTCTCGAGCCATGATAGACAAGATAGGGAACTTTGTTGAGTTAGCCTTCCACCAGGTCAAAGCATCAAATGTCGTAGCATCCCCAACACATTTATGGCATCCCTCTCCAAGGTAACAGTCTAACTCCGATTTCGTTGGCTCAACCGTCTCAACCCCATCCAGATACTCACTAAAATCATCCCAATTTTCCGCCATCTCTGCCGCTGCCCCTGACCCCTCACCAACCTCCTGAATTGCACCCCCTGTAGATGCAGAAGCGCAGGCAGCTGTCGATGCTTTACTGGCATCAACATACTCCCTATATACCTCATACAAGGCATCTCGAACAATATCCATATTTGCCCGCGATTCAGCCTGAGAATACATCTTAGGGAACGCCCATTCAATTACCCTCATCTTCAATCTGGGGTCCAAAATAGCAGCCACACTCATCAATAGATTACATTCTCCCCAATATTTGTCAAACTTTTCTTTCATTTTCCAAATCATGGTCTGTATAAACTGATCTCCATCCCGACTCTTACTATCCAACATAATTTTTATTGTACAAACTTGTTTTAGAAACAAGTTTGATGTCGGATAATCACTCCCTGATATCAGATTCGACGCAGCACTAAACACCTTCAAAATAGGACAAATTTTCTCAACTTTATCCCAATCTTCCTCCTTGGGACAATAATGATAACTCAAATCCCTCTCCTTCAAACAAGGGAAAACACGCCTAAATTGCATTGCTGTTGTCAACATATCATATGTTGAATTCCATCGCGTTTTGCAATCAAGAATAAGTTTGCGAAATGGCAATCGGCGCTGTTGAACAATCTCTGCAAACACCTTTAGTCTACTCTCCGATGAATTGATATACGACACAGTATCACGGATGTCCTCAATAATGTGTTTAATCTGATAAAGACCATCTTGAACAACCAGGTTCAAGATATGTGCACAACACCTCACATGAAACATCTTGCCACCACATATGAGCTTCCCTATAACTTGGAAATTATCTTTCAACACTTTTACAGCAACATCATTGCTTGAAGCATTATCCACCGATATCGTATGGACCTTAGCTTCAATTCCCCAATCCATCAAACACTTGAAAATTGCATCAGCAATGGCAACACCAGAATGGGGAGGAGGTAAATGAATAAAGTTTAACACCCGTCTATTAAACTTCCAATGATCATCAATCCAATGCCCAGTCAAAACCATGTATTCCATCCTCTGGTTGCCTGAATGCCATAGATCTGTGGTCAGACATATCTCTCAAATAGAAATAAATAACAATTACATAATATTCCCTATTTAGCCTTAACATGACAATATCGAATGCCATCCCAAGTCATTTGTGAACCAAGACAAATAGCTACTACTTTTAAAGGCTTTCGAGATATAAGAGACAGAGACAGACAAGAGTTAACAATGGGCATAAATAGGATTATGAAACTCAAAAGAAGAAATTACATAACATTAGGTGTTACCAGAGCAATATCAATGCTAGTAACGTGAAGCAGCTCATCAGGGCAAACGAGATATCCAAGTAATACCCATTCTTGAAGTTTAAACTAAGGATCGATTAAAGAAAATAAACAACTAAAAAGGAAACACAAATTCAGAATGAAAGATGAAGGAAGGAAGAAGAGAAAGAGATTAAATTCAGAGGGAAATATGAATGTATTGATGATTTTCCCTTGTTTTTCACGTTAATTATAAGTG